>NC_092506.1:70921353-71247853 GCF_047511675.1 Marmota flaviventris | reverse complement strand
TTATATACCCTCAACTTATATTTCTGGTGATTATTTCCTTCATCTCAGTTGAAAATTAAAAGTTATTTTAGTGGAAGAGCTACAAAGGAATTAAACATATTTGTCAAATTCTCAGCATACTCAAAAATGGCTAGATCATTTTTTCACTAGGATAAGAAAGGGATGACCACATCGGTAGCCCCACTTCATCAGTTAGCAAACATTTGCCAGTTACCTACCATGTGCCCCACAAATAGTAAGAAAGTACTTACAGATCATTAATAGGATGCTGAGTGCCACAAAAGAAAAGTGTCTGTTGCATTCAAAGGAAGGACCTGTCATAGTTTGATGAGGTGTTAAAGACAAGGTGGTAGATGAGAACTTGGATGAAAACAGGTGGAAAAGATATTCCAGGAGGAGGTAACAGCATGGATGGTGTTTTGGACCTAGGAGACATTTGAACTGAGAGAATTCCTAAAACTAGTATCTTGGAGAACCAAAAAGAAGAGCAGACTAAGGGAGAATGTGGTTGAGAAGTTAAGTAGGGACATTCTGATCCTGGTCCTTAAGAATTGTAAGACAGTATTCAACTAGAGTCTAGAGCTGGTTCTGGAATTACCATCTGCATCAGATAGTAGTAATGAAAGTCCTTTAATACAGAAACATTATCAAATTTAGGGTTTGAACTCAGGAGCATTCTATCTCTGAGCTATATCCCCATCCCTTTTTGTTCTATTTTTGAGACCAAGTCTTACTAAATTGCTAGGCTGGCCTTGAACTTGCAATTCTTCTGCCTCAGCCTCCTTCATAGCTAAGATTACAGGTGTGCACCACAGCACCTGAGTTGCTTTTTTTTTTAGTACCAGGGATTGAACCAGGAGCATTCAACCACAAAGCCATATCCCCAGCCCTTTTTAATAGTTTATTTAGAGACAGGGTCTCCCTGAGTTGCTTAGAGCCTCACTAAGTTTCTGAAGCTGGCTTTGAACTCAAGAGCCTCCTCTCAGCCTCCCAAGCCACTGGGATTACAGGCATGTACCACTGCAACTGACCCTGAATTACATTTTAATCATTGCATTGCTGGTGTCTAGCCTGTGATTGTAATGGTTGATGCCCAAGAAATATTTTCTCATTGAACAGGCCCATGTGTGCAGTAGAGTTCTTTCACGGCTATTTCTATAATCAAATCTCAAAGTTATACTAGGTCTGAGTGTTACTATACCTATTTTATCATGGAAAAACCAGAGTTCAGAGTGACACACTGAGAGCTCCAGATGGAAGAGCCAAGAGGAGCCAGGTTCTATCACCCTGAGTCCACTATACTGAGGAGGACTAAGAGACAGAGTGGTGTCAACTTTTTACTTTTGTCAGACTAAGATATTTGCTCTTTTAAAACAGCCAATTACATTTCTCTATTATGAATGTTTTGAACTCATACAAAAGAAGAGAGAGATGTACAAAGAATGTGAATGTACTACTTGTTATCCAGATTCAATAACAGAAAAATTTTGCCAATTTGTTTCATATATCCTTCAAAATATTTTCTTTGCTGATATATTTTAAAGTAAATCCCAACATAATGTCTACTCATTCCTACAATATGCGGAAAGAAGAAAGAAAAGAAAGATAATATTTTATTATAATAATACTAAAATGGTATTATCACACCTAACAGATTAAATAATACTTCTTGTTATCATCTAATGCCAGTTGTTAGTGACTTTTTAAAAAAATGGTGGGGGTTTTCCCCCTTTTTAATCAGTACTTAAACAAGAATTATACCTTACATTTAGTTGTTATGCCTTTTAAATATAGAAGTTACATTTTAACAACAAAAAGTTTAGAAAGACATACTCGATGAAGAAAAATGCATGGTCTATTAAAATATGTAAGTTTAAAATTCTGGTCAGTTTTCAATTTTGGCTTTATTATTCTCTGCTGCATCATGACCCTACTCTCTGCAAGCACTGTTGGGAATCCCTGTCCTAAACTGTTCCAGAGACTCACAAGTGTTAGAATCAAGGGTTGGTTGCTAGTTCTCCTGAGTGTCTGTCTCCCCTCAACACTAAGTAAGTGTTCAGTCTGTGCTATTGGACCGAGTGCTGTGTGATGTATAGCCAGTCAGCTCCAACCATGCATGACTTCCTTGAAACATGGTTTCCAATGGACTTCAGATCTTAAGCACAGAATCGCACTAATGACATTCAGAAAAGTTTTTATTTGGGGAGTATTTTGGGAAGACTGAAAAAGGTTTATTCATTTTGATCTCACAAATCCATCTATAGAATTCACTATAGACATGAGTCAATAGTTGTTTTGGAAATTGACTGTTAAATGATTACTTATGGTGACCCAGTCAGTCAGACCTGTGCATGTCAGGAACAAAAGAAAAAACAGCAGTCACTTGTAGAGGAAAGTGTGGAATCAATGCAGTGACCAAAAGCCTGGATTAGGCTAGTACTGCTGTGTGAGCTTGGAAAACTTGGCCAGCTTCTTTGAGTCTTCATTTTCTCTTAGGGTCCTTCCCAATGTCTTTACTTTTCTAGGAATAGTTGTTTACCCTCCCAGACAATATGTGTATGTAAGGCTCAAGACACTATGAAAGAACAAATCCAATAGGAATGTCATGGAACCAAGACAGATATTTGTACTCCTCAAGTCAACCCAGGGGTCTGCCATTCTGCCTACTTCTAAACCAGAACTGCTTTATCTCCTTTATCTACCCTGTCCTATAATTAGGCAAGAATATTTTACCCTTTTCATTGACCAAAATCTGATTGTTATTGCAAAACAAAGGAAGCTTGAACAATATTATTTTAGCTTCTAGCTCCATGGTTTTTATACAAAAGATCCAGCAATGATTTGACATTTTCTTATCTGGTTGGACATAGTTTTAAGCACTATGCCTTAAATTAGAAGGCACAGCTCTGTTTTCCTTCTGAGGCACCTTGAACTTTGAATCACACTAATTAAACGAAAGCCTGTACATCCCTCTCTGAGCCTTTCAGCCAACCTGCCAGCAAACTCTTTAGAGAGAATCTCCATTAGCAGGAAGGCCCTAATTATATCTGAAGTTTCCATTTCCCCCCCAAAGAGTTTCACATTTACTCTCTCATACGCAGTGTCCTATGTGGCTCAATTTACACAGCTAAGACAGAAATTCAAATTCCATAGCCTCTGAGATAAATTTCAGATACTGAGGAAGTACTCTCCTAGTTAGGTTGGGGTTTCTTAAAATATCTATGTTGGCATGAATTATTTTTATCCTCACTTTATTAATACTGTACTATTTAGGTTTCCAACATTTTTATATGCTTCTTAATTTGATTCTCACAACAACCTTGTGATGTAAGCAGGAGATTTTTATAATCTCTGTTTTTATAGCAAAGGATTATAAAGTTTTAACAGAGCTTCATGGGTATTTTTTTTCTTTTCCATTTATTGAATTCTTAGTCTTTTCCTAGCGTGGCACTGTGTTGTGTATAGATGCTATCACATTTACTTTTCAAACAATCTGATTAGGCAATGGTGCTTTTCTGTCTTACCGATAAGAAAACCATGTCTTCTATAGGTTGAATAACTTGTGAAAAATCTACCTGTGAATCAGTGGTACATTTGCAGTTTAAATTCAGATCAGATTTATCTCAGAACTTATAAAAAAAAAATAAGACTTACTCCCAATTGCTCCAAGAAACAGGCTTTGCCAAGTTCTGGAAGTTTCTGTGCTGATTCCATTTTACAATAATTCTGGTAATTAACCTGCCTTTATGAATCCATAAAACAAAGCTTGCTTTTAGCCAAATTGAAATTTTATGTATATAATTTTTGGAGTCAATATACATATCGTATGTAATAACCAGTTGGGGATTCAGACTATTGTTTTCCTGTAAAACTTATTTTCTCACATTAAAGAATTCCAGAGTGTTTGGCTGAAATCTCTTTAAAGATTCTGCAGCCAAGCTGAAAAAATTGGTCTAGTCAAAATAAATTATCTCAATTTTATTTGAAAATGGCAGGTGGTAGGGAGGAGTGGAGAATAAAGCAAAGATGTAAACTTAATTCAGTGTGTTATTGAGATATATTTTAAAGGGTTGCTTTATTTAGTAGTGGGTCTGACAAACTATAGGATCAATTTTCTTTCCCTAAAGTCTTCATTAGCTCATCAGTTCAACAAACATTCATCTTCACCCTCGGGGTGTCTGTGAGCTCTTTTTAAAAATTTTTTTTCTTAATGCTCAATATCAAAGAAGTATCAAAGATGTATATGTTCTCTTTTGTAGTACAGTAAATAGCAGACTCTGGGGTATGGAATTTCTGGTTGAACTTGGATTCTGGTGAATTTAGTTTGTAATCTGTCTCCATCTCTATCTAACACACATACACACATTTGAACTGAAAGTAAACCAACAACATTTATAGATCTTTATTGTAGAAAACTCCATCTCTCCCTCAGCTCAGAATTAGGTTGGCAACCTGAAAGATGAGATAGGCTGGAGGTTGAAGTACAAAGTCAGCAAAATTCTTAGGCAGAAAAACCAGTCTAGGGAGATCTACTGAAGAGCCTTCCAATGGCTAGAGGTCAGTTCTCTCGATAGCAGGAGGGTTTTCCTACACACACCTGGGAGGGAAACCAGCCTTCTAAGTAGTTCATAAACACAGCACCCTTGCAGCCATTGCTACCTGAAAAGCACCCAGGGTAGGAAAGCTCTCCGGGTATCACTGAAGCCTAATACAAGTATGGCTGGGACCCTCCTGTGCTTACCTGGCTCCAAAATCCCAGAACAACTTAGACAAGAAGGGGTAGTGAAATGGTAACCATTATTTTCTGAGCTCCAACTAAATAAAATTATTTTTATATCATCATATGAAAGAATTTTGACAAAGTATTGCTTCTTGGACTTGAGGTATGGCTAGTGTTCTATGGTTGATCCTTTTATGTGTTAAGAGTTTAGTGGAGAAAGCAGCTATATGTTTGTGATTTTATAATTTAAAACAGTTTTGATCATCATTACATTGATTTAGGTCTAACTTCTTCCTCTTTCTACAAAAATGCATTTTGGCTTGTGAAATCAGAATAAGTATTATATTTACTCTCTCTAAAAATAATGCTATGGTGCTTTTAAAAATCAGTACTGCTTATACTAATGAAAATAAATACAGTAGGTTAGATATTCACAACAACATTATGTATGATTTCCCCATTTTTACAAATGAGAAAACTGTACCATTGAGCAGGTAATAGATTTTCCCAACATCTCTCAAATCCAGGTCTTAAATCCAGAATTTGATTTCAGGGTGCTTCTTTGAAACTCTGTTTTCTTTTTTTCATACTGTAAGTAACCTAATAGTTTTTTTTTTTTTTTTTACTGTTGGTTGTTCAAAACATTACATAGTTCTTGATATATCATCTTTCACACTTTGCTTCAAGTGGGTTATGAACTCCCATTTTTAGTACCTAATAGTTTTTTCACAAGGACTTAAATTGCCCTAATTTGTTCACTATAACATAAACCTAGCTGTATTGGCCTTTCCTCATCAAAGAAGAGCTTACTAATAGCCTGTTACTCTCTAGAAACACTTAATGTTCCTCTCAGGGAGCAGGTATTGAAATGGCATATGCTGTTTTTATATTCACAATAAGCAAACAGAAAATTAAAAGCAGTTATGCACCAGCCTTGAGCCCCTTGAGGTAAAGACCTGTCCAATATATTTGGTATCCTAGCATTTAGCATTGTAACTGGCATATAATATACCTTGAAGAAATGTTGCAAATAAATGAAAGAAGGATGTTTCCCCCAAAGAAATGGAAGCATTTACAATTGCATTTCCAGTGGAAGCATTTATAGTACCTCATCCCTGGAGCAGCAATCAGATCCTGTGCTAAGAATAGAAGTAAACTATCACCACGTCATTCTTCCCATACATCTCTCCTGGGTCCTGCTGACAAAGAGAACCCTATCCAGGTAAATGATATTATGACCTCAATAACAGCATGCCATTGACATTTATCTCAGCCCTACTAGAAGGTGCTCCAAAGCTCAAACTCTATTAGCTTATACTCCACCAAGAGTTTCTAGTTCAGATCTGTTGGTTCAGGTATGCAGCAGGGGGCTCTCTTCAAACTGGTTTTCCTGCAGTGTGGAAATAGATAGCTCAGCAGGAAAGCCTTCTCTGTCACTTGGATGTGTGGAACCCTAAGAAGAGCACAATGCTTTTGATAAAGTTCCACCCATGTTCATAAGATCAAATAGGAAGAGGATGCTATCATTGGCCTTAGTGCTACTAAGGACCAGATATGAAGTCCCCATAGGAATTAACATTTTGAAATGCTTTATGTCAAAACTCATTTGGATTCTTACACCCAGACTAAGAGTAAATCTCACAGTTTAGAGATGAACAAACTGAGGCTCAGTAACTTCCCAAGGATCTTTATTGGTAATAGATGACAGAATTGATACTAACAGCTGGCTTCTTAGCCTATAACACTAATCCTATTTCCTCTGCTCACTGCTTTCTCTGGTAACTGACAGTTGTGAAACAACTGGATGAGGTCAGGACTGTGGAGGGACCACTGCCCACCAGTCATGTGGGGGAGGCCCATGAACAGGCTTAGTTTCATCCACTGAATGTATCGTTTCCTTCTCTCAGAACCAGGTAGGCCATCTGAGTCTTGAAGATGTGAGCAAGTGGGAATCTTGAATCAATGCAGGTGAATCCTACTGCATTAAACAACTCCAGCCTTCTCACTGGAGGCAGTGCCTCCTTTCTTGTGTGAATTGTAGGATGCACTTATATTCTGAGTCTTCTTTGTCCTCTTTCTTCTCCATATTTTTTGTTGGTGCGTTATAGTTGTACATAATGTTGGGATGTGTTGTCACATGTCACATATGAATACATGCACACATAATAACAATATTATTTGGCCAATATCATTCCCTAGTATTTCCCCTTTCCTTATCCTCCTCCCTCCCCAAGTCTTTTTCCTCTACTAACTTCCTTCAATTTTCACAAGATTCCCCCCAAACCACCTTTCATTTTCTTTTTTCCTCTCTAGCTTCCACAAACAAAAGAAAGCATCTGACCCTTAACCTGAATTTGGTTTATTTTACTTAAAATAATGTTCTCAAGTTCCATCCATTATCCTGCCAATGACATAATTTCATTTTTCTTTATGGCTTAATAAAACTCCATTGTGTGTGTGTGTGTGTGTGTGTGTATATATATATATATATATATATATATATATATATATATATATATATATACCATATTTTCTTTATCCATTCATCTGTTGATGGACATCTAGCCTGGTTCCACAGTTTGGTTATTGTGAATCGTGCTGCTATAAACATGGGTATGCATGTATCACTATAGTATGATGACTTTAATTCTTTAAGGGTAAATATCAGGATGTGGTATAGCTGGGTCATATAGTGGATTCATGCCTAGCCTTTTGAGGAAACTCCTTGCTGATTTCCATAGTGATCATACCAATTTATAATCCCAACAAAAATGTAAAAGTGTCCCTTTTTCTCCACATCCTCCTCTTGTTCACTTTTGACAAATTGCTAAGGAAAAAAGTGTGTAGCAGAGCCCCTCTCACTGTGCAATGTTTAGTGTTCCCATTCTTATCATGAGGTGGCCGACACCTCCCCAGGGTAATTTTTCCTGTTCAGGAGGAGATAAGCCGCCTGAGAAGTTAGAGTATGAAATGATTAGTAAAGAAATAAAAGACAGAGTTAATGAATAGGTTTTAAAGTAGAGAACCTGATGGATTCTTCCAGTCCTGGTAGGAGCTGAAACAGAACAATTAAAAAATGGCTCTGGTGGTTTATTTAAGGGGGTACATCAAAGGCAGGGATAAGGTTTCAGGGTCAGAGTCTTGCTTTATGATGTCTTGCAGTCAACAGGTTGATTGGCATCTTGGCAGGCTTCACCCATCTCAGAGAGGCTGTGTGGCTATAGCAGGTCACCCCATTTCTAGTGCTGTGTGGGACCTGGTAGAGCTGAATAGGACTCACATGTATCTGGGCTATTGCCACTGTAAGTCACCAAATAGCAAGTTTTCCTATTTGATGGGCTTCCATGCCAGTTTGGTCCACATATAGTCCATGGATGGCTCTTGATACACTCTTACATTTCTCCATCCTTGTGTCCACTAGTAGCTCAAAGTCTTGAGATAATCCTAATGGATGAGGCAATTGATGTTACAGAAAACAGACAGCTTTGGAATTGGGCATGATCTTTTCAGGGCTCCAAGTCACTGTGGATTTGTGGATGATCCTGGGAGTCTTTTTAGTGGTTACTCAGCAGGTGAGAAGTTCTGTCCTGGTGCCAAGTTTCTCAGATATATCCACCTGTGACTTGTTCCTCCTTGATGTGTGGTAGAGACATCAAATCATAATAGATAGGGAGAGGATATACCAGAGGACTGTAGGAATGGACACCATTTCCCATTTCACTTGGTAACATTATATGACTTTTGCAAGTGACGAATAAGAATAGCAAATTACATGGGAAAATTGCAAAAGGAAAAGAAAGTCATTACCAAGAGCCAACCTTTCACATTTGTGAGCTATCATAAACTTCCCAGCATATCTGGAGATAGGTATAATTATGATTCCCGTTTTACTTATGAGAAAATTGAGCCCAGGATGGTTAAGAACTTTCACAAGGATGTATAGCAAATTAGTGGAGGACCAGAATTTTGACCCAGTACACATAACCCAAATCTCACATGCTTTCTACTACTGTTGCCCGTCATGCCCAAATGAAAAAATAAAGTTAAAAATCCCCCAAATAATATATCTAGGTAGGGGTAATCAAATTTAGTACCTAAGAATGTAGAGAGCAAAGGAAGGAAAGAAGAAAGGGGAAAGAAAAAGAAATGAAATGTGGCTTATATATAAAGGGGGAGGGAACAAATTAGCTGGAGGTAATGTTCCTAAAAATATTTGCCTAGAAGTTTGATTTTCAGTGCTTTGATTCTGTTACAGAGGAAACCCCAAGAAATAAATAACTTGTAATGTAAAAAAACATTCACCTAACATCTACTACATGCAAAGCCAGACAGAATAGGTATTGCCTCTTTAATGTTGTTCTCCACCTCAGCATTATCGTACTTAACTTCCTTGCCAGTGTTCCATTCTGGAAGCAAGTTCTTTAAGGTTCTGTCTTGTTCATAACTATACGCAAAGTGCCTACTAGAGTCCTACATACACATAATGTAGAATGCTGAGGATGAATGAGGCATCTCAGATCGGGGGAACTGAAATCAATGAGGCATCTCAACTCTGAGGAGCTTAGGGTGCTATAGAGAAGACCAGCATGCACATAATTAATAGAGTAGATGAAGAGAAGAGAAGAGAAGAGAAGAGAAGAGAAGAGAAGAGAAGAGAAGAGAAGAGAAGAGAAGAATTGTGGCATTGTAAAGTAATAGAAACAAAATGGATTCACAGGTATTCAAGGTTAAATCCCAGCTCTGTGTCCCATTGTGCTGTGTTACCTAGTGGCTCTGTGACTTTGATGAAGTTTGTTAACCTCTCTGAACCTGTTTCCTTTATCTCTAAAATAATATGCCTATCTTGGAACTTTGTTAGGAATAATATTTATAACTTATGTGGTATAGATCCTAGCCTGTTGAGGTGCTTAGTAAACATGAATTCCTCTTTATATCCTAATTTGAATGTTCTCATAAAGTTTGTAATTGAGAAAGAGTATTAGGAATTCAGTTGAAAAAATGTTCCAAGGGGGAGATTATAGATAGGGAAGAAACATTTTGGAAAGGGAAAGAGGATGGCTAATTGAATGATGTGGTAGGTTCTTGTATTTTGACTAGTTAAAAATGTAATTTTCAGTATTATTATTTCACAATGTATGTAACTAAAATCTCCTATTTATTTCTAGAGCACTTCAAATGCAAACTTGTTGATCTCTGAGAAGTTAGAGATAAGCAACTCCCCACCTGCAAACATATACCATTTGTATTTGTAAACCTAGATCTGATTTTGCTCTGATGACAATACCTCAGTCTTGGTTTTCAAAAAGGAGCAGAGAGAGGGATAAATACCTTTGAACACAAGATTTATGTTCAAGATAATCATCAAAATGGAAAAGTAAAGAATAGGATGAATTGCACATTTAGCAAATGCAATAAATCATTTCTTGTGGGGAATTTAAAAATTCCAGAATATGAGTCCTGACAAACATCCCAAAAGCATTTCAAAAATATTTTGGGTATCTAATGAGCCATACGGGTAAAGAAAATTCAACTTATTATTAAGCCAAGTATTTTCTGTGGTATTGCTTGTCTTAATTATAAGAACCTAAAAAAACAACCTTACAAGATACTGGAAAAATGCTGGCTATATTAATACATTAAATATCAGAGAAGTGTTTCCAATGTGTGATCTGACTAAGATGAGAAGAGCAGAGACTGCCTGGAGAACAGTAAAAATAACAAAGGGATTAGAATGTTGCATTTGCATTTTCATTCTAGAAAAAGTTAGTACTAGAGGACATGCATGTTGTCTTTCTTCATTATAAAACATAACATTGAAAATGGGCAATTTCAATACTTGCAGGCATTTTTGTAGTGGAGTTTTTTTTAATCTAATGATTTTGTTCATTCCCTCATTCCTCATTCATTCATTCAGAAAATGTGTATTGAGCACCTATTATTAAATGCCTCTTGCATGTCAGATACTATGTTAGGCACAGTGAATTCCATAGAGAGTAAAATAGGGCATCTACCTAAGAGAGCTCAGTCTAATGGGAAGATAGGCAACTGCTGAAATAGCTGCAGGTTGGTATGATAAATGTAATAAAGTAGCACCCTGATCAAATGGAGTAGGGAAGTAGCACTGATGGAGGAATTTCATGATTTTATCATTGATTGTAAATTCATCAGGTTTGTAGAGGAGAAAGTCCAATGTCTTCAGAGGGAGATTTAGAGGTACCTGGGGTGATAGGTGATATTTATCAAGTAGCATTGTTGAGCATGGATCAGAGGAAGCTAAGAATTCATGCTGTGTGTCTCAGACAAGATCATGCTCTTCTCTGGGAAATGCTAAGAAAGACTGAATGGGTTCTGTGCACACATAAATGTGCACACATACACTGAGATCCCTGTTTATGAAGCAAAAAACTGGATAGGCCTTGTATCTAATGACATAGGAATTGTTAAATTAGTCTAAACTGGGGATTATAATTAAAGATATTTTTAAAGTGATACTTATATATTTGATAGAAGATAGAAAAAAGATCCATGTTACACTGCTTTAAAAATGGGGGAAAAAATCTCAGCACAACATCTAGACATGGTCTCAGGCATGACATATGTGGGTACATACACACAAGCACAACCCATAAACATATCTAACATAAAACCACGCATTCCGTTTAGGGTGAGGTATGGGGAAGTACAACAGTGAGAAAGAAGGTAAGGAAAGGCAGAAGGCATAAGAGGATTTTTCAGTTTTCATTCTGTGTTTTCCTATGTAGTTCAAATTTTTTTACATACATGGATTTAATTTTGTAACATAAAGAAATGACATAAGGCCCATGAAGCTCTGATCATAGTCTGCCATGTGGCCAGCAATAAATGTTAATTGCCTCTTTTAGCGTAGCAAGAGAATATGGCTTGCTCAAAATGATTTAAATCTGCAAACAGTATCATATCAATGGAGATAAATCAATGTTTTTTCTTGCTAGTAAAATGGAATAAAATAAATTGTCTTAATTTATGGGGAGTAAAGTGTATGTTAAATAGGTGTTCTGCTTCTTAACCATTTAGGACCTAATTATTCAAAGCCAAGTTTTAATAGGAAACCATCCAAATTTAGATAAGCCAGACATTGTTTAAGCACCAGAAATTACCAGCCAACTCTTATGGCTTATCTTTAGAGCACTAACTTTTAAACATAATTAACGTTTAGAGCTTATTATCCTGTTGTCTATTGTGAGAAACTGATCAGGTTTTTTAGGAAAGCCCACCCTGTAATAACCAATAAATATTCAGTAATTTGAAATTTAATTTAATTTTATGGGACTTCTTAATAAAGAACTTGAAACACTCTCTAAGTAGATCATCTTTTATTATATTCATTTAGTGATCCTTATTTTCATGAAAAGTTGTGAATAAATTGAACTGAACATCAATTTGATTTTTGAAGTATACTGAAGACCTCTATAAAAATTCTTCATCATGAGCATCTTTGTAATTAAAATAATATTTTATTTTTTGAATTAACATTTTCACATTTGTCTGTGGGTAATTTAAGCCTCTCACCTACTGGTTTTTCTTCTCTCTCTCTCTCTCTCTCTCTCTCTTTCTCATACTAGGGATTGAATCAAGGGATGTTTTACCACTGAGCTACATCCCAGCCTTTCTTATTTTTTGTTTAAAAAGAGGATCTAGCTCAGTTACTTAGGGCCTCATTAAGTTGGTGAAGCTGGCCTTAAACTTGTGATCCTCCTGCCTCAGCCTCCTGAGCCTGGGAATACAGGCAGGTGCCACTATGCCCATTTTTTCCTACTGGTTTTTCTTAAAGCAAGGCACTCCTCTGCCAAGGCCATGATAGAAAAATGTTTAGGTTGTGATCAAGAATATTGAAACTTCAAAAACTTTATTTTTACATGATAATTTTGTTAATAAGTATCTTAAAACTTTTTTGTGCTATCTTTTTTATTAGATTAAAATGGCAATTTTTTCCTATGAGTAGCATGATACAATACCTATTATTTCCTTGATTTTTGGAACATATGTACTTTTTTCAAGTTCAAATATTTCTAAAATATGTTTTACATAACAATGTTTTCTATCCCTATTTTAGTATCTCTCTCCTAATTCAAATATATTGCACATCTTAAAATTGATGAAGTTTGGTAATGTGTGCAAAGTTAGGGGACAGTTGAGGTATGATACCTAGTGGTCAACTTTTTGTAGCTCTCCTCAGAAAAAAAACTTAGTCAAACTAAATGACATTTTTTATTCAATCATCCAAATAGTGATCCTCTAGTCTATCATGCTAAGGGCAACTGGAGACTCAACACCTCACAGGGTTGGGAATTCCTTTGGCTTGTTTTCTGTTTTTCTCTTTCATAAACTAAGTTTTAAACTTTGAAATACATAGACTGACATGCAGTTGTAAGAAATATTATAAGGAGGTCCCATATAACCTTTATTTAATGTTTTCCAATAATAACATTTTTCAAAACTTAGCACTACATTATAATCAGGATATTGACATTGAAACAACTCATCGGTATTATACAGATTTTCTCACTTTTTACTTGGGGTGTGTGTGTGTGTGTGTGTGTGTGTGTGTGTGTAGAGTTCTATGTAATTTAATCACATCTACAGGTACCTATATATACCACTGCAGCTAAGATAGAGAACATCTCTATTACCAGGAGAATGCCATTTGCCTGTTTATGACCAGCCTCCCATCCTGCCCCCCATCCTTCCATTCCTGCTCTCTTTCCTGTGGACTTTGTACAAGCTGGGGTTTGAAGGCAGTGTGTTTTCTTGGTGACTTTTGTGAAGTAACTGATTTCTTCTTCTCTTGTGAGTTCTTGTGAAGAAAAAAATAATAGCGAGCAAGTATACTCTTCTGCAGTTAAGCATCTCCCTGTTGCTTGGCAAAGGAACCAGGGATAGGATGAGTAGCTGCCTTGGCTAAACAGTAATGCATTCCCTCTCAGGGTCTCTTTCTCTCTTTCTCTCTCTCTCTCTCTCTCTCTCTCTGAAGGAACAGAACCAAATTTATCATCTTTGTTTCCATTCCCAGATTACGCTCGATTTGAGGCCAAAATCCATGACCTACGGGAGCAGATGATGAACCACAGCATGAGCTCCGGGTCTGGGTCCCTGCGAACCAATCAGAAACGCTCCCTCTATGTCAGGTAGGCAATGGGGCATTTCTTACTCTGGTCTGCACTGTGTAGGCAATCCAGCTTGGGAAAACAAAGGCACCACCTTATAACAAGGAAGCATGTGTTCTAATTAGACCACACTCGTGGCCACACTACTGAAATACCCTACATTTAAGAATAGATTTTTGAAATGTTATTAGGTTAAATTACTTAAAGGTCACTGCTTTTATCAAGTTATTCTTTTAAAATATTATGATACAGGGTAGAGTTGCTAGCATAGGTTGCAAAAGAATAAGAAACATTTGTCTGATACATCTTGAGTATATGGACCAAAGCCCTGGATATTTGCTCACCATCAGTCTGAGAAGAAAATATGCCCGATCATTTCCTACTTTGCTTGATGTTGATTTTGTTTGTATTGATTTGAAATCATTATTATTCTAAAGAGTTATGTGGGTTTTTTTCCAAAAGTTTTAATGGAAATACTATTCTGTGGTATCTCATCACCAACTGTTTCTCAGGCCTTAAAAGGTCATTGCTCCTGACCTGCAAAACTCACTAATTTACCAGGGAAAAAAAATTAATTGAATTCAAAATTCCTTCCTGTCCTTCACCTCTTGGGTGAGATCCTGATGCTCAACTATACCATGCTCCTCTTGCTGGCACCAGCTTCTTATAATACTCACAAACTTCATCAGTGTTGACTGGACTTTTAAAAGTAATGTAGGTGCCAAGAGCCAGAAGGGGAGAAGTAATAACTATGTAATGGTCAAAAAAAAAAATCTATGTACTGTTTCGAGAAGCCACACCCACACCCTTTGTATTCTCTATTCTCCCCTACCCCCATGTAGCCCAGAATTTTATCTAATGCTCACCTGAGGTCATGTCCTCTTCACCTGAACTACTTTCCCCTCCTGGCAGGAGGTTTGTGTTATAGATATTAAACAATGTACTTGAATTAAACTTGTCCTTGGTTCCACTTGGCTGTAAAGTTGTCTTTCCTGAATATTAGGTAGGCACACCAGGAGTAAGAGGGGAGTGGACTTCCTGAAGGTGGCAGGTTCTCTAGGGCCATGAATTGCCAGCCACTCTGACAAGCATAGAGTTCCTTATTATTCTAGAAGTTTGAGTACCTCAGGAGCCCCAAGATTAAAACAACAAACAAACAATAAAGTTTAGTCATGCAGATTTAGTCAACTGCATTTCAGAAGACAATTTTGATGCATTTCATTGTAATCTGTAAAGACACTGTTGAGAACCACTCTAGAATTTGTCTTGCAGTGACATCACAAATATGATGAAAAATTAACCTCATTTGTGGATATTTCTATTTCTATTTTCCTTACTTGTGTTGTATTGCTGGTCTTCATGATACAAAAATTTTTTGATCTTGGGATAGCAAACAGGGAAAAAAAACAGTTGGATTAATAGGATAGAGATAAATAAGGTAATGCTATTGAAATGGCTTTATAGAATGAATCTGGAAGGAAAATTACTGAATGTTGGTATCTTATTAAAAATTGAATGTTTAGAATATTGTTAATGTATTAGAGGAAATTTGATTAAAATATACTGGCAATAGGTTTTCAATTAAGCTGTGGAAGACTGGCAAACTTAAATGAAGGACTATGATATTATGTTAAATGAATGCACTTATTTGAAAATAGTATTAATTAGTCTCAAATCTTTATGCGTAAATGCCAAATAAAAATATAACCATCAACCAGGTGTGGTAGTATGTGTGTGTAATCACAGTGACTAGAGAGGCAGAAGCAGAAGGATCACAAGTTCAAAGCCAGCCTCAGCAACTTAGCGAGGCCCTAAGCAATTTAGTGAGACCCTGTACCAAAATAAAAAAATAAAATAAGGTCTGGAGATGTGGCTCAGTGGTTGAGCAGCCCTAGGTTCAATCCCCAGTACCAAAATATATATATATTGGGCTGGGGTTGTGGCTCAGCAGTAGAGTGCTTACCTAGCATGTGCAAGGCCCTGGGTTCGATCCTCAGCACCACATAAAAATAAATAAATAAAATAAAAGTATTGTGTCCAACTACAACTAAAAAATAAATTAATATATAGATATAGATATACATATACATATATACATGCATTACATATGTTTTTATATATGGATATATATATATATCCAATATATATTTTATATATTAAAAAAACTCCTAAAGAAAGAAATGATGACAAAATAAGAAAGTAATAGTTGAAGATTGTGTGGAAAGGAGAAAATTCTTTTAAATGAGATTCAAAAATACTTAACTTTCCTTGGGAAATTCTCCAGATAAAATCCCTAAGAATATACAAATACGGTATTTGGTTTCCAGACATTCAGTTAATACTTAACTAGTATTTAGAGGGCTGACTTCAGCATGTAAATGACTGTAAGAAACACAGAATAAGAAATAGGGGTCATGCATATAGTAAGATCAGAAGGAAAGAACTTGTAAGAGCCCCTGGCCTTGTTCTCGAGCAATGTGATAAAAATAGGAACCAACCTACAAAAATAACAACAACAGCAACAAAAAAGGCAAGAACATGAAATGGACTAGCAAAGCCTAAACAGAATCCTCACCAAAAAGGACTCAACAGGTTTCTACCTTTGTCTTTCCTCCCCCCAGTACCAGTTTTGACTCTAGGATTTTCATAGAGATACTTGATTCATCTAGAGCACTCAAATAGGACCAATGCCAGTTGGTGTATGCTCATTTTAGAAAATCAACTACTTGCTTTCTCAAAATAAATTTGTAGCAGGGTTTCTCAGACTATATAAATATAAGATGATGAGCATGCCTCTTTAATCTGAAATTGTCACCCTAGACTATTACTCTCATTTTGCTTAGGTTTATGTAATCCTAAATCTGGAAGGAAACTTAGCTGTCACCAGATCCACTGTCTAATTCATAGAAAGGAAAGTGAGGCCCCCGGAGAGAACAGGTTTGCCTGGGATTCCACAGCTGTTTGTGGCAGAATCAGATCTTTTCCCCCAGCACATCCTTCTTCCTGTGTCCTTTCAAACTCCTGAATCTAAGCTAATAGCATTTCAGCTGTTTAATATAGTTTGAATTCTGAGTCTGCTTCTGTTAGCTATTAGATTAAGAAATGGGTTAATTAGAGGAAAAGCTAAAACACAGACCTCTTTTGATTTTTTATACAAGATAATCTGTGCTATAGGGCATATAGGCTGTTCTTATTATTCATATTTTTCCATGAAGCTAAAATCTAAATTCAAAAGTAAGTGACCATTTTGTTCTGTGACAGTTTAGATGTCTTGGTACAATATTTGCACCACAAAACTACTCTTCTTCTTTGAGTTCCCTCCTCTAACCCATACACACACACACAGACAGGCACACACACACCACCACTACCACCACCAATACCACCAATCCTAACCCTGGCTCTTGTCATGTTAGAGAGGATGCATCTTCATCTTCTCAAGATCTTATAGAAGTTGGCCTACTTCCCCTACTAGAAATGATCACCCCATGGTCATTTGTTAATAAAATATACTAATTTTGAAAGTTCAACCTCTTTCTTGGGAATTTGAGTGCAAGGATCAGTGTGAAAAAGGCAATCAGTGTTGTGATTGCGAGGGTTTATTCATGAAGCATGTTTTGAGTGTATATGTTCTATGCTCAAACTATAACAGATATTGAGAATTGAGGACAGTAACCATCATGTTTTCTGCCTATAAGAAACTCATATCTAATGGGGACCAGTGGAAGATAGCTAATGCAGTGTAATATTAAAGGATTTCTTTTAGCCCGAAAAGCCCTGGAATCAGTTGTTCCATAACACAGGAATAGCTGAATGAATTCTTTTTTAAATTTTTTTAAATTTTTAGTTCATTGTAATTATACATAATAATGGGGTTTGTTTTGACACGTTCGTAAATGCATATACATAGGGTTTTTTCCATTTTAATCCTCAGTACTGTGCTCTTCCTTTTCCTTCTCCCTCCCCTTGACCTCCATCTCTCTACTCTATTGGTCTTCCTTCTATGTACTTATTTACTTAGCAGGTACATTATACTTATTTATAAAATTGGAACACACTATGATATATCCATTCATGCATATAGCATGATACTCTCAACTTTATTACCCAGTTCTTGCCCTTTGCCTCCCCTCCTCCCTTGCCCTTGGTCTCCCTTACTTCTACTCTATTGATCTCCCTTCTGTTTTTGTGAAATCCACCCTTTTTATTCCTTTTTTCTCTCTAGTTTCTACATATGACAGTAAACATTTGATCCTTGACTGAGTTTGGCTTATTCAGTTAGCATGATGTTCTTCAGCAAATGATATTTTATTCTTCTTTATGGTTGTGTGTATATATACCACATTTTATTGTTGATGGGCACCTGGACTGGTTCCAAAACTTGACTGTGGTGAATTGTACTACTACAAAAATTGATGTGCCTATATCACTATAGTTTGCTGATTTTAGTTCTTTTGGATAAATACCAAGAAGTGGGAAAGCTGGATCATATGGCCATTCGATTCCTAGTCTTATGAGAAATCTCCATACTGCTTTCCAAAGTGGTTGTACTAATTTGCAATCCCATCAACAATGTATAAGTGAACTTTTTTCTCACATCCTTGTCTGTAATTGTTATTTGTATTCATGATAATTGCCATTTTGACTGATTAGAGAAAACCTCCATGTAGTTTTGTTTGGCATTTTTCTGATTGCTAAGGATCTTGAACGTTTTTTCATATATTTGTGAAAATATATGAAATATCTTTTTAGATCTTTTGCCCATTTATTGAGTGAATTGTTAGTTTTTTTTAATGTTAAGTTTTCTAAATTCTTTATATTCTGGTTATTAATCCCCTGTTAGATAGCTGGCAAAGATTTTCTCCCATTCTGTAGGTTCCTTCTTCACTTCTTAATTGTTTCCTTTGCTATGCAGAAGCTTTTTAATTTAATGCTATCCCATTTATTGGGTCTTGGTTTTATTTCTTGAGTTTTAGGAGTCTTAATAAGGAAGTTGGTGCTTGTGCTCATATGTTAAGAGTGTTGTTCATGTTTTCTTCTATTTTCATGTTTCTGATATAATTGCTAAGTCTTTTATCTATTCTGAGTTGATTGTATAGGTAAAAAGTAGGGATCTAGTTTATTTCTTCCACATATAGCTATCCAGTTTTCTCAGCACCATTTATTAAAGAAGCTATCCTTTCTCCAGCTTATGCTTTTGGCACCTTGGTCAAGGATCAGATGACTGTGTTTATGTGGATCTGTCTCTGTCTTCCAGTCTATTCCACTGATCTTCATATCTGTTTTTATGCTAATACCTTGCGATTTTGTGACTATAGCTATGTAGTATAATTTGCGTCAGGTATATTGTGATGCCTCCAGGCTCTTTTTGCTCAGAATCTCTTTGAGTATTCTGACCTTTTATTCTTCTTTCCTATAAAATTTATATAAAACAGCAGAATGCATTACAACTCTTATTACATATATAGATTTCAATATTTCATATCTCTGGTTGTATACATAATATATCACACTAATTCGTGTCCTCATACATGTACTTTGGATAATAATGATCATGACATTTAACCATCATTAATTACCCCATTCCCCCTCCCTGCCCCTCCCACCCCTCTGCCCTATCTAGAGTCCATCTATTCCTCCCGTGCTCCCCCTCCCTATCCCAATATGAATCAGCTTTCTTATATCAAAGAAAATATTCAGCATTTGGATTTTTGAGATTGGCTAACTTCACTTAGCATTATCTTCTCTAACTCCATCCATTTACCTGCAAATGCCATGATTTTATTCTCTTTTATTTCTGAGTAATATTCCATTGTGTATATATGCCACATTTTTTTATCCATTCATCTATTGAAGGGCATCTAGGTTGGCCCCATAATTTAGCTATTGTGAATTGTGCTGCTATAAACATTGATGTGGCTGTGTCCCTGTAGTCTGTTATTTTTATTTTTATTTTTTTAATGTGGTGCTGGGTGTTCAACCTAGTACCTCATGCATGCTTGGGAAGCACTCTACCACTGATCCATAACCCTAGTCCCCAAAGTCTGTTACTAATTTATTTTTTTGGCAGAAGTGTATGTGTGCAGTGCAGGGGATTGAATCCATGGCCTTAAATAAGCAAAATAAGCACCCTACTGACTAAGCTTTATTCTCAGCCCTGATCTGTAATCTTTTTTTTTTAATATTTTATTTACATTTTAGTTTTCGGCAGACACAACATCTTTGTTTGTATGTGGTGCTGAGGATCGAACCCGGGGCGCACCCATGCCAGGGGAGCGCGTTACCGCTTGAGCCACATCCCCAGCCCCTAGTCTGTTGTTTTTAAGTCCTTTGGGTATAGACCGGGGAAAGGGATTGCGGGGTCAAATGGTGGTTCCATATTGGCTGCACCAATTTGCAATCCCACCAGTATTGTGTGAGTATACCTTTTTCCCCACATCCTCGCCAACACTTATTTTGTTTGTATGCATAATAGCTGCCATTCTGACTGGAGTGAGAAGAAATCTTAGAGTGGTTTTGATTTGCATTTCTCTAATTGCTAGTGATGATGAGCATTTTTTCATGTGTTTGTTGATTATGATTGTACATCATCTTCTGAGAAGTGTCTCTTCAGGTCCTTGGTCTGGGCCTTTTATTCTTCTATATCAAGAGTCTTGTTCTATATCAACTTTAGGACTGTTTTTTTTTTTCCTGGTTCTGTAATGAATGTCATTAGTAGTTTTTATGAATACTGCATTGAAACTGAAAATTTATTTGAATAATATGGTTATTTTGATGACATTAGCTCTATCTTTCTATGAACATAGTAGGTCTTTCCATTTCCTAGGGTCTTCTTCAATTACTTTCTTCAATGTTTTTATAATTTTCATTGATTCTTGAAAGTTTTGCATGAGTTAACTTAAAAATAACTTTTGATCCAAGTTATGAAAATTATCCTTTATCAAGACCCTATAAGTAAAGGTGAAAGAAATATAAAGGTGAAAGAAGTTTTCATTAAGTAGTACTAACACTTTTCACATACAGTATATTTTTTTATTTTCCTTTCTATGTGATTTTCTCTTTTTATTTTTTAAATGATGGCCACAAATCATTAACTTAAACTGATAGATAACTCACTGATGGTCCATGATTTAGAGCTTGCATATAAACAGGGAGGATTCCAGGCCCATTACATAATACAGACAAACAAAAGAGGGCAGGTTCACTATATTACATTTAGTATCTCAGAAAACCCTAGACTCTTGTTGTTCCCATGTGAATGATTTTGGTGGGAAGGGAAAGCTACATCATGATCTAGGTAAAAGACTCTGGGTATCTATTTTCCTTTGAATGGTAGAGTATTCCTTCACTCAACTGGAAGAGGTTATGAAATCTGTAGAATGTGTTACAAGTCATTTTTTTTTTAATTTTTATCCCTCAATGTTGGACCCAACCTGCTCTCAGCCACTGTCCTCAAGAGAACATGTGCACCCTCCTGCCAAGTACTTGGCACAGGGTTCATTGACAATAGTATTTGTATTGCCTCTCAGTTCTTCACTCATATATTCTTATTTAGCAGCAGCATCATTTATTCGCAAGGAAACTTATTAAAGATGACATGTTTCAGCAGAATAGGAAGTAAATTCAGATTTATTCCTCTCTCTCAAAATCTTTCTGGAAGAATGACATGATCGTGTACCCAAAACAGTTGAGTAGGCTGAAGCAGAAAGTTAAAGTCTAGCTGGAAACCAAAAGAGAGCTAGAAGGGTCATTGTGAAATCCAAGTGGACAGCATGGACAGACCACATAATGATAGGGCCATAGGAACTTATATACCAGAGCTTCACTCCTAACTTCATTTAAAACTGAGAGCAGTCCAGTGGCATAGACATCATTGTCATACCTATTCCACAGAGGAAAAAGGAAACTTACTTAAGAATCAAGATATTTAAAAATAACCTGCAAAGGTGCTCTATAGCCAAGCCAGATTGTTTACCCAGATACGTCTGTCATAGAAAATCATGCTTTATTAGTATAATGCTGTGAAGATGAAGTTAATCCTGCAGGGACAATAGTTAAATTCATATTGATGGAACTCCTCTTTGTTTTATACTCTATATTGATTTCCCTGAGATAGACCTAGCTTCTAGTCAGGAATTCTCAGCTTATCAATTATAAAATCTTGACTGACTCATTTATAAAATGGACATAATACCTACTTCACACTCTTGTTAGGATGAAGTTAAACTTAGTCTACAATGTAGCCTGTCACATAAGATTTGTTAGGTAAGGAGGAAGTTCTTTTATCCATTTAAGTGATTGAACTCAGCCTTCAAAACTAGTAAATAAAATAAATAAAATTATAGATAAATAAAATTTGACTCTTCCTTTATACTTTGAGATTCATTAGCATTATGCTCACTCTTTCAGTCATTTGCATTTTTAATTGCCTCCTTAATTGTCAAATAAAAGGCTTTGTCTTCAGGAAGCTAATTTTATGCCAGAAATAGAAAGGAGGAGTCATTAGGGATTTGGAGGAGTTTTCTTCTTATCATGAAATCATAGTCTGCCAATGGTTTTAAAAAGGTTTTTAATTTATAGATTTCTATTTTCATTGACCATCACATTTTTCTCTTTCCCTCTATGACAAGATCTAGAATCCAGATCTCATTGTTATTAACATCCAGGTGGCCTACAGTTCATTCATTCACCTATTCATCCAGCCAGCCATTCATAAAACTTTTTCTGAGCCATAACCATCTACCTCATACCACACAAGGCTCCAGGGATAAAAAGATTAATAGAGCATCTTTTCTGCCCCTAAAAAGTGCAAAGTTTATTCCACCAACCTGGATTCTGCGTCTTGACCCTCACTTCGTAATGATCATATTCCCAGAAATTTCTCAACTCCAAAGGAGGTACTTAGCCTGAGCCCAACATTTCTACTTCTCGAAACAACCAAACAGGTCTGGCTAAAGTTGGAAAAACAGTAGAAGGAGCAACACAGGGTGTTCACAGGAGAGAACAGATGAGCAGGGAGGGAAAAACTGAAGTCACTCTCACCCTAACACTTAAAGGTGAGGTTGGAAGCAAAGGAATAGACACAACACACTTGCCCTTTAATCTGGGCTTTGAACAGTACTTGACATATCCGAGGAATTCTTTATCATTCCTTAAATGAATTTTTTGAGTGGTAATTGAACATGATGATTTAAAACAGAACAAGGTATTCAGAAAATCATCAACAAGAGGTTGAGGGGAGGGAGCACGTGCTCCTCTGAGACTCTCAGCAGCACATAAAATGCTCTTCTTCAGCCTTTACATGCTCTCTTCCTGTCTGTTGATTCCCCTGCCCTCTCCTGGACTTCCTGCACTATAAACATGGAGGATGTAGTCTACATTGGCACAGTCTGGCATGCGGTAACTGCTGAATTATTTGAGTAAATGTATTAGGATTGTGACTTGCTTGAAGAGAATTTAATTCTGTCTAAAACTTTGCTTGATTTTCTTGTGGCTCACAAATGTTCCCTACCTAATCAAGATCCTTTCCGCTTGTTGTTCAAATAATAAGCCATCCTTTTCAGTAATTATCTCAGATTGAAATTTTCAACTTCATTGAAGCAAAGCTGTATTATTAAGGATTAAATTCAAATCTATTTTCCCTTTAATTCTAAGTCAGTAAGAACACAAACAATAATGAATATTTACAAGTACTTTAAAAATAATAACGATAATAAATAGCTAATACAAATTGACTGTTGTTTGCCATTTTTTTTAATAACTTGAATGGATTATTTATTCTCACAAATCCCCTCTGAGATAGGTTCTATTATTATCCCTATTGTAGAGATGAGAAAATTGAGGCCAGTTTAAAACATACTCACAGAATCTATACTGAGACTGGGACCCAAGCATGATGTCTTGTGCCCCTATCTACTCTGCCATGTAGCTTTATTGAGCAACTTTCACATACTTAATCTTCTTGATACAATATGTCTATAAATAAGTAATTATTTTTCCCCAGTTTTCAGATGAGGAATCTGAAGTTCAGGGTATTAAGCTATCCACTCTTTTTCCCTTCGTATACAGAAGTACCAAGCCTTTGACTCAGTTTACCCTCTTATTAAATATCTGAAATTTTAGCTCACACGTATCTTTTTCCAGAGTTTGCCCTATCATCATATTAAATAGTACATGAGTTTTAATAGATCTACTTGTGCTTTGTTGAATGTAGTCGAGTATGATACCTTAGATCTTGTACTCTAGTTTGAATCCAGAGATGTGAATCTGTGATGGCACTGAGCAAGTCCTCAGAGACCAGAGATAAGGTCCCTGCCCTTCCTCTGCCAACAGAGTACAGCTAGAGTAGTCCTATATCTGTAAATTAAGGGACACAATTGACTTGCCTGTCTCATAAAGCCCTGCTTATGGCAGGACATGCAGCCCTACTTCCACTTCCAGCATCTACTACATAATTTTTGAGGCCCAGTACAAAATGAAAATGTAGAGCTCCTTATTCAGAAATTCAGATTATCAAGATGGTGAATGCATACCAAGCATGGGTGCCTGGATAATATAAGACACACACCCACAAAGCCAACCCAACCGACACCTGCTTTAGGACATTTTGCTCAAAACCAAAAGCATGTGTGTTCTCTTAAACATGTATTGCAGTAGGTGTAAAGAACACAAGATCAGCATTGGGACCATTTTCAAGGCTACAAGCCATGTCTTCTACCTAAAACAGTACTTTATATAAATCAACCATATGTTTGCCTTTAAGATATATGAAAATATTATCTTTCAGCCCTCTTAGTGTTTAAAAAACTTACAATTCCCCCTTTCTCTGAGCCTTCAACAGTCTTCTTTGAGTCATCTGTCTCCACTGAAGTAAATCTTTCAAAAGTTAAGAACTGTTACTATTTCACATTTACCTCACACCTGAAGTGTGCTTCAGTCTTCCTTCCTGGGGGGTGGGGAGGACCCTTTCTCCTCAGCCCTAAATTTTAAAGAAAATGCATACAAAAAAAGTAACTCAGATGATTTGGGAAATAAATCTGTACCTGTTGGGGTTCATGTCCTTCAGTGTGGCTTTTTATCTAAATGTAGAGGCTCTAAAACTTACAGATTTCCCTGGCCAATAAATTTAGAATTAAAAAAAAATCAGGAACCTTATGTGGCATAAACAACTTAATCACATCAAGTAAGATCTCTAAAAATACTGTAACCGATTACAAAATGTTTTAATTGATATTATTGCCATCATTTTATAGAAAAAAGGGCCCTTTAATGCCAAAAAGAAAAATAATACCATAATCTGAGCACCAGGAAAGTACTCAATTTTATAGGTTTATATTTCTAAAATCTTACTAACATGAACCTTCATATTTCCTGTATCCGTATCATCTTACCTTATAATAAAAAGAATAAGGAAAACATTGTATGGCTAAATTAACTAATGCTTAACTCTGAATCTTTTGGTTCTAATTGATTCTAAAATCCTTGGGATGCATTCTATGTGTGTATGTTCTTTTCTTTCTTCCTTCCCTTTCTCTTTCTTTTTGTAGTTTGTATTGAACCCAGGAGAATTCAGCCACATTCCCAGCCTATTTTGTATTTTATTTGGAGATAGCATCTCCCTAAATTTCCTGGGTTGGCCCTGAACTTGTGATCCTCCTAACTTAGCTGAGTAGCTGGAATTACAGGTGTGGCCCACACACACCCCACTTTGCCTTTGTTCTCTCTTAACAAAGAAAGTCATTTTTCAGATTTTCTTTTTATAATGTACTTGTACTTTATCTTTTATGCTGTTTTTTCTATAAGTAGGGAACCCAGAACTCTCCTCTGTGATAAACTATTAGTTTTCAGTGATGCTTTATTAAAAGGTGAGAAGGAATTTTCCTTCATCAAAATTATTTTTTATTATTTTAACAATTATACAATTTGTTTATTTTTCATGTGTGTTACTCTTTCTACACTTTAAAAACAGACTTTTAAAATAGCTTTACTGATGTTTAGTTGATATTCAAAAAACATATATATAGTGAATACCAACTATGATGGGACCTCTTACAGTAGGTATGTTAGTCAGCTTTTCACTGCTATGCCCCAAATACTGACAAGATCAACTTAGAGGAAGAAAAGTTTATTTTGGCTTATGGTTTCAGAGGTTCAGTCTGTGTTCTGCTGACTCCATTGCTCTGGACCCAGTGTGAGGCAGCATGTCATGGTAGAAGAGTATGACAGAAGAGCACTACTCTGCTCATGGCAGGAAGCAGAGAGAAAGGGGAAGGGGGGCAGGGAAGGTGAATCCTTCCAGGACATACCCTAAAAGGCCCACCTCCTCCAGCCATCACCCTCCTGCCTATAGTTACCATCCAGCCAGTCCATTCAAACTAGGATGGACTGATTGGGTTACAGCTCTCATAATCTAATCATTTTAACTCTGAATGTTCCTATATTAACACAGGAACTTTGGAGGGACCACCTTACATTCAACCCGTATCAATAGGTTATAAAATGAAGCTCTTTTGGGGGACAGGGATCATCTTTGGGTATATTTCTTCTCCACAGGAAGGAGACACTGCCATATAACAAACAGGAAGTCTAGAATACCAGTTTACCAAGCTATTCATTCATAAGCTGAGTTCACAGTATGCTGGAGTAGACAAAAAGCCTGGGTTTTGGAGTCAGAAGTATTTATATTTAAATCCTGACTCTGCCATTTTCTGCCTTTCTTGTGAGCATAGAAACTCATTTCTTCTCACTCTAGGCTTCTGCTTTTTTCTATAAAATAAGGATAACAAATATATAGTTCATAACATTCATAAGCAATGATGTTTGTAAATCACCTAGTATTTTGCACAGATTCTTACAGAAATTAAAAAAAGAACACTTCTTAGGTTTTTACAATGTCAATTTATATCTAATCTCTCTCAGTGTAAAATCAAATATTCAGAATAAAATTATAGTATAATGAATTATGAATCTAGTGATACATAGAAAAATATATCCTGGGATTATTTATTATATCAATGAAAGATTTTTTTTGTTTATTATTTGGTTTTGGTTTTTGATTGGGGGATGATTGTTGTTTGGTACTGGAGATTGAACCCAAGGGCTCTGAACCACTGAACCACATTCCCAGCCCCCCTACTTTTTTTCTCTTTTTTGAGATCTTGCTGAGTTGCTTAGAGCCTCTCTAAATTGCTGAGGCTGGTTTTGAACCTGTGATCCTCCTGCCTCAGCCTCCTGAGCTGCTGTGTACAGGCATTCACCACCAGGCCCAGCTAAAGTTGTTTTAACATTAGAAAAGTTACAACATGAGCAGAAAAAGAGTAAGAATCAGGCAATCTATATATTAAAGAAACATTCAATATAACTAAAAATCTACTCATGATAAGTTTTCTTTACAATCTTGAAAAACAGTGGAGTTCATTAATTTAAAAACTGAACATCTCAAGCTGAGAAGAGTTTGATTGGAGATGGTGCTGAATGATTTGCTCCATCCTCACCCAAAATATACCACTTAAATATACACTTTCTGCACATTTTAAGCCACATAAGCCAAAGTCCACTTTTCCGAGAAAAGCCAAGAATCTCTGGTCTTGTTTTACTAAATTTTCTTGCTTAATTCTTGTGGTATTCAACCTTGACTGCATGTTAAAATGAGGCCCAGCCTAAACCTATTAAAACAGAAACTCTAGTAGTTGGTCTTCAAGTATCAGTATTTTTTAAAGTGCTCCTAGTGGTTCCAGTGTATAGCCAAGTTAAGAACCAATAACATCTTCTCTCCTTTCTCTTCTCCTCTTTCTCATTTTTCTTCCAACTTTCTTTAGCTCCTCAACTCACTTATAAGAAACTAAGAGCAATAGTTCAAAAGTCTCAGATTTCTTGAATGGAAGCCCAATGCAAACTTGCAGCTAATGGGAAGGCTGGCTTCTGGGATGACTTTCAATTTTACAGCATTCAGCAACCATTGACCAGAATTTAGAAATGGATCTTTAACCTGATGCCATAATTTACTAACCCTTAGTAAAAGTAGAATCTCCTAGTTCAAGATTAAATAACCTGGGAAAGATTAAAAAGGTTGCTAAGATTTCTCAAGACTCAGAGCTCTGACATTCAATATTTGATTTCTAGTGAATAAGAAATGAGCTGTTTAGAAGTTGTTAAATTGCATGAAGCCCCTTTGAAAATCTTCAGAGTACGCTGAGCTCCAAAGAACTCTGTGTGTGGGCGTGCATGTGTGTGTGTGTGTGTGTGTGTGTGTGTGTGCATGCTTGTGCATGTAGCAGTGACCCAGTTTTTGGTAAATTTAGGTACAACTAGATTTACCCAGTGCTCATTTCTAGTTCTTGATGCTCTGCTTCTCTCTCTCTCTCTCTCTCTCTCTCTCTCTCTCTCTCTCTCTGTCTCTCTCTCTCTCTGGTACACTGCCCTCCACTCCCCTGGCTGCCCACCTCCAGTTTGACCCTGATCCTGGCCTTTTCCCTATTCTCTCATTTGCACCACTCCCTGCCTGAGACTTAGCCTATTCCAGTCCCCAGCAATTGGTTGGCATGGAAACATTAGATGAGCCTGCCTGGTGGGAGGGATGTTCTGTTTCCAAGTGAAAATGGAAAAGATTCAAGTGTGATTCACTTCCAGCCATTTTAACCCTTGAGTTGATCCGCTTCTTGGCTCACACCTCTGCCCGCTACTTTCATAGCACTTTGGTTATCATGATTGTGGGAAACCTCGGGTTTAGGTGACTTTTCTACCATAGACTGAGAGCTTATTAAAGGAGAAACAATACTACTATGAGGAGCATATGTATTTCTCACACTCTGGGCTAGTTCCTATAATGACGAAATATGGGCTCAGAGTTGGGAAGGCTGTCCTAGATCACATAGAAACCAAAAAGCAGAATTAATATTTGACTCCAGATCTTTCTCTATTAGTCTGCTCTAGTGTCTGTGTATGTGTCTAAATCACCTAGCCTCATGCCTGCCCTTGGGGAAGGAAGGTGACAGGTGAACAGATAGATGGATAAAAAAAAATTATCTTTAACTGGGCATGGTGGTGCACACCCATAATCCCAGTGGCTCAGGAGGCTGAGACAGGAGGATCGCAAATATAAAATCAGCCTGAGCAACTTAATGATGCACTAAGTGACTTAGTGAGACGCTATCTCAAAATTTAAAAGGGCTAGGATATGACTCAGAGGGTAAGCACCACTGGGTTCAATCCCCAGTACTAAAAAAAAAAAAAAAAGTCTTGAAAAAGCATGACTCTATTCTTTTTGTGGGAATTCAAATGGATCCACCTCCTATTTTAAATCTAATGTGCATAGTTACTCCAAGCCTCTGGCAGAGGTCAAGGATATAAAGACGTCTGTCAATCTGGTTAAATGTAACTGTGGGCTACTCCAAAAGCCTGCATCTCTCCAAGAACTGTTGCTCTCCTCTCCCACCCCACCCCATAAAAAGCTAAAAGTAGCCTATCTCCTTGAGAACTGAAAAGCAGAAGTAAAATGGCCTTTGAATAGCTATTAAGTCACCTTCACAGCTGCCACCTGGAAACAAGTCCTCAGTGCCTTATACTGCTGTCCTCCCATAAGGTTTCACAGCACCTTACCTTAGTCATTTGAGAAGATGAAGAGGACAATCAAGCAAGTACCACTCAAGGGGGCAAAATTAATTTTTAACTAAATCATTCAGTACCATTCAGTGGATTTTTTACTATTTTCTAACCAGTTATTTAGCAAAGGAGGAAAAGAATAAATGGTCTTATTCAAATATTTCTATTTTTATATACAGATAAGTATAAAAATATCTTTAATGAAAAGAGTCTGTGTTTCTGCTGAGTGTATGTAAATAATGCCTTGGATTTCAAAAGCAAAGAACAAAGCCTGTCAGTTTGTCTAAGAGCAGCCACCACATTTTTTTTTTTTTTTGATAGCATGCTTCGCTAATAGACTTGGTTACCAGGGCTACTGATTTTTAAAATTACAGAGATGAAATTATTAAACAGCATGGTCTCCTACAGAATCCTGGAAGCAGTGAATATGGAGTAGCTCCTTTCCATCCTATTGCCATATTGCCCCTCTTCTCTCTTCTCCTGGCTGCTCTCTCCTTCCCTCTTTGTCTCTCCCTTGCTCCCTCTCCCCCTCTCCCTTCATCCCTCCCTCCCTATCTGTCTCCATCTTTGAATATACATGCATTAAACCCAATTCCTTTTACACTCACAAGGACTATGTAATTGTTTTCCCAGTGCTAAAACACGGTTTTTGGTTTTGGGTTTTGTTTTTTTTTTTTTTTTTTTTTAATGCCATAGCCAATAACAGGTCTAGGTCTAATGCCAAAACTGTGATTCACTTCAGTTTGGAACATAAATAGACAATTAGATTATTTTGTGTTAAATACTGACTTTTAGTTTAGATCCAGTTATTTTTTAGGAAAATAAAAGACCAGAAGTATTGATACCACAATATTTTTTGTTACTTTTAAGCAACCTGTATTCAGAGCCAGAATGATGATGATACCCTGGTTTCTTTGATCAGATGACAGATTTTAATTTGGTTCCTCCATTTACCAATTGCATGATATTGGAAGAGTGATTTATACTCTCTAAGTCTCATTTTTTTCATCTTCCTTTTGTAGATAACAGCAAAGCCACCTGATAATGATGTTGTGTATGTGAAATTAGATATTATTTATAAAGTGCTTAGCACAGTATTCCACCAATATGTAAAAGATGCAATAAATGGTAGCTTTCATCTGTTATTGTTATGTCATTGGATAGTTGTAAAGACTAAATGAGATAATGCATTAAGTTACTTGACATACTTCTAGACAAACAGGATGTATGTAATAAACATTAGATCATATGCTTAACACTGGCTTGTTATCCTGTGTCTGTTCCATAGTTGGTACCTATACAGCTATTTCCCAGAGTTCTCTTCTTTCCACCTTTGCTTAGTTTGACTCAGTGCCACTCAAATCATGGGGTTCTATGTCTGTCTAATTACTTCCCCCATTTCCCTTTTGCACGGTTTCCACACATGCTGCCCAATAATATCATTTCTTCTCCCATCCTAATACGGATCCATGCAGCCTGTGGACCTGGGGGCTGTTGCAGTATTTCTGTTAGCTGTGCAACCTCATGCAAATTACTCCCGTTTCTGACTCTCATATTTTTTCATGTAAATCACAAGGGTAGGACAAGGTCATTGCCTTCTTCTCAGATACCCACTGACTCTTGGATTCTCTTTTAAAATGGGTCTGGGGGGAGTTGTATAGTACAAGAGATCCAGGTCGCGGAGCTATTTGCACTGAATTAATTTAAAGATTGAGAAAGGGAAATTCTTAACTGTGTCATCTTATTTTCTTTTTTACCTAATATGGTATTTGAAGAGTGTAAAGATCTTGTTTCAATGTCAAAAAGTGGAACTATGAAAAGAATCCTCAACTTTGTCAGAAGTGCAGGCTTGTGTACCAAGTGTCAAGCATTTAAAACTTGATTGCATATCTCACAGAGAGGGTAATACCCAACCTGCAACTGTGTGGCAGTCTTTGCTCCTGAAAGGCTAAATCTAATATACATGAGAGGTAATTCTGACAATACAGAAATTCTAATACAAAACTACAGGGCTCCAACATAGCTAGTGTAGAGCTGTTTAGTAGTATTTTCTTTGCTTGGGGATAGAAGGGAATTATGCCTTTTGAATTTAAAATGTCAGATTATTTCAACTCTAAGATTGGCATAGGGTGTAAGAATAGGAGCAGGGAGAAGAAAATATGTGTGCAAAGATCTCTGCATGCTCTTACAAACTTCCAGGTTAGTGTCAATAACAGGAAATGTACACTCATTTTGAAGTTTAGTTGATACATGATTTCCTGATATTCTCTCCCCATCCCTTTTGATACATTGTGGCCATAAAAATCAAGCCAGCTTAATGAGAAATTTCATAGTTCTGTCACCTCCAGCTCCCAGGGCTTCTCCATCTGCCCTGACTGTACTTGGAGCCAGGAAGAAGCACAGAGCCAGATTTCTCATAAGCAGCAAACCTGTTGGACCAAGAGCATGAGGCCATCTGGAGCTCTGCTAGGACATGTTGGGCACAAGGCTGGAGGCAGTTATGTGTTGGGGTGAAGGGTGTGTCTGGGTGGAAGGATTGTCTGGCTTGGGACATTTTCTAAATTCATTATGGTGTAGGCTATGTGTGTCCATGGTGGAAAAAGTTGGACCAGGGGAAGTTCTCCTCTTGGCCAGCAACTTTTTGGTCACTTTCATCTCCGATTTAGCTCATCTTATGATTTGATATAAATACTAAGTTGAACCAGATGAACTTGTCCTGGTTTCATATGGTTCAACCTAATATTTTACATTGATAGGGGGCTTCTGTTTGAATGTGCTGGCTGCTTGCTATCATTCTCTTGGCAAGAAAGAAGGTTCTTGGATAGCAGGGGGTTCAGAATTGGAACATGTGCATGATTCCTGTCTACAGCTCTGCAAACAGTCTGTTGTACTGAAAAAGCTAATTGGGGACCCTTGAACGTGTAACAGAACTCGACCATGGTTTGTTGGATTTTAATTTACAGTAATAGAGCTATAAATAAAAGAACAAGAAAAATCCTTCATCCATTAGCCTGCTGCCCTAACAGCATAACCAACTTTGATCTTAGCTTTTGTTCTAAAACCAGCTGTGGTATCTGGAGGGCATGAATGAGTGTCCTGATTCGTTAATCTGGAGTAAAATTACATACAATGAAACACACAGATCAATGGACTTTAATAAAAACATAATTCTGAGTAGCTGCAACCCAGATCAAGATATAGAACTTCCCAAAACCCCAAAAGGCTTCCTTAGGCCCATTCTAGTTGATTCAAGACCTTACCCCAACTCTGAGTAATAATTACTGAAATTTTATACCATAGATTAATTTGGCCTATTTTTGAACTTTGCAAGAATTTATCCATGCTGTCTTTATTCTTTCATGTCTGGCTTCTTTGGATCAACATAATGTTTTTAAGAGCCCTCCATATTGTTTTGTGTTTCATTCGTTTGTTACTTTTCATTGCTTTATGAATCATTCCTTTGCTCAAAGACAGCACAATTCATTTATCCATTCTTCTACTGAAAAACATTTTGGATTGTTTCCAGTTTGGGGCTATTATGAATAAAGATACTATAAACATTCTTATATAAATCTTTTCAAGAAAATATGCACTTATTTCTCCTGGGTACATACATAAGTGAAATTACGGGGTTACAGGCAAATGCTCAACTTTAAATAAACAACTAAGCAGTTTTCTAATGGGAGTTGTAGAAAATACAGTGAGTGGCCCTCTGCTTTCCTAAGACTGTGGTGAGTGGTTGGGAGGTATCCCACTACGGTAAGAGAAGAGAGGGAAAGGAGCATTGGGAGACAATTACAGTCCTCACCATAGAGCCCATGACAATATTTCATGAAAGCATTAACTGAGACAGTTCTTTCTGTGAATTTGGGGAGTATAGGATTTAAGCACTAGCATGTTTTCAAGCATCAGTATTTCAATTTCTGAAGATGGAGGTAAACTCCACTGAGGCTCTGGCAAGTGTGGTAGGCTGCTGCTCCTAATGGGCAGCATGATGCGAATGCCAGGGGAGATGTTTGCTGAAGGCTATTAGCACCTCTGATCCATATTTCCCTGTGATAAAAGTTATGTTTGTGGCTTTTGGCTATACCTGTGTAAGACTCACCTGCTCTTATTAACAATAAGTGCCCACAGATTTCCATATATGAATATGGATTAGCTCATTTATCTGTCTGTTCATTTTATTGCATCTTTAAGTTTCTATCTGTATGACAAATTATCTGGTTCTGAAGAGGTTTAATGCTTTGTGTGTCTCTAGTTTGCATAAGATTTTAAGTATAGGAAGATAACTAACCTGGTTTTCAAGCAGGGCAGCTCTCTTGAAGTGAAGTTGGACACCACAGATGTTGAACTTCTGTGGAATGATTCTGCAGGGCAGCAGAACTCCCAGTATAGTGAAGTCTCCTCAATGTGTGTCCCTTCTCCTAGTATTTCATTCATAGATAAGTGAGGCACAAGGGCAGTTGAGGGTGGTAAATGCCCATGCATTACTGAGATATGAATATCTTTATTGCTACCTTTTAAGACTTGATACAGAAAACTGAAGATCACCTTTAAATGGCATCACGTTCTCACATTTATGGGTAGTAATGAGACCCTGAACTTGTGCTATTACTTAGTATCTTGACCTCATTTCACTCTGTAAAAATTTCCCCATGTGTATTGCTCTGCCATATACTAGCCTGGCTTTTGCATCTGCTTTAGAGCATGGGTGGGGATGCAGAAGATAAGCACTGCAGAGAGAAATCTCCCAGCACCTAGAGCAGCTCCACCTTTCCTCATTGTGTGATCTTGGACAAGTTCTTAAACTCTGAGTCTCATTACTTCATAATTACTTCACATTTATAGGAGTGTAGTATCAGTTTTTACCCCAGAGGGTTCTTTTGCGGATTGACTGAGTTTATTCTGGTGACATTTTTTAGAACTTTGTTGGCAGCAAGGAAGCTCTTATTGCTATTACTGTTGCTGTCCTTTCTAGAGTTATTATTTCCCTGGTGCCATTATTTCATAAACTAGTCAGAACATTTATGTTGATTTCTTTGCTTGCTTGCTTGCTTATTTGCTGGTTTTTATTTATTTTTCTTTTTCCTATATTATTCAATACCACTCTTGAGTTGGGTCTTCAAAAGTTCATTCCTCTTGTTTATAAAACAAAATTATAGCAAGTTTAGTTTAAAGATCAAATTGGTATTTATTAGCAATTTATAAATTAGACAGCATCACATCTGAAGATAAGAAGAGGTGTGCCAATGAGCCAAGCAGAAGAAACTGGCTTTACCGGCAGAAAAGGACTAAAATGAGTAGACACTGGAAACAAAAATCAGATCACTTTAAAGCTACTTTCCTTAGTAGGCTTTAAATGGGGTCCGGGGGAATTCCTTTCTATGCTGACTCTGGGCCCCTTCTGATTGGTTGCTCTGAATCTCCTGGGGTTTTTTGTTTTGTTTTTTAGTTTTCTTTTTTGATTTTTAATTGATTTTTGAAAAAATAAATGATAGTGGAATGTATTATTACACATATACAGCACAATTTTTCATATTGTTTTTTTTTAATTTTTTTAAACATTTTAATTGTAGATGGACACAATATCTTTATTTTATTTTTTAATGTGGTGCTGAGAATAAAACCTAGTGCCTCACACATGCTAGGCAAGCACTCTACCATTGAGCCACAACCCCAGCCCCTATTTTTTAATTTTTAATTTTGCATTTTATGGCAAACTGCCCATTTTGAAGTTTGGTTTGATTACATGGCACTTAGCATGAATGGCTTCATGCTGGTTTGTTCTGGTCTCTTGGGCCTAGTTCAGGACCTTAGTCCAAAACAATGGCCTCCTATAAACTTCATTTAATACCTCTTAAATTGATTTTTAATTAGTTTTTATTTTTCAATAGACTTTATTTTTAGAGCTGTTTTAGGTTAACAGTAAACTTGGAGGAATATATACACACATTCCTATTATACTTCCCACTCCCACATATGTTGCCTCCCCTCTTAGCAAAATCTTGCACCAGAGTTCTATGTGTGTTATAAATCATGAACCCACAATGACACATCATTATCACTCAAAGTGATAAACCTACATTGACACATCATTATCATCCATAGTTGACATTAGGATTTTCTCTTGGGATTGTGTCATCTATGGGTTTGGACAACTATAAATGACATGTATCCATCATTACAGTACAGTATGGAGCAGTTCACTGCCCTAAAACTCCCTGAATTTTTGATCAGGTGTATTTGTCAATTCCCAGGAATAATTGCTTAGGAGAAAAGCAGATGAGAATGTTCCTCAAAACCCTAAGACAAGTTGATGAAAATGTGACTCCAAGAGAATTGAAGAAAAAAGACTCCGAAAGAATTGTATTGAGGAAAAAATTATTCTCTAAGATCATACTTGTAATTCAATGGTGAACTTGGTGACATTCGCCTGTGCTGCCTGGATGACAAACACACTTGAAATATATGAAATGTCTTATGAATAAAGGAAGCAGTTCGAAGTATTGTCATTGTGAATATAGTAAACTGCTGAAGATAAATTTTTTAGTATATTTGGAGTCTTGGCATGAAAGCTTTCATCATCGCAGTGCTGACTTTTTGTTTTTAATTTAGTTTAGTTTAATAAGCTCGTCAAGCACTTTCTGCAAGCTTGAGCAAATATTCATGAATCTGTTTCTGCCAAACCATGGTCATGAATTATTTATTTTGAAATCTGTCTGTAGTTGTAGCAATTCATACCATAAGTTTAGAGAAATGAAAACCTTTGGATCTTATATCTGACTTTTCTGAGGTGAGTGTGGTGTGAATTGAAAGAGAAGGGAACAGATATTTGCAACATGCAAAGTTGATAAAAGAGCACTCTCTAGAATCCTCTATAGGAGAATTAACTGTAAGGCAATCAGAAAGAGTCACACAGCCTTAGAGAAAATGGGTAAGGAGTTTTTAAAAAATGGGTAAGGACTTACTAAATTGTATAAAATCATTAAGAGTTTCAAATTAGGCTACAATAAGGCACCATTTCACATTCACCAAATTGACAAAGATTACAAAATTCAGTAAATTCCAGGTGTTGGAAAGGAAATAGGAGCTACTGGAGCGCTCATCCACTGTATCAACTGGAACACTATTTTGGAAAATTGTTTGGTGTTATTTAGTAAAGTTGAAAATACTGCTCAGCAACTTGTTTCTTAGGTTAAAAAACCTTATACAAACTTTCATATATATGTAGACGAGACATATATGAGGTTATTTATACTAATGGTATTAATAAAATCTAGAGATAACCTGATATGGGATGGATGTACAAATTATACTGTACTCTTACGGTGTGCACAACAGTGAGAATGAATGAACAACTGCTTTATACATCCACATGAATGAGCCAGTACAGTCTCCAGGTCATGTAAATACACACAGGATGATTACACACATATTTCAGATACTATTTAGGAATACATATATGTGTGTGATAATACTATAATATAGTTAGGGGAAGATTTGCCATAAATTCAGGAAAGGTACCTGTGGAAGGAGAATGGTTAGGAAGGAAGTGATAATAACAATGGCATCTAGAGGGATTCTAAGTTAATGTTAGCATTCTTTGTTTTCTTTTGTGTTAATCATGTAATAGTCTTTTTATTTTTCTTTAAACTCTAAAGAAAAGATGTTATACAATTTCTTATTGTATATGTGTGATCATAACCATTCCCCAACCATAACCATTCCACAACATGAACATATACCCACAGTCATGATAACTGAGTTTTATCCCTAAAAGAAAAAAAGAAGGAAAAAGAAAAAAGAAAAGAACATAGGCCTAGACTGTGTATATAGTCATGGAAAACAGAGCATGAAGAAAATATTAAGAATATGATTTACTGAGTGATCATATTGCCTTAACTTATTCTTTAAATAGGTGAGATTGAATTATAAATAAATAAATACCATTGAAACAAAAAAAAGGCAAATGAATTTTGTAACCTCATTAGCAAGATTGCATCCTTGCTACCTATTAAGCCCTTGATTAGATTTCAGAGTTTTCTTCATTTTTGTTTTTCCTCACTACAGCACCTTGAAGCAGATAATTTACAGAGAGCTGTACTATAAATCAGAGGAGTTAAGAAATTTTCCTTGTCCTAAAACTTAAAAGTGGCCAAGTCCTAAAACTCAGATTCAGAATACCAGACCCAGGCCACCTTCTCCCTATTTTGCTACTCTCTCATTTTAAAATCTTCCACTAAAGGAAGGCAGTGTTATGATAGATACTTGGTTTAAATCACAGGACAAATGATGTCCATATTGGACATCCATCTACCTCTTATTTCCAGAAGAATAAGGAAGGGGCTCATATTTTTATAATATCAGTGAATCATCCACTGCCAGAATGGTGCAGTACTTGACTGGAAAATAATGGTCTAGAAGGGCTAATCAGCGTAAAGGCACATGCATTTTGCAAAGTGTTGTGTCAGGGCATGGGTTAAATCAATTACATTTTTTTGTAATGACCAGATTTTCATGCTGGAACATGATAAATAATTGGTTGCAATGAAAAATGTTGGACACAGTTTGTAAGAAAATTAATTGAACTCAGGAAGCCGAAAGCCTCATTAATCTCCTGAAATGATATTTGAAATCCAGAAACACGCACTTCATTCATTTCCTGTCTGTGATTTATTCCCACTGCAGCATATTAATCCCTCTGCTGCTTTGCAACAGTTATACACAATCTTTATCTTTCTTTCTGAGGGAGAAGACTCTGTGGCATAGCTCTTTGGAAGTTAGAAGTCTGAGTCACCAGGAGAAGATCTGGTAGGTCCAGGTCTCAGCAAAGGCAGGAACAGTTCTGGCCTCAATAAGCCCACAGTACTAGGGCCTCAAGAATCAGAAAGAATTCTGATCAATCTCCTTAAGAACTTCAGTGACACTATATTACTTTGCAGTTCTAGTTCCCAAACTTGACTGATTATCCAGATTGTCTGGGAAGCTAGCAATTCCAAATAAATAAAAATGATTCATTAGCTCCATCCCAAATTTTCCAGGAATTTTAATAACAAAGCACCTTAGAGAATTCAGCTAAATTTGAAAACTATTGGCTCATATTGTTTAATGTCTTGAACTCTTTGACATGATATCCATGACCCTTTGAAAAGTAACTTAATATGTGCCATTTTCCTCAATTATGAAAGAAAGGAGTCCTGTGTTCATCCCCCAACATAAAGCCATTTAACTTTGCATAATTCCTTCAATAGACATGTCTTGAGCAACTAAAATTTGCTGGATCCCACAGGTACTATGAATTGTTTCTTAAATCTGTCATTGTATGCTCTTGATTGAGTTTAGCAACTGGGATAGACTTCTAAGGTAAATAACAATACAATCTGAATTATGCTACATGACAGTTAAATCTTCCACCAAGCATGGTAATACCTCCAAGAAATGCTTTTTTTAGTCTCCAAACATTGTTCATTATTGTTTTTCCCACTGTAGACAACCCCAGAATTTCCCTCCCCAGTGGCCACTACCATACCATCTGTTTGGCACACGGGACAAAACCTATTTGTTTTCTGTTATAGACCACATTTGAGAACCTTGATCTAACAGACTCCCTCCACCCCTTGCTTCCACTGAGATGACAGAACTTGTAGAAATTGCTTGTGTGATGGGTCACTGGGCAGTAATATTCCCCAGGGTAGATGCCTCAAGTTGCACATATCCCTCTACTGAAGAGTCATGTATCTACTCGACTGAAAACACAAATGGATTTTGACATTCGGACTACCACTCTCTCTCCTCCTGTCTGAATTATGCTACATGACAGTTAAATCTTCCATAAAGACATCCCCCCATCTAAATTCATCTCTTCCTTACCTTTTAAAAAAGAGTCTCTGTGTGTTCACATGTGTATATATTAATTATGTATATTATGTATAATTATATATTAATATATACGATATTTTATGTATCTATATATAAAGCTTGTTTTTATGGCATACATAATATGCATCAGACTCTTAAATGCATTTTCAATCATGTATTTGTGTCCTCAGTTTCTGGCCCAGAATCTGACACAGAAGGGAAACTCTCAATAAATGGCAGTCACCATCGTATTACACTCCACTATCTGTAGACAATTTATCTGCCAATCTCAAGGCTATAGAACATTACCAAGAACTAGCTAATAGTCAAAATAAATATTAATAGGAACATGAATTTTCCATGATTATGAGTTTAATTCTAAAAGATCTCTTCAGTCCTTCATGCAAATATACATAGCAGTAGTTATTTCTTCTAAACTGCTAATAATGCTTTTAGATTTACTGTAGATTGCAGGCAGAATAAGAGAAATTAGCAGCAGTATCAATTGAAAATGGGTCTGATAAAGGGAGAGACAAAGAAACTAATAGAGTCAAAAAGACACTACCCAATTATTATAGAGTAGTGGCTGTATGCCTGGGGCTTGATAAGCAAGACAGAATCTTGTCCTTAAGAAGCACAAAGCCACTGGGCACAGTGGTACATACCTGTAATCTCAGCAGCTCAGTAGGCTAAGGCAGGAGAACTGAGAGTTCAAAGCCAGTCTCAACAAAAGCAAGGCACTAAACAACTCAGTAAGGCTCTGTCTCTAAATAAAATACAAAAAATAAGGCTGGGGATGTGGCTCAGTGGTCAAGAATCCCTGAGTTCAATCCCCAGAACCACCACCACCCCCCAATAAAAAAAGAAGCCCAGAACCTAGTAGAGTAGGAGGTACACAGGTGACCCCACAGCACAATGCTCTTATGAATGTCTGGTCAGGGACCCAGGGTCACAATGAAAGGGGTCAGTGGTCAGCTTTTCTGGTTAGGGAATCGGTAAGGGAAAGGCAAGATGAGTTTCCTAAAGTCCAAGGTGTTTTAAGTATCTTTGGGATGACTGGTAACTGTTTAATCAGAAAACCAGGGAGGCACTGAGGAAAACAGGAAGGTGTGAAATACCCTCCTGCCCTCAGGAATCTTCTGTATGGGCCCTATGGACCCTAGTCCAGTACAACTGGAGCTAGATTGTAAGGGCTTAGGCATGAGAGGAGGTAAAGCTGGAGAGGTGACAAGGCCAGCTCACAGATGTATTTACATACACACATGGTGAATTTGATTTTAGGTTTGTAGGAAGAGTCATGGAAGGAAGTTGTTTTGGTTTTTTTTGTTTGTTTGTTTGTTTTTGTTTTATTAAAGAGAGAGAGAGAATTTTTTAATATTTATTTTTTAGTTTTCGGCGGACACAACATCTTTATATGTGGTGCTGAGGATCGAACCCAAGCCACACGCATGCCAGGCGAGCGCACTACCGCTTGAGCCACATCCCTAGCCCCAAGTTGTTTTGTTTTTAACAAGCGTGTAAAGTGGTCATATTTGGTTTTACAAAAATTCCTCTTACTGAGTCCAGAGGAAGAAGAACTTGGGGATGAAAAGACTGGAAATGGCAAAATGTATTAGGCTGCTGCAGCAACCCAAGCTACAAGTCTTAGGGCCTTAAGCTAAGGCAAAGCAGTCAAAGTGGAGAAAAAGGGGCAGGTATAAGGCAGCAGAAGGAGGTTTCCTAAAGTCCAAGATGCTTTAGGTATCTTTGGAATGACTGGGTTTAAACCAGGGTTTAAGTGGGTGGCAGACTTAGGGCAGGGGCAGACAACTTCATCCACTTCATCCATTGCCTGGAAGACAATACAACAAAACTGCATGGTGCACCTTGCCGTGAATGATATGTTGAATGAAATCCATGAGTCTTCAAAAGAGTAATTTATGTTTAGTATATTCTGCTAAGGCAGTGAAGTATAACACCTATTTTAGAAAAAGTTCTACTTGAATAATTGATTCATCTTTAATATATGATTCTCAATTATCCTAATAACTGAGTTTAATGAATATAAGGATGTAAAATATATTGAATAGTATTCAAGGGTTTTTTAATACTAAGTTATATAGATTATCTTGCTTAAACCTCAAAATAACCCTGTTGGGAAAGTGTTATTGAATCCAAATGCAAATAAGAAATCTAAAGTTCCAATAGAGGAAGTAAATGCTTGAGGGTCACACAGGTAAGTGTTAAGACTGTTTGGACATGAAAGTTCAGGCTTATTCTACCATCACTAGCCTGATCTTATCCAATAAGCAGTCATATTCTGATTGAAATGAGAAGTTATTACATATAACAAAAATTTAAGTCTGTGCTTTGAGTTTACCATCCTTTCCCTTTAAGATGGTGCTCAGGAGTTTCTCGGATGCTTTAGATGGCGTGAGTAGAGGATAACTTTTCTGAAAGAACAGCGAAAGAGAACAGACAGCACATGTGTGCAGCAGAGAAAATGATCCCAATAACAGTTGATCTCATTCTTTCCGCTTCTCAGAAATGCAGAGTTAAACATGCCATCTTGCCCATGCAAAGCACATAGCCTCTCCATTGCTTTTGAGATGTAAATGAATTCCTACCCTGGAGCACATGTCAAGAAATCCAAGCAATCTGGTCTTCCAGACTCAAATAAGGAGCATGAAACCTTGATGGTAGTCTCTTTCAAGTTTTGCCTAACTTTGTGAACCTAGACCAGCCATTTAATTGTTCTGTGTGTCAGAATCATCAGATGCAAAAGGAAAATTATAATATTTACCTTCTTTAGGATGTTATAAAGATAAATATAAGAAATGTCAGTGCTTTGAAAGGTCAAATATTCTGTATAAGTGCAGAATTTATTTTTATTCTGAGTCTCTAGACAGAAGTGGAAAATTTTATCTTATTCCTTTTATTTTCTTTGGCAAATATTCATTGTGAATGCAGGCTCAGGGTGAATTAGGCTTACATCCCACTCTCTGTTCATGATCCAGCTACCTAACATGTGACATGCTGATAATTCTCTCATTGATGTTATCCAATTTTTATTTTATCTGTTGAGATAGGTGTGTCCATCCCCCTTTACAAGATGTGATTGCTGAGCCTTGGAAGAGAATGAAATAGAACTGGCTGACTCCCCAAACTCAGGTCTATTTCCATCATCACCGAATTGCCTCACTATCTCAGCAAAGTAAACAGGGGATTCATAATGAGCTCCAATAAAAATCTGATCATAGGGAGGAATCTAAGGTATGAAGTACAAACTGTGGGGGCTCAGATAAGAAAGCAATTAATTTTAGATTAGGTTTGTTCCCACAAGGTATTCTCAGAAGAAGAAACATTTAAAATAGACTTAGGGGGATAACCAAAACAGATAGAAAAAGAAAGAAGATTATTCTAGATAATAGAAGGAGCATGAACAAAAATTTGAGATGGGCAGGTAAATGGTCTGTTTGGGAACAATGAACACAGTCTGATTAAAACATGGAAATCATAGATTGAATTTTATTACAAAGGAAGGCTGGGCTCAGGTGTGAAGGATCTTGACTATCATGTAAAATAACTTGAGACTCCAAACAGTGAGAAATTTGAACAGAGGAGTTATGTAGTCATATTGGTGATTCGAAAATTATCCTATTGGCAATGGGAAGGAAGGATTAGAGGAGGTTGAGACTGGAGATTAATGTTGGAATTGGGGATTATTACAGTAACATAGGCAAGAATGTAAAAGGACCTGTATTCAGGCAGAGGCAATGGGTATGGCTGAGGAGGATCAAAGGAATATTTTAAATTAGATTCAATAATAGGAGCATGTTAGTTTTGAAGGAAAGGGAGAAGATCATTGTTGATGAGCTTGAGATTTTTTGACTTAAGCCCCTGAGTAAATGGTTATACTATTAACTGGAAATACAGGAAAAGAAGCCAGTGTTATAGAAGGAAAATTATTTACTTAGATGTTGACTGAAGAGAGGAAGACAGGAAGAGACATCCTCCAATCATATCTGATCATGAAAACTAACTTTGAGGCTTTGTTATGGTAACACATATGAATTGTAGTTACTTTTTTAAAAATCTTGTTACTACCATGCATATTTTATTTGATTTTGTTATGTACTTTAAGTTAATTTTAGGATTAACAGAAGAGCCAATATTCTAAGAATTTTATGTTCAGATCATGTTCTTATCAATATTCAAAACAGAGAAATAAATGCATTTTAATATTTTTATAAACTTCTTATTAATATCTGCAAATTTCACTTGAATAACATTTTGATATATAATTTAATAATGTGTTTATTAAGGTGTAATCTCTAGATTAAACATTTGACCTTTGACTTTCTGGATCTGGCTTATTTCACTTAGCATGTGATAGTCTCAAGTTCTATTCATTTCCTCCCAAATGCCATAATTTTATTCTTCTTTATGGTTGAGTAATAATCCATTGTGTATATACACCACATTTTATTTATCTGTATGATGGTTCCATAGCTTGGCTATTGTGAATTGTGCTGCCATAAATTCTGATGTTATTGCATCCTTATAGTATGCTGCTTTTAGATCTTTGGGATGTATGCCAAAGAATGGTATATTTTCTGTAAAAGCTATCAGAATATTTGTCAGATATATGATGTAAGCCATCAGAACACATATCTGATATATAGACATATGCCTATCAGACATATGACATATATTCTGATATGCAGACACTAATGCAAAATAAGAGGACAGAAAAAAAAAGAAAATGGGGGTATTCCATCAAAATAGAATAAAGACCAGTGAAATAGAGGAAGGGAATTGAGGGGGAGGGAGAAGGGATGGTATAGGAGAAGAACAGTGGAATGAATCTGGTCTAACATTCCTGTGTATATATTTGACTACACCACAGTGACGCTCACCATCATGTACATCCACACGACACTAATTAAAAATGAAGTTATAAGCAAATAGCATAAAGATCAGTACAGAAGAGGGAAGGGAACAGGAGATGGAGAAGGGAAGGAAAAAGGGAAGTATTAGGGACTGAATTAGAGCAAATTATATTCCATGCTTTTATAATTATGTTCAAATGAATCCTAATGTTATGTATGACTAAAAAGAACAAAATGCTAAAACACAAATCTCATAAAAAATGTCATCTCTACCTAATCAAGGGCATATCTATGAGATTAAGAGCCAGCAAATTATTGACAGACTTTTTTTGTTTGTTTTTGAAACTCTTGTCAACTATTCGTTTTGTTTATTTGATTCTTCTCTAAAAGAATCTTAATGATATTTTATGTGTTAAAATAAGCTTGCATTTCAGTTAGACAACATCTCCAAAAGGTAGAGGAATCAGAGAAAGAGTGAGAAATACGTAATTTACTGAGGATCACCTTGAGACCACATTAGTAACAGTGTTCAGTTTCCTGTAAAGCAACTCAATTGTGGAGAATAGCAACAATAAATAAGACTGCAGAATTTGGTTTAATTGTAGTCACAGAACCTCTTGTGCAGTAACATTAACTAAAATGAATGTTGTAGCCATTAAAGCCATTAATTTGGATTCTTAGCTAGATTCTCATAGGTGAGAAAAATGGAGAGGGTGTGCTGTTCATCCCATTTCATGCCTGGAACACAGTAGATTACCAATAATCATCCTCAGTTTCCTCATCTGCAAAATGTGAATGATAACAGTCTTTACACAATAGACCTTTAAGAACCAAAAGATTAAAAGCACATAAAATACTCAATAGATTGTCAAGCACAAAGCACTTCAGAACCTTTATTAACAGTTTAAAAGAAAAGTGCAGCCATGCTTCATTTACTTCTTTCAGTATACCAGATTTGGGGAAAAGCCTACCCCACTTTGCTATTTACATTTGAGGAATTAGAAGGCCTGGAGAGGTTTCAAAGCAAGAGTTTTCTGGCTTTGAAATAATTTAAATATATTAAGTCATTTATATGAGAATCTCTATAATAGGAATGACCTCTTATTCCATATACCTCAATAAAAGAATATGCCTAAATACTTGTTTAGCATGAAAAGCTGAGGAACTCATTATCATCATTACATAAAGGCATTATGAATTTCTTTAGTTGTTGTGGTTCAGGAAGCAACAGATCTACCTTTTTTATTCAAATTCAGCTTGGCTGCCTTGAGCCTACCTCCTTTTGTTCCTGAAATCCAGTCCATCTTCAAAGTGAAAATAAGTTATTAAAAAATCACAATGGAAGTTCACATGCTTTCACTGAGAAACTCCCCACTATAAACCTCAGAGACCAAGATTTGCAACTCTCCTGGGAATACACATCCCACAACCCTCCTGATAGCAGTTCAAGAATTATAAGCACCTGCTGGACCCAGAGCCAAACACCTATAATCCCAGAGATTCGGGATGCTGAGGCAGGAGGATCGGGAGTTCAAAGCCAGCTTCAGCTACTTAGGCCCTAAGTAACTTAGTAAGACCCTGTCTCTAAATAAATAAAAAGGGCCAGGGATGTGGCTCAGTGGTTAAGTGTCCCTAGGTTCAATTCCTTATAATAATAATAATAATAATTAGAAGCACTCTGAAGCCACCTCTTCTACTCCAACCCTGTCTTCCCATTCAATCAATTCATAAATCCTTCCCTAAGTAGCCTTTATATTTGGTTTCTCTTCAACAACTTCTGTTCTTAGGGAGTCTTCTCTGGCTCTAATATAAACTTTGATTGTCTCCATCTTGGAAAATAGAGCCTTTAATTTTATGCATCTGAATCAATTAAGTGTCCCTCATTTTGCTGACTTAAACAATATCATGTAACTTAAATATATAAGTAAATTAGATTGCTCTATAAAATTGTTCATGACTATTAATCAAGCTAAGATAGACTATACTACAATAATAAACAATTGTTAAATTTACAATATTATGAAAGTTCATTTCTCCAACCTATTCTACATATCAACTGGGGCTTGAGGTAGGGCTCTGTTCTACATAGGCACTCAGTACCCATGGTGGAGGCCCCAGGGTCTTGTAGCTGCACCATTGGGAATAAGATCTTTGATAACCAAGGCAGAAGAGAGAGTATTCATACTGACACATTCATTCACAGACCATGGACCAAGACAAACCACAGAGCCCTGCCCTTTTAATTCTTTAATTGCTATTATGCTTATCTAGATTTACTTTTGGTTTATAATGTATGCAGCTAATTTTAAAAGATAGTGTAATGGAGACTTATTCATGCTATGTAGAAGACAGTTATTTTATGCTGTTTTCCTGTGAAATGACTCTATTCTTGTTTTCCCAAGTGATAGAGACATTATAACCTAGAGATTTTCTATTTTTATCCTTATAGCTAGGCAAGTTTATGTTGTGCCTTTATAAATGTCAATTTGATACTTGCCAGCACTAGATTTCCACCCAATTTTTACAGATTTCTTCTCCTATTGACTATCAATTCTAATTCACTATCTCCTATTAGAAGTGGTAAATTTTATATAGAGATAGGAGATAATCCCAAATGAAGTGACTGCTTACAACCAAACACTGAGAATTGTTAAACTATAAAATAGAAGATTGTTTAAAATATAAAGCATAATAATAATAAAAGCAACTACATTCTGGATTAACTACTGTGTATTAGGAACTCCACAGAAATCATTTCATGCATTCTGTACAACACCCTTGGTGAAAAAGTATAACTCATTTATAGCCACATAGCCAGAAGTAGAGGAACCAGGATATGAAATCTGATTGTTTTTCTTCTAAAGCCCAATATACTAGTTCAATAAAAATAGCCCATGTAGGCATCACCATGTTCCCTCTGTTGACATTTATAACCCTGGGTGAAAAATACTGTTAGAAAGGTATTGAAGGGCAGTACTTAAGAGCACAGCTTTGGAGCTAGATTGCTGAGTTTAAGAGTCTGGGCTCTGAATTTCTTAGTCAGAAGAACTGAAGCAAGTTGTTTTTAAACCTCTGCATGCCTCCATTTCCTCCTCTGAAAAAATGTGAATAAAAATAGTATCTGCCCTACAGTGTTATAGTGCAGATTAAGTATTGACTACGAGGAAAATCCTTGGAATAGTATGTGGCACTCAGTAAAAATTTTGATCGTGCACCTTGAAAGTATATGTGAAAATAAAGAAGGAAATAATTGTTTTAAAGAACTAAATATGCTTATATTTCATAAACACGCTGATTGCATTCAGTCTTCACAAAAGCCCTGGTAAGTGGGTTATCCTCATCAAGGAAGCAAAACCTGAAATGCAGAGAAGTTCAGAAATGTGCCATAGTCGCCCAGTGAATAAGTGGCAAAACCTGGAGTGCAGCCTAGGTTTTTTAGTGCTAAAACAGGAAGAAAATAATAAAGTATACTTATTAATGTTCTGTTTTTAATAGAATGTGCAAAGATTTCCCTTAAATTGGCAAGAATGATAGGTATTGATTATAAATTTAATCCAAACACTGAGAGCAGAGAGTGACAAAACACTTTTCCTGTGGCTCCTGACCCCACTGTGTTCCTGGCCTGAGGCTTAGCAGTCCTGCTGGAGGGCTCACCTCCATCCAGGCTCCCCCCTGTCCTGGGGGGCACTGTTCTCATCTGCTCACCTACCTAATGCTGAGCACTTGATCTTGCATTTGAGTTCTATGTCTTTGGCTGACTGTGATGCCACTCTGGAACTTTCATATGTTGAAGAGCTCTTTCTGGTCTCATTGTGGGAAGATTGGCCTTAATTTACCCCAGTTTCTTTCTTTACCTCTTGACCTTTTCTCCTTCCATCTCTCTTCATCTCGGGAATTGCTAGGTTGCTAAAGCTCCATCTTCATGAGACATAATTATACCATGGCCCTGAGCTACCATCTTCTCTCGAATTTTCAAGCCTTGAGTGTTGACTTTTCTGTTTCTTCTAGTTCATTTTGATAGTTGTTTTTAAAGCTTCAGAAATTGTAGAACATAGCTGGTAAGACATGCTTAGTAGTTCTCTTTGTGCAAGGGGAGGTGTCACCATTTTCATTTGCAAAATTCAATGGAAAAAATACTGTCCACGTAATGTTTTCAGCTACAAAACTATCCAAATGTTGTTCGTGTATTGATTCTGATTTCAGTCCAATTCTTATATCTTTGGTCTTGCATTTGAGTTCTATGTCATAAGAGATGATCAATAAATGAAATAGATAATAAATAAATAAGTAGTTTATACTACACAATAGGATTACATCAGTATAATCAACAGGGATGTAAGGAGAAAAATCACAAAATATTCATGTATGCTGCAGCATCCAAGTGCAACTGTGGACTTAGGCTGAAAAAATTGTTTATTCTGACAGTGCATGCCTTGGCCTTCGTCACCAGTTCTTAACTATGCCCAGATCAGTGTGCCTATCCTGTTAGGAAACTAATCTTAATTACTGGTAGTTTAAAAACTTGTGTTAACATTTATATTATCACTTAAAATTCTTGCTTAATTCTTTATTATTACTGGTAGCAGAGCGGTGGTAGAATACTTTGTTTATGTTTTGTGATTCTAACATCTAGCAGGTGGCTCAGAGTACAGAAGTTTGTGACAGGGCACAGAGACCTAGCTTGTTTTGTGTTTTGTTTTTCTCTGAAGCACATACAAATCCCCAAAAGCTGTCCTTCAGAAGTGTTCCAGAAATTTAATATGAATCAGAAAATTAAGCCTTTTTGTTAAAAACATTTCTTGACACTCTGAATCAATTTTTTAAAAATTTTAAAAGCAGTTTTGTTTTTTGTTTTTATGATTCAAAGGAGTCTGACCAGCCAGCCAAAATTCTGGTAGAATTAACAAGATTAAGAAGTAGATGTGTCCAAACATCTGAGACTCTATAGACCTAGTTCTATTGAATTTTGCATATGAAATCTCACCCATTTTCCCCTTATTATACAGTGTTTATTCATTACTTTATTAATAAAGCATGTCTATTAAACCCCAAAGTAATAGATATAATACTAGGTGGTGAAAGAAGATAATCAGAGGTTCTTATTCTCAAGAAACTTACTATCCATAAGAAAAACAAGATCTGTCTGAAAAATCCCATAAGAAAGCCATATTAGTTGACTCATTTAAGCTCATTTTAAGCCATAATAAGGAGTCATAGCATTTTACTGCTATAAGTTACCTTAGAAATAAAACCCTCCAATCCTTCCATTTTATGGATAAAGCAGCTGGCAGAGTGGTTGAAGAATTAATGTCAGGTCTCACAGAGGAAGAGGAAGAGGTAGATCTAAAATCCATTTCTCTATTATTATTTGTTTTCTTCCCCACTCTGCCATGCTGCCCTTAAAAATGTACTCAACTAAAAGTTTAATGATTGGCACTGCCCAGACCTATGCTGTCTGAATGCAGATTTGGGGTTGTATGTGCATGAGTGACCATGAGCATGTGCAGAGGGGTGGGGAGGGGCAGTCCCTCTAGGGCAGAACTGCTCTAACATGGTTAAATGTTAAAGAGGCAATTTCTGACTTTTCCCTTTTAATACTTAGCATTCAAAGGATATCTCTTTTCTCATGCCAAAAAGAGGGCTCACCAAAATGGTTTTGTAAAGAATGGAGTATTGCACCCTCATTTAATTGGCATGCCTTTGCTAAAGTGAAGCTCTCAAATGAGGGATCATGCAAATTAGCTTCTGCGCTATTTTCTGATCCAACTGCATCCAAGTGAAAAGAGCAAGAGCTTTAGTACTAGAAATCCCTGGGTTGGTACCCTGATCTTCCATGCCATAGCTGTGACATTCAGATAAGTTACTTTGCCTCTTTGAACATTTCACATCTTTCTGTTGAAAGAATATAGTAAATACCTCTTTTGCTGGAATGTTATGAAATTTAGTAATAATGATAACAGTTTATCTCTGACTTTGTCTCTTAGTTGGGTATTTTCTATGCATTATTTTGCCATTACTGTACAGTATATTGTAGAGTGCTTGGCACTGAAGGATTGTGGCATGCTTTCTTATTACTACTGACCTAATATTCCCTTAAAGAATTGTCACCTTGACTACAATTTGTTTGGAAATCAGCATCTTATTTACCAAAACCTACAGCAGACTTAAAAATCCAACAAAAGAATAAAACCTGTGTTGCTGTGGGGTGAGAATGGCCTGTGCAGGGGTAAGAAGTGATAGTTATGAACCAGCCAGATTTCACTAATGAGCAACTACTTTTCTTGTGAGGGCAATGACAAATGTTAATCTATTATTTCATTCCCAGTGCCAAGCACCATACCCAAGTCATGGTCAGCATTTGGTTCAAGAGTGCGATTATCTGATCCCTAACCTTGGACCAGAAAAGTGTGGGGTCTAGTGGGGTGATAGTCTCATAATTTAGTCCCAGTAGTCTTAGAACTGAAGCACAAGTAGCAGAGGCAGCAATGCCCGTGGTGGCTAGGGTAAAGAGTCCAATGTCAGTTTCAACTTCAAGAACATCAAAAATGAAAAGCAGAAGGAAATATGGGAACCTACTAAGTAGTATTTTCTAAAACCAGCTTCACTTATAGTTCTCTTAGGATTTTATGTGATATTAATACCCTTTGGTAAAGCCATGCTAAGACCAATGCAAGGCATTGATGCAAAAAGAAAAATAGCTTTTCCTTGAATCTCTCTTAGTTCTGATTAATGGAGTCTTCCTATTTACACTGAGAACCATCACAGATTCAACTTTATGTAGCTTCGGAATATCCAGAAGCACTCCCCTGACGATGCCACTTTTTTTTTTTCTCCATTTAAAGTAGGGATGAGATTTGCTGGGAAAAGCTAAAAGTTTCTTCTTTAGGATCATACTTATTTTCTCTTGTGGTAAATTCAGTTGAAGTTATCTGATATATGACATCTTAATTCACATTTATAATAGTTGTTGTATCTTCCTGCAGTGATGTATTCTTAGCTAAAATAATGTTATTTCCTCTTGGCATTTTTTTGGGGGGTGATACTTCATCATAATGCAGAATATCTTGTTATAGAATTATGATTAAGCTATATAACAGTATAATTTTCTCTTCTTTCCCACCAATCCAAGAGTTTCCAACTTGCAAAGCATCATCCTTTTTAAGGCACCAGTTACCAAATGGACTGCACAATACATAGGTCTACATCGTTTGCTTGCAAATATTTTTAAAAAGAAAAAGCTCATCAAGCATAAGTAAAATAGGGGTAATATGCCTCATGAATGGATGAAGGGGAAGGACTAGAGCTATCTGCTCACCACACAGCCCAGGCATGGGATGCTGTCTTGACTCTCCCTCTCTCCCAGCCTACCAACTTGGCTTCTCCTGGGGAAAAGGGTCAGTTCTTCTGACCATGGACAGTTTTGTCCATGAATTAGGAAAATTTTTTTGTCTCTCAAATCTCCCAAATAGTACCTCTTGACCTTTCTCCCACAAAAGAAAGGTTGCCTCTACTCACTGTGATCCCAAAGTTTAAGAAAGAAAGAGGATGAGAGGGAAGGAAGTAGACAGGAGAAGAGAAAGAGTCATGAAGGGAGGGAGGGGAGCTTTGATTCTCTTGACCTGGGTTAAATGCTCTCCCACAGAAGCCAGGGTATAGATTCGTGTAAGAACACAGCAATTACTGTGAAAATTTTAATAATGAAAGTTGGAGGTGGGAATGAGTAGTGATACTAAGCAGACAAATATATCACCCAATGTAAGGTGTCTATATTAATGAAATAAGTTTTGCAAGTTCACTTTCTTTATACATTTTTTTTTGTAGCCTTCTTACTTGTATTCCAGCAGGACACTCTTGAGGAGAGGAAAGATAGTGTACAGTCAACATGGCAGAATTATGTCGAATTGGCCCCTATTTTCATGTAGACAGGACCTATTTATCCTTGTGCCTAGCACAGAGTAGTGCTCAGTAAACATTTGTTGAATTAAGTATAAATCCTAGGGTTATGCCTTAGCCTGTAGCAAGCAGTTTTTCTAATAGCTGTCACATTTGGTAATTGTTCTAGAAATTGCAAATTATGATTTATATAGTAACTTTTCTTTCTTTTAAACTGAAGTCATTATCATACATTTTTTAATGAGGGAGAAAACAAAGTGAGAGAAAAATGAGAAGAATCCAATTCCATCTACATTGCACATGAGCACAGTGATGCTGCAAGTATTTCTATGAGTAATGGCACAAAAAAAGATTGACAGTTATATGATGAATGCAAATGAAATTTGCAGGGATGATACTCTTACTAACACACATGGAGAAATTTTATGTATTGTCATTTTAAAAACAAATTGTAGCTTTGTTTATCTATTAGCACATGCTTGCCAAACTTTCTTTTAACTGTTTTATTATTTCCTACAAACTGAACATTTCTTCTATCTTTAAATGTCTGCTTTCACTTAACATATGCTTACTGAAGAGCTTTTAGAATAATACCACAAGTAAAGTAAAAGTTTACAGAACCTAAACATAATTTCCATGATGTCTTTCTTTTTTGTCTTTGATGATAATCTGGATACTGTCATATAAAGGTGGCATGTTCCTCAACCATCCATTATTTCAGTTATTCCAGAAACAAAATTGCTATAAATACATAGTTTAAGACATGGACCAGGTCAGAAAGAGATTGTTTTACTGATATCAAATAGTAAATTATAAAAGTTGGGAAAACAGAGCAGAAATATATTGTTCCAGCTTCTGGAGTCCTTTCTAGACTTGAAATTAGTGGGTAGAAAAAACACGTTTTATCCTCCAAAATATTAACCATGATAAAATCTAAATAAATGTCATATGATAACAATATTGCTTATTACACATGTCACTTTGGTTGGCTGATCGTGAAGAAATGGCATATTCTTTTTTTATTGGAGATTTATATTTCTGCTTAGTAGTTGGGTTCATCCCAAGAACTCATATATGCATGGAATTTAATTTCAGTTCATGATCTCCCCCTTTCCCTCCCATCCTCCCTTCTCTCTCCCATTCTCCTTCCTCTGCTAGACTTCCTTTGGCTTTTTCATTTACATTTGATTGGTTCTTTCACTAATGCATAAAGGTGAAGCTCCCTGTGGTATAGGTACACATGCACATAATATGATTTTTTAAGGAATTCATTCTGCATTGCCTCCCCTTTCCCATCCCTCCATTCTGCCTCTCTGTCTCCTTCTTCATCCTACTAATCTTCCCTTTTATGTTATCCTATCCTTCCTACCCTCCTTTTCTTTATTTTACTCTAGCTTCTGTATATGAGAGAAAATATCTGACATCCAACCTTTGAGTCTCTGACTGTGGTTTATTTTACTTAGGATAATAGTCTCCATTTCCATCCATTTACTGGAAAATGCCACAATTTTGTTCTTTTTCATGGCTGAGTAGAACTCCATTGTATATATATACCACAATTTCTTAATCCGTCTATTGACAGGTACCTGCATTGATTCTATAATATAGCTCTTGTGAATTGTGCTGCTATAAACATTGATGTGACTGTGTCACTATAGTACGCCAATTTTAGATCTTTTTGGAAAATACCCAGGAGTGGGAAAGCAGGGTCATATGGTGGCTCCATCCCTAGTTTTTTAAGGAAATTCCATGCTGCTTTCCAGAGTGGTTGTACTAGTCGGCAGTCCCACCAATGCACAAGTGAACCTTTTCCTCCACATCATCATCAGAATTTATTATTGCTAATAAATTTATCTTGAAAATTGTCATTATTACTGGAGTAGATGAAATACTAGGGTAGTTTTGATTTTCATTTTCCTAATTGCTAGAGATGTTGAACATTTTTTATAGATTTGTTGTCTATTTGTGCTGCTGCTTTTAAGAAGTTGCTGTTTAGTTCTTTTGCCTGTTTATTGATTGGATTTTTTGGTTTTGTTGGTTTGGTTTTGGATTTGGTTTTGTTGTTTTTGTTTTTTGGTGGTAGGTTTTTTTGGTTCTTTGTATATGCTGGCATCCCACTTACTAGTTTGCTGGCATCCCACTTATTAATTCTTGGTTTTATTTCTTACACTTTGAGCATCTCATGAAGGAAGTTAGTTCTATGACCTAGATGATGGAGTATTGACCTTACCTACGTTTTCTTCTAGTAATTGTAAAATTTCTGGTCTAATTTCTCAGTCTGTGATCCATTTCAATCTGAGTTTTGTGCAGGGCAATAAAATGGAGGTCTGATTTCATTTTTCCACATATAGCTATCCAATTTTTTCAGTAACAGTTGTTTAAAAGGCTGTTTTTTTCTCCAAAATATATTTTTGGCCCCTTTGTCAAATATCAGACAGAGGTAGGTATGTGTATTTTCCTCTGTGCCTTCTATTCTGTTCCATTGGGCTTTGTGTCTATTTTGATGCCAATACCATGCTGTTTCTGTTACTACAACTCTATAGTGTAATTTCAGACACACATTATGATGCCTCCTACTTTGCCTTTCTTGCTTATTATTGCTTTGACTATTCTGGGTCTCTTATTCTTCCAAACTAATTTAAGAATTACTTTTTCTAATTCTGTGAAAAATGTCTTTGGTATTTTGATGGGGATTGCATTGAATCTGTATATTGCTTTTGATAATATGACCATTTTGATAATACTGATTCTGCCTATTCAAGAACATGGAGTGTTTTTTTCATCTTCTAAGGTCTTTTTCAATATCTTTCTTCAGTGATCTATGATTTTCATTGTAGAGCTCTTTTACCTCCTTGGGTAGATTAATTCCCACATAACTTTTTGAGGTTATTGTGAATGCGGTGTTTTTTTTTCTGATTTCTTCCTTAGCTGAATCACTGATGGACTATGGGAAAGCTATTGATTTATGGCTGTTGATCTTGTATCCTGCTACTTTGCTGAACTTAGTCATGAGCTCTCATAGTCTTCAGGTGGAGTTTTTGGGTCTTCTACAAATAGGATCATTACGTTGGCAAATAGTTTGACTTGCTTCCTTTCCTATTTGCATCCATTTCATTTCCCTTTCTTTCCTAAATCTCTCAGGCTAATGTTTTGAGGACTATATTGAATAGGAGTAGTGACAGCAGATAGTCTTATCTAGTTCCTGATGTTAGAGGAAATGCTTTAGTTTTTCTCCAGTAAGTAATGATGTTGGATTTGGATTTGTCATAGATGGCCTTTACAATGTTGAGGTTAGTTCCTTTGATCCATAGCTTCTCCAGTGTATTTAACATGAATGGCTGCTGGATTTTATCAAAGGCCAGAAAGGGCCTATTCTTGAAGTTTTGTGGAACAGGGCAGTGGAAACCACCTCCTGAGCAGATAAGTGTTATGGCTGAGGCAGGAAAAAGAATTCCAAAGCCATGTAGGACTGAGATATATCAAACATCTGAGAGGTTCTGCTAACAGACAGGTTTTGAAAAATGTTTGACTCTACTGCTAACTCTGTTTGAGTGTTTCTTGTTTATTTGGGGGGGGGTGCCAGGGACTGAACTCAGAGGAGCTTAATCCCCAGCCTTATTCTTATTCTTATTTTAATTATAGCTAGATCCTTGCTAAGTTGCTGAGGCTGGCTTCAAACTTGCAATCCTCCTGCCTCAGCCTCCCAAGTCACTGGAATTACATGTGTGAACAACCATGCCGGGCCTGAGACTATTCTTTGTGTAACTTGAGTTCTTGTTTTACAACTCGGGATGTGATCTTTCTTGGAAAATATTTCATACCACCTGCACTTGAACAGAATGGATTGAGGAGTTGATAGGTGAATACTCTCTAAAAGTGGTCAAGTTGGTAGATAGTGCTATACAACTTTTTGCTTCATACATTTTGAGGCTTCATTATTATGTGATTAAAGATTTAGGATTATTATGTCATCTTGTACCTTTATCATTATAAAATTTGTACCTTTATCATTATAAAATTTGTACCTTTATCATTATAAAATTAACTTCTTTATTGCTAGTAATATTGCTTGCTCTGGAGTCCACTTTTTCTAATATCAATATAGCCCTTTCAGTTTTCTTTTGACTAGTGTTATCAAGGTATATCTCATCCCCATCCTTTTGATTTTAACCTAGTTGTGTCTCTATATTTATTGTAAGGCATGTTTCTTATACAAGCAAATGGTTGAATTCTTCTTCTCTTCCCTTCTCTTCCCTTCCTTTCCCTTCCCTTTCCTCTTCCCCTCTCCCTCTCCCCCTCCCTCTCTCTTCTCCCTTCCCCCTCCTCCAGGCATTGACCCCAGTGGGAATAACCACTGACTCACATTCCCAGCCCTTTTTTATTTTGTGATGAGGCCTTGCTAAACTGTTGAGGCTGACTTTGAAAATGCAATCCTCCTGCCTCAGCCTCCCATGCAGCTGGGATTACAGGAATGTACCATTGTGCCCTGCTGGTTTGTTTTTTTTTTTTTTTTTCCCACTCTAAAATCTTTGTCCTTTGGTTGAGGTATTGAAAACTTTTACATTTAATGTGATGATTAATATGGCTGTGCTTAAGTTCAAACATCTTAGCACAATTCTTTGTTGTCTCTTTTCTGTTTGGAGGTTTTATTGGATAATTGCTATGGTTGCATTTTTATCTCCTTTATTAACTAGTTGGCTGTAACTCTTGTTGTTATCTTAGTGATTGCTTTAGGGTTTGTAGGATACATCTTGAACTTATTCCAGCTCAGCATTACCATCTGGTAGCAACACTTCATATAAAATGTTAGAATCTTATGAGGTTTACTTTTCATCCTTCCACTTTGGTGATACTGTCATACATTTTACATGTGTGTGTGTATGCATTTATGTTTATATATCAATAAACATGAATAAAATAAACCCTCATGATACATAGTTCATATTTTGGCATAACAAGTCAATCATGTTTTTAAAAGTTTTAAATAAAAAGCAAAAAAACGTACATATCTGCCCACATAGTCACCATTCCCAGAGTACTTCCTTTGTGTACATCCAGAGTTCAATTAGGTATCATTTTCCTTCTGCCTGGAGTCTGTCTTTCACTATTGATTTGAGTGCACATCTGCTAATGAACTCCTTCAGCCTTCCTATTTTTGAAAAAGTATTTTGTTTTGTTTTGTTTTGCAGTACTAAGGGTTGAAACCAGGGTTGTTTTACCACTGAGCTACATTCCAAGCCCCTTTTTTTTTTTAAATAATGTTTCAAACAGCATACTACAGTGACACAGCCACATCAATATTTATAGCAGCTCAATTCACAATAGTTAAGCTATGGAACCAACCTAGGTGCCCTTCAACCGATGAATGGATAAAGAAAATGTGGTAGGTATACACAATGGAATATTACTTAGCCATAAAAAGAATGACTTTATGACATTAGCCAGAAAATGGATGGATCTGGAGACTATTCTACTAAGTGAAATAAGTCAGTCCTCAAAAACCAAAGGTCAAATGTTCTCTCTGATATGTGAATGCTAACACATAGCAGGGGGTCGGGGAGAATAAAAATTCAGTAGATTGGGGAATGAAGGGAAGGGAGGAGGGACAGGAATAGGAAAAGATAGTAGAAAGAATCTGATGTAACTTCCCTATGTACATATGTAAATATATCACAGTGAATCTCCACATCATGTACAACCACAAGTCTGGGATCCTAATTAGAAAAAGATGTACTCTGTGTTTGCATAAATATGTCAAGATAGACTCTACCGTCATATAACTAAAAATAACAAAGAAAATACCTTTGTATTTTGAGACAGGGTCTCTGTAAGTTGCCCAGCCTGGCCTCTAATTTGCATTCCTCCTGCTTCAGCTTCCCAAGAAGCGAAGATCACAGGCATGTGCCACCATGCCCCACTATTTAGCCTTTATTTTTGAAATAACTCTTCTCTAAGTATAGAATTTTAAGCTGGCTTGTACCTTTAAGATATTGCTCCACTGTTTTCTTACCTACATTGTGTCTGAGGGGAAGTCTGACTCCATCTTTGTCTCCTTTGTTCCCTCTGCACAATGTGTCTCTTGTTTTCCTGAGATAATTAAACATTCTCTCTTTGTTACCGATTTTAAGCTATGATGTGTTTTGATATATTTCTCTTTATATTTCTTGTGATTGTGTGGTATTGAGTTTCTTCTGTCTAAAAGTTCATAGTTTCCAATATAATTTGGAAAACTACTAGCCATAGTTCCTTCAAAAGATTTTTTTCCTTACCTCCTTTCATCTCTCCTTCAATTACTCTAGTTAAACAGGTTAGGCTACTTGAAGATGTCTCACAGCTCCCTGATCCTCATGTCATTTTGTAAAATGATCTTTTTACTCTTTCCTTTGGATAATTTCTTTTGCTGTGTATTTATGTTAATTAATCTTTTCCTCTAAAGTATCTATCTGCCATTAATCCTGTCTTGTGTATTTTTCACTTTAGACATTATATTTTTCATCTTCAGAAGTTCAACTGGGGTCTTTTTTATATATCTTTCATGTCTCTATTTAACTTGCTGACCATCTGGAATACAATTATAGAGGTACTTTAATGTTCTTTTCTGGTAATTCTAACATTTAAGTTAGTTATGGGTTGGTTTTGATTGGTTAATCTTTCTCCTCACTGTTGGTCATATTTTCCTACTTCTTTGCATGCTTGGTAATCTTTGACTTAATTCCAGACATAATAATTTTGTTTTGGGGGAAGGAGGACAGACATTGCTGTACTCCTATAAGTTTTGAGCTGTATTCTAGATATGGTCAAAGTATTTGGAAGCTGATCATTTCAAGTCTTGCTTTTGAATATTCTTTAGATAAGACTAGAACAATATTTCATCTATGGGTAACTATGTACCACCAAGAGGCAATATCCTTCAGAGTATGCTACTTCTTAATGTCCCATGGATTGTGACATTTTCTAGTTTGGCTAATGAGACCAACACTGTTCTCAGCTTTTCTCAGTCCTTTGTGAATGCCAAGTCTTAATTCCTCCAATCCTTTAAACAGACTCTTTTCCTGGCTGCAGGCAGTTCACACAGAGAGAGAGGCACACCAATAACCACTCTGTTGGATACTCAAGAGTGACTGTGTATTTCCAGATTTGCTGATGTCTTTTCTCTAGTACTCTGTCCAGCAAACTCTGGCCCTGTTGGTCTCTCCAGATTCTCAGTTCTATCTCTTCAACTGAGGGAATCAGCCAGATTCCTTCTGGTTTTTTTCTCTCTGCTTGGTGGTCTAGAAATTCCCTCAAGGTAATAAAATGAGACAATTGGCAGGTTTAATTTGTTTTCTATCTGAAAAATCACTTTTCTTCACTGCCTGATGTCCAGTGATCTGGGAAGCCATTATATGGTACAGTTTGTCTGATTTTATTTCCATGTGATTGAGACAAGAGGTTAAATATGATTTCTGTCATTTCATCTTGCATGGAAATGAATGTCCCTGCTTAAATTTTTGAAGATGAAAGCTACGCACCACTTATCCCATATGCCCTTGCAGATGCTGTGTCTCTAGGCTATCAGATATAATTTAGGCTTAGCCAATCAAATGCACTAGCAAGTTTTAAAATATGGAAATGAGTTGGAAGTTTTATTTCTTTTGCATCTGCTATTTTTTTCTGGCATGTATAACGGTTGTGGGGATGTATTGGGTTTCTCCAGGCTGTGCTATCAAAGTTTCCATTGCTTAGTCAGTGGTTTTGTGAGGGTCAAGTGTTAAGGCTCAGGGCATCTACTTTTTACCTTTGCTGACTCTAGGAGCTACTGCATATCCCTGGAGCCAAGACTTTAGGCAATCTCATGATCTCCAAAGCTTACCTAAAGCTGTGTGTTTGGGGAGACAACAGTTTTAGTGGTAAGTTCTCAGTTGCCTACTTCACAAATTATATCAGTGAAGTGGCTCATCCTGCAGCTTTGGAATTATAAGTTTGGTTCAGTTCAGGGTAAAGCAACCCTATAATACCTTGATTGTTTTGCTTGTTCAGAAAAGTATAACAATATGCAGAGATCATCTGGAAATAGGTACTTACAAAGGTGACTTGTGAAACTATAAAATCATAGCAAATGAAAATCTCAAAATGTTTTTTAAAAGTAAGAGAATGGTTATGTCAATACCCTTATGCAGTCATTCCCCACCTTTAAAAAACAGTTTCTTGTAAGCAGTACTTGTCCTTTTGGAGTTTATTTGTCAAATATGTTTGTGATGAGGTCAGTGTATACATGTAAAAGAGTATCTTTTTTAAACTGTTCCATATTACCTGCAGAGGGAATTTAAATTGCTTAAACTATGTCCAAATGATCTTTAAAATCAATGCACACTGATGCACACTGTGTCTGCAAAAGACAGAGATTTCCATTTGAGCTTCATTTTGGGCTTCAGAATACCCTCCACTTTCCTCCAACCTCAATTTCATAATACTGTGCCTATAAAAGTCTGTGGAGAAGAGAGTGCTTGTCTAGGGTTAGTTGTAGAGTTTGAAGGAAGGAAAAGTAACACGATCTAACATGCTTACTATGTGCCAGACTCTGATAAATGTGTTTACATATTGCTTCATTGAATCATTCCAAGAACTTCATGAGTAGGTTCTAGCATTGTTTTACTTCTGAAGAATCTGAGACTCAAAGGTTCACAAGCCAAATAAGGAATAAAGCTATGATTTAATCCAAATCTATCTGTATTAAAACTTATATTCTTTCTACTTTTCTATTCTACTTCTAATCGCAGTTTTTAGGTTAACTGTTCTTCTCCATGACTAGAACCATATATAATTATCTTGCCTCGAGGAACAAGTTTCCATCCGTTGTCCATGGAAGTGCACCAATGATGTAATTCCAGAACTCAGTCTGCTTAGTGCAATTAAAAGATCTCTACATTTTATCAAAAATGTGATGTTGAAGTAAAAAGAAATAATAAAATGCCTTAATTCTCACTAGGTTATTGAGAATTACCGACTCTTCTCAATAAACTCTCACCTTTATTGGATTAGATTTCCCTTAGCCTTCTAAAGATGGTTTCTAGGAATGAAGGTAGTGATTTTTGTGTTTTTGTGGCATGGTTATATGTGTTGTCAGTCTGTTCTATAAAAGAACAAAGGTGTGTTATTCATGAGAGAAGTTTTAATAGTAAATAGACTTTGATATGAGAAAGAAGGAAAGGGAGGAACAAAGGCGAAGAGAGAGGGAGTTCTGTATTATCTCTGTGTTATATTCATGCCAAATGCATAGTTAAGCCCCTCAGCTGATGAATTTAGTATTAAGATACTTATAGCCACGTATCTTCCATTAATGATAATTTGAGCATTTATTTGCCTATCTGATGATAGAGATGCCTAACACCTGAATTTAACTTCTATTGGGGGCTATAATCATTACTTTAGAATTGCTTTTTTATAATCATTTTAATGAGCTAAATCACAGTTACATAATTATGATTATAAATTGACTCTAATATTATGGTGGCATATTTTGTACCTCTAAAGTAAACAAGCAAAAGACTTTTTAATTAGGTTAGACTAACAAATCAATTAGGAAACAAATTAATGAGTATACCATTTTCACATCATAGACAGCTATTAAAGAACTAGATGGCATATGAAACAGTCAATCTGGCAGAACATTTCCAGTGAACCAGAAAGTCCTAACAAAGCTATAAAGTGATAGAGAGGGAGGTAATGTTTTGAAATTAGAAAACTCAAGTTCAAGTCCTTAGTGTTATTCTGTATAATTAAAGTGCACTAATTAATAGAAGGATTTGGGTGGTCATCGTACAAAACAGGGAATGAATTTATAGTCTGTAACTAGAGTTAACAAATTAGTTCAGAGTAAGGAAGCACCACTTTATAAGACAAGAGACCCATCCAACAAGAAGTCGAGTCGTCTCTCTAACGAGTAAGCAGGTACTCCAGCAAGGTGGTGTAGCTGGCCATCCTGTATCATAAAAAACATTTCTCTAGTGGCTGAGTATGGAGCTGAAGCTCTCAGGACACCTTCTGATTTTAGGTGGCCTTATACCCTCACTGCACATGTTGTTTTCTGGTGCTCTGAGCTGAGTATACAATTGCATTTAGTAAAGGGAGATAGGTCTCCTACCTGTCTGTATCATCTTACTTTTATTCTTAGAAGCTCCTGCATCTTATCTCTGACCCAGAGTGATAAGGAATTTGATCCTATTTCCTAGTTTTGAAGGTTTCTGTAAATTTTCAGCCCTCCTCTCCTCAAAATTTTGGAGTAGCTGCTGGTCAGGCTATTTCTCTAAATCACTAACTCACATCTCTATCTTTCCACTTTTATCTTCTCACATTTCACAGTTCCCCTTTTTGCTACACATATTTTCAAGGAATTTGCCCTTAAGTGCTTGACCTCAAGCTCAAAAGATCCATCTTTGCAAATATTTTAGAAATATATATATGTACATAAAAGAATGTCTGATATTAAGTTGGAGTGAGGTTTCTATACTTCCTTTAAAGAAAGATTTTTAGCATTAAAATTGTTTATGAATTTAGAAAGATGTAAAACAATATGGTGACAAAGATAATTCACTCATAATTTCACCACTCCGAAGGCAACACTGTTCTTTTGGAACATCTGCTTTGTATTTTGATACATATATAAAATAAAATTAGAGAACAATATATAGAGAGAGCTCTGCCTTTTTTTTAAGGCACTAAGCATTATGTTGTGATTATTTCTCCAGATTATTGTATATAGTGTCAATTTTATTGTATAAAATTTTAAAAATATGATTTAAGAATGAGCAATTAATGCTAATAAAAGATAAACAAAAATATGAATATATAAAGACCAACACATCAATCCTATCCATGACATTAGCTATTAAAATCCACCTCTGATCCCATATCAATCTTTAGCATGCTTCTGACTACGATCAGCTTTCCATTCAGAATTTTCTATAGAAATGTTGTAAAGAATGACCTCAGTGCATTCCTCAGTAATATTTCTCCCTGTGTATAGTAAACCATCATTCTGGTCTATTAATGCAACATGCACACTTCTCTTTTGCTGAATAACAGTACTTTACATTTGTGTAGTCATTATTTAATTTAATCCTCACAGATTTCTACAAGTAGGCAGAGTGGGTGTTACAATATCTGTTTTAAAAATGAAGGAGAGTAGCTCTGAAAGTTATGTAATATATTCAAGGTCACATTTGACAGGCTGGACCACTTTTTCTAGAGAAGGGGGCTTGGAAATTTACAAATGGAGAAGGTGGAATTCAGACTAGATCTTTCTGTTTTCAAATTTTAGTGTTCTTAATGTATTACTCAGTGGCCTCTTGCATGGTATCTTGGTTTAGTAGATATTTATTGGAAAAATTATTTGAGATGAGTAAAATAATTAAAAAATAAAAAATTTATTTCAAGTGGTAAAACAACAAATATTTATTTAAACTCCTGCCCTTTTATCATATTACTATTTACCTATTGATAGAAGTTCCTCAGAATAAAGTGATTAAGAAAATTGATTCAAACCATTTGAAGGGTGTTTTAATGAAAATATGTGCTTTTCTGGGTATTCTAAAACTAGCAATATTTTGAAAAGAATTTGTTAAAGACTTTAGGAATACAATTGTTGAAAGAAGAAGAAAACAAAACCCTGTATTTCATTCTTGAATGAATACAATGATCGTTCTTGAAACTGGAATTTGCAAAAATCATTATTTCTTTGTGACAAGACAATAATTTAACTCTTTCTGGCTTTATTTTCTCAATAAATAGAGGAAATATGAAAGGAAAGGATGGTAGAAGCAGAGCTTCTATTTAAAACCTCTTTACGAGGTTTACATGGATTGGCTAGTGGACAAATCATGGTAGATCACAAATGTATATATTTTACAAAGCCCCTCTCCTCCCTGATATCTTCTGAACTTACTCCATCCCATTAAGGAGATAAGAGATAACATTAACCAGTGGACCTGAGCTTCTTGAACTTTTGTACCATTATAACTACTCTCCCATTATGAAACTTTCCCCTACCAAGCCTTCTGTGACATTAGCTTGTGGTTGTCTTCTTACATCTGCCCACATGTTCTGATTTCTTAACTTCATCTAAAATGTTGGTATTCTCTTGGGTGTTATCTTTAGCTTTTTTTTTTCTTACTTTACCCCCCAAAGGAAATCTCACCTACTGAATGTCTTTCATTAGCTTCTGTTTCTACCTAACTTGGAAGTTCCAACACTTTATTTGTACACTCGCCCCACCCAGGCACCTCAGTGCTCACCCTTTGCATATCTTCCCCATCCATGTTTATGTATCTCCCGATCTGGATAAATAGCACCACTTTCCATCCATGCCCAAGTCCAAATTCTCAAAATCACCCTTGACTTCTCCCTTCCTTTCTAAATTTTCATTCAATAATTCACTCAATTTCTGTTGATTTTGCCTCCTTAACAGCTCTCAAATCTCCATTCCCTGCTGCTACTATCATAACCCAGACTCTCATCATAACCTGCCTACTCTCACAACAGCATCCTAATAGTTTTTCATGCTTTTAATCTCTGCCATCTACCAAGCCAATCATACTACCCAGAATGCTCGATTAACATTAAACAGAGACGAGTGGGGGGAGAGAAAGGGAGAGAGAAGGGAAACTGTATGGAAATGGAAGGAGACCCTCATTGTTACACAAAATTACATATAAGAGTTTGTGAGGGGAAAGGGAAAAAAAAAGGGAGAGAATTAAACAACAGCAGATGGGGTAGAGAGGGAAGATGAGAGGGAAGGGGAGGGGGGATAGGAAAGGTAGCAGAATACAGCAGTCATTAATATGGTATTATGTAAAAATGTGGATGTGTAACCGATGTGATTCTGCAACTTGTATTTGGGGCAAAAATGGGAGTTCATAGCCCACTTGAATCAAATGTATGAAAGATGATATGTCATGAGCTATGTAATGTTTTGAACAACCAATTAAAAAAAAACGATATGACCCTATAAATGTAAGAGTTGAAGGTATAATGGATGAAAAGTATAAAATAAATTAAAGGGAATACAAAAAAAAAGAAAATGCTAATCTGTCTCTGTCCTCTCTCTCTCTCTCTCTCTCTCTCTCACACACACACACACACACACACACACACACACACACACTTTGTCTTACAACCTCACATACACACATGGTTTGTCCCTATTACCCATAGCAGGACATCTACACAAAACCTTCTAATCGAGTCTTGACTCCTTCTCTTCAGTTCTTGCTATTCTCAACTCCATTGCTGTGCATGATCCTTATCTAGCCATATCTTGATAGACTTAATTTCTTGCAGTTTCCACATCTGCTGAATGTCTCAGGCCTTGATACCTTGTAATACAACTCCTCTGCCTGTTAACTCCCATCTTCACTGTGCTTATCACAATCTGCCCTGCCTGTGCTCTGGGTCCTAGAGGAAGTATCCTTTGTGCTCTTCCTTCCTGGCTTAACCCTCTATGGCAATTTCTGCCTTTAGTACTACTTATTAAATTATAACTATCAATTTGCTTTTTTGTCTTCCCTGCTAGACTCTCCTTGGTTCCCATTTTATGCCCAGAACCCCACTACCTGCAACAGTGAACACTTAACATATATATATATAGCCCTTAATATTCTTTAGATGGAATAATATTTAATAGTTGTGAAAACCAAGATACAGAAAGGCTAAGATCCTCCTATTAGTACATGGTGGAGGCAATTACTTCTTTAACACTTTTGTCCTCAACACTATGTTAAGCATAATATAAAATGTGTCTGGTCTGCTTGGTTCTTCCAATTCCATCACGTGATGTTTCAACCAAATGAGATCACTAAGGAATACTGAGAGCAGGGAAGTAAAAGGGAGTGAAATTGTCAGAAAATACTCAGTGGGAAAAAAACAAATGTGATTTAGATGGGCAGAAAGGATTCTGAATCCTGGAATTCAGCCTTCAGGATACACCCTAATAGAAAGAACAGATAGCTGCTCATCTATTTGAAAAATGGATCTCATTTCTTCATCCCCAGCATATTTCATCATTTACCTATGTTTTTTCACCAGATGTCTGCATTTAATAGCTGGGCAATTATCCTTCAGCTATTATATAATATATAAATGTGAATTTTAACTCATACTTTTCTAGTATACTTTTACTGTAGAAAGTTAGAGTTCTAGGAAAGTCATTTTATAGTAAAAATATATAATATCCCAGTGAACCTAAACCATGACACTGAAGATATCATTACTTAATGGACAAACAGGACTTCATGAAACAAAAGGAAATGATTCACTATTGTAGAAAGTTTCTTCCTCAGCTAGTAGAGATCAGAGTTGGCATGGTGGAAACAGTAATACACTTCTGGATTAGAACCAGAATTCAAATTCTAGTGCTTTTAATGTGCTCTTAATGATGACCTAAAATCCAGTCCTGGTTTTACATTTATTACAGTTATTTGAAAGTCCTTAGATAAATCTCTTTACTTCACAGACCCATTCAACTGGTCTCCTACTTGTCCAAGTTGGACTAAACCAGTGTTTTCTAAGGTATCATTTCCAAATTGCCTGCTACAATGTTTGCATAATAATTGCATATCTTGTGCCCTTTTGTAGACTCACAATGCTAATGTTCACATTAGAGGCTCTGATGGCCTTGTAGGAAACAAGCCTAATCAACATTGTTTATTATAGCATTTAAACAACTATTTGACAGAACATAGTCTGAGAAATGTGCCACTGTGCACTCTTTATTGAACAGAAATTCCTAGCAGTTCTGAAGAGATTCAGTTTGCTTTTAAATGTGATGCATAGATTACCTAACCATATTCCTGATCCAAATTATTCAAAATTGTACAAGGACTTCATAAAGATCCTGCTATATTACATTGTATTTTTCTCCTTCCCAGTATTCTGGATGCAAATGATAGCATTTAATATAACTATAAAGGCTGTGAGGTAGGGAGAAGAGGTATGTTTTTGCTTTACTGGTTGAGTAAACAAAGGCCAGCTAAAGATGCAAATGTCTACCCCCACCCAGGCCTTAAGATTCCAATCAGAACTGATTCCTCAGCATAGTCATCTTAATATAGCCTATAATAGAGCACTGGGGGGTGACCTTTAAACTTGTAGTCCTAAGATCAAATAACAAAAGTGATTTTGTTCAGTGATCCTCTATTGAGAGATCTGCATCAGGAGCTATGCTAGTAAGTAGGGATACTGCAATGATTAAGATGGGCATCTGCTTTCCAGGAGATGACAGTCCCCTGGGGAAAACAAATAATTAATTAACTGCATAATTATAGCTCAGTTAGGTAAATTATTTGGATTATGGTATGTATGAAGTGCAATGGCAACTTGAACAAAATTCCTTATAAGCTGTGAGTAAATATTTACAGATTCCTTTTTCTGATCCAGTGAGTATAAAAGAAAAGGAATTGTGCTTGTGTTTGTGGCCCATCACCTTTCTGTCTTGGCTATCATAATATTCTTTTTTCTTTTTTTCAAATTTCTTTTTTTATCCATTCTTCTTAGATATACATGATAGCAGAGTAGATTTGAAATATTATACATACATAGAGCATAACTTAATTTAATTGTGGTTGTACATGAGGTGGAGTTACACTGGTCATGTAATCATATGTGATCATAGGAAAGTTATGTCTGATTCATTCCACTGCCTCTCCTATTCCCATCCCTGCTCCCTTCCCTTCATTCCCCTTTGTCTAATCCAATGATCTTCTATTCTTCCCCTCCCTATCTTCCCTTGTTGTGGGTCAGTATCCATATATCAGAGAGAGCATTTAGCCTTTGATTTTTCTGAGACTGGTTCGTTTCACTTAGCACGATAGTCTCCAGTTCCATCCATTTTAGCATAATGATCTTGATGAAGATGAAGGGGAGGCACTATGAGACATTATGAGATGTGAGCCATTTTATATAATCCTTTCTGAAAGTTAACCATTCTCCTCTAACTAAGCAGATAACCCACAAATAATTAATGCAAAAAAAACTTACACAAATCTTTACTTTTATTATTTATTTATTTTTAATTTTGGGGGTGCTGAGGATCAAACTCAGGGCTGCATGCATGCTAGGCAAGTGCTTTACCACTGAGCTACATCCCCATCCCTTTTTGAATTTTATTCTGAAACAGAGTCTTTCTAAATTGCCCAGGTGAGCCTCAAATTTTCTGATTATCCTGCCTCAGCCTCCTGAATAGCTAGGATTACAGTCATGTGCCACTGTGCCCAGCTATGTCACTTTTTAAAAAGATTTTCATCAGTGGTTAGGAGGTCAAATTCCTCAGTAAGACTCAGAAGCACAAGTACTAGGATTCTTTTCTTTTTGTTCCCAGATGTTACCTCCCAAAGGAGCAGAATTTTCCCCATGTGATTTTGGTTCACTAAGTCAGGTTAAAGAAAAAAGAGCACTTAGATCCTGGAATATAATATGCAATTTACAGGTCACAATGTTGTGAAGCAGTGAAGGGAGGGATAGTTTGAGCAGGGCCACCAGCTGGTCAGGAGAGAGGTGAGACAGATCCAGGGCTCCTGAAACCCTGTTCCAGTGCATTCCCTTCTGTTCCTGTCTGGGTATCCTAGGACACTTAGGAATGTTCATAATTTTTATCTAATTAATTTTATACTTTTTCTAAAAATAAACAATTGGGTAGATATTGAGAAAGAATCCCAAACTAATATCACAAGAGGACATTCATACATTTGAAATTTACCATGCCCAACAATGGTAAATCTTCAGATGATTTTTATCATCAAAAAAAATGAAAGATCATGAACAGTTAGTACTCTAGTACTAATTTTCAAGCAGTTTCTAAGAATGTGCTGGCATAGGTCCATGATGAGCAACCAGGGAATTCTGGCCAATAAACCAATTTTCTATTATTTGATAAAATGAGTCAAAATAGTGAATCATGTCCCTATCGGTTTTCTCCCAGAAAGAAGTACTTCACATATGCTATGAAGACAGTGAAGTGATTGAGACTAGTATTGAAAGGGAAATCAAAATAAGAGTAGTACTAATTTAAATAGCAACCTTACACTGTGACTAGCACTTGCTAAACACAATCTCAATCCTCACAATGACTCCATAACCAGATGAATCTTCATTAAAGCTAGACAAAGTCTCTAGACTTTAATTTCCTCATCAGTAAAACAAAAATATTTTTATATATCTACTCCCATGTAGGACTCTTGTGAGAACATAAGATAATGACTGTGAACTGCTGAGCAGAGAGTCTAACACATAGTAGTTGCTAAGTAAAAGTAACCCTTAATATGATTGTGCTCCACGGTCTTGTCATCATTTTTTATGGAAAGCCATATTTTAGAATTTTCTTCTACGATTTTTAGAATATAGATAACAAGTACCATGAAGCATGAACTTTCAAAACTCTGAATTAGAGCTATATCAATACTTAAGCTGAGTTTTCTATATTAAGAAGCCATGTCTGAAGCATCCCAAGTGCCTTTGGAGTTTATTAAAAGACTCTTCACAGCCTCAATAAGGGTATGATCAAAGAATATTTAATTTGGGTGTTTCAAAATTAAACTCAATAGCACAGAAGTAGAAAAAAAAATTACTGCCAACTCCACATATGAAGGGAGACCCTGAAAACCAGATGCAAATTAATAGGATGGTTCATATTAATTTCTCCTTGATTTCTAATTAAAAGAAAAATGAAAGAGTACCAAAATTTTGGAAGACAAAGAAAAACCTAATTAAACTTCACAAAATTGTTGGCTAATATTCCAGTTATGTATTATTTCAAAATACTGAAAACACAGATTGCACTCATTTATATACTGTTTTGCATACAAACAATATAAAGTAATTCTGGTGGCACAATAATAATAATAAACTAGCTAAATTTTATTATTTCCCTGTTCTTTAAATATGCATCTCATTCTGATTAAAGCCTTAATAGCAATTACCAATTACAGCCTTGAATTTCTAACTCAGATTTCTTTTAGAATCTCAATGAAATAGATGTCTGTACTAGTAGTTTCACAGCCTAACAATTCCCCAAGTACATAGGGGTAAATGGTAGTTCTCTGGAGCACCCCATGGTTTGTTATAACATGTATAAGTGCTGCAAGACACTGAGTCTCAGTACTCCATAGATGCTCCCTTCAAGTCATGTTCAATTGATGCAGAAGAAAGGGCAGGAATTTGCAGCCAACAGACCTTAGTTTGACTATTGACTCAACTATTTACCATCTGGGTGACCTTTAGGTCACTTCAACTCTTATAATCTCAGTTTCTTTACCTACAGAACAGGAACACTAAGTCCAACCTTGCAGGATTGCTGTGAATATTTATTTTAAATGTTATGCTTCCACTTCTCTGCTTGACACTTGGTGGTGATTTAGTCAGTGACACCTATTTATATTAACAACATCATCTTCATCATCTACCTTCTCTTCATCATCTTCTAACAAACGGAATAAAATTGATTATTCCATGGAATTACCACAAGGACTGAATGTGAAGACACTTTGTCAATAACTGGCAGCACAATGTGGGATTGATTCTTAATAATTAATAGATTGAGCTCTAGAAAATTCTAACCATTAGACTACAGTACAAATAATGGGGTTTACAACCTTTGAGGAAAACCCAAGCGATTCTTCACCTGCAGGACTTGGTAAAGTGACAGTGCTGGGGCCTGCTGGTCCTTGGTTTGCTGAGCACCCATCTACAGCCCTGGGGAGAGGAAGTATGCACTAGTGCTCCACCACTAGCCCCTCTGATTCACTGATAGGCATGTTTTGGACTTCACAGTGTTTTTGCTAGAACAGAGAATGAACACTTATTTATGGTGTAGGGCAAAAAGAAAATGATACAAGGATATACTTTTTTCTCTTAAGCAAAACTGTAATCAAGACCCTGTTTTACTTGTAGGAGAATACTTTTTCTCCCCTGACTCCTGATAGTTTTTTCCATGTGATGGGATATCCCTGATCATTTCATCCCAGGGGAGATGCAATGAATTAACTGATTAGAAAGTCAGAAGCAGAAATTAGACATAACCTATTCCTCTATCTTGGGAGTGGCCAAAATCACCCCAGACTTTAGATGTTTAATAATCCTTTTTGTTTGTTTGTTTTATTTCTAGAAACATATACTTTAGATTAGATAGAATTTCTACCTCTATTCCCCAACTACCTCCACACACAAACTACTTTTAATCAACTTTTTATCACAACTCTCCACGTTCTTGGACTTCTCTAAATGCGGATGTTCCTCAAGATTCAATTCCCAGCCTTTTCCTTTCTTCCATTATATTTTGTGTTGGTGATTTCTTCTGATTTCATCACATGTATGTAATAGGGAAGTTTGCCTACATTTTTTTAAAGCCCCAAAATAGCAGAGACTGAAACTAGAAGTCAATTTCTTTCTCATATACAAAAGCATCATGGCTGGCTGTGACGAGCTAGTGTGGCAGTTCAACAAATTTGTCACATACCTCCGGGCTTCTTCCAACACATTGATCGGTCATTCCATGTCCAATGTGATTGTTGGAATGACAGGTATCCTATATGCTTTGCTAAAATCAGGGAGTTTTGAGAAGAATGTGATCTCTTCCTTTTAAGGAGACTCTCCAGAGGTCCCATATGTTTATGTTTTATGCACCAGATTGAAGTCTCATGGTTATACCTAGATACAAGGAAATATGGGAAATTGGTCTTTTTTTAAAAAAAAAGACACATAGCAATGTAGCAGTTGAAACGAGATTCTTTAAATTCAAGAGAGATGCAAGGCTAAACATGTCTTCTTCATGATCAGATCAATTAATAACTTAAATCTGTCTCTAACTCTGTCCTACTGGTAAGTACAAATTTTCATTTCCAACCACTTGTTCAACTTCTCCTCTAGTACTATATTCAAAACAAAGTTCATTAATTGAATCCCATGCATAAAAGAATGAATAGCTACCATTGACCTCTGCTTTGCCCAGACACACACACAAAAAAAACAGGGTGATTCTGAGAGTAAGGCTCCTATGTTAATCATATTTTCATCACTGGGACAAAATGTCTGAGAAAAAGATCTTAAAGAAGCAAAGATTTATTTTGATTCATGACTTAAGAGCTTTTAATCCATGTTCAGCTAGCACCATTGCTATATGTTTGTGGTAGGGCAGAGCATCATGGCTAATAGGGCATGGTGGAGCTGAGTTGCTCACCTCATGGCAGCCAGGAAGCATAAAGAGAAGCAGAAATGGGCCAAGGGCAAAATATACCCTTTCAGGGCATGCCCTAGTGACATTTCCTCCAACTAGGCTCCACTGCCTACAGTAATAATTTGATGGCATCTCCCAATAATGCCATCAAATTATTAATCCATCAGTGAATGACTAGTCCATTGATGAAGTCAGGGCCCTCATGATTCAATTCCTTCCCAAAATCCCCACCTCTACACATTGCTGCATTGGGGACCAAGCCTTCAACACATGAGCCTTTGGGGAGCATTCCATATCCAAATCACAGCATCTCTCTTAAATGTGCAGAGAACCTAACCAGGGTTTTCTGGTTCCTCCATATACAGGCCTCACTCCCACCATACACCCAGGCAAAATCACAAAAGCTCCAGGAATTTTGGACAAGTATAAATCCCTAAACCCAAAGCTTTCTTTTTTTTTTTTTTTAAGAGAGAGTGAGAGAGAGGGGGGGAAAGATAGAGAGAGAGAATTTTTTAATATTTATTTTTTAGTTTTTGGCGGACACAACATCTTTGTTGGTATGTGGTGCTGAGGATCGAACCCGGGCCACACGCATGCCAGGCGAGCACGCTACCACTTGAGCCACATCCCCAGCTCCCCAAAGCTTTCTTTGTAGCTTGATACCTTTGTTCATTTTGCTTCCTCACCTCCTAGTGCTCCTTGTTTTCATCTCCCTTTGACCAGGTTCTATGCATTCCTCAAGGCTTGCCACAAATACCCCTCTTCCATGAAATCTTGTCTGGTTCCCCACAATTGGAATTAGTGTTCTCCTTCTTCAATTTTATTTCACATGTTGTTCATCATGCTTTTATGCACCTTTAGATTGTGCTTTGTCCTGTCATTGGTGCACATAGACTATCTGCCACATTAGAATCTCCTAATAGAAAGGGCCAGGTTTTACTCATCAGAATCATACAAAAGCGTTGGTCTTTTGCATGTGGCTCATTCATGTATGCTGAACAAATAATGTTGAAATAAAAGAACTTTAATATATTACCTCTTGAAGGCTATGGATGTGATCCTACTCTCTGAGAAGAAAGATGCCCTGTAGGAGCAGAGGTATAGTAGTGAGTTCAAATACAGGAGACAGACCTGGGTTCAGCTCCTAATTCCTTCACTTACATGCCAAGTGACCTTGGTTGAATGACTTAATGTCTGTGAGCTTCATTTTTGTAATTTGTAAAATGAGGAGAATAACAAAGTGATCTTGTTATTCAGTGCCAACATGTATAAATTGCCTATTCTATTCTAGTGGCTAACAAATGGCAGGTGCCCAATAGCTGTTAATTTTCTTCCTCATTTCCTCCTCCTCTTAAACCTCATGTGCTCAGATAATGAGTGGAATAGGCCATCTCTGTCTGAAAAAAAAAATACATAACTTGTATTTTACATCTAAAAAGATTGACAGAAGGCAACAATAATATTTTTTTAAAACTTCTGACAGTTTTTATCAAAACAACGTTACTGAAAATTATTTAAAACCACCAACAGGATTAATTAAGTACATGAGACTCTGAAAACAAAAGTTGAAAGGAGGAGGAGAAAATAGCAAATAAACATATAATAAGTCCCTGCAGGAGACTTTGGACTAAGTAAGGGACTACAACTAGATCCAATTTGGAAAAATCATGATCTGTGTGATTTTACCAATATATTATAAACCCCACATCTCTGTGGGTTATTAAGTAAATTACTTCACTCAAGTACATATTTCTCTGCCTACTTTATAGATTCCATATCTTTTCCTGCTTGGAGTTAGTAACTCCATCTTCTCTGATTAAATGAAATTGAAAAGGCCTCTTGTGGATATTTTTTCCTGCCAGAATTGATCTCAATCTGTCCCAGGCAATGAGCCTCTTGCTTGCCAAACAGTCTACCTTGATTAACTTCATAACAGGTTCGTTCCCTTAGCATACTCACCCATCTGTAAAACAAACAATCCTCTTCCCTACCACCCCAAATTACCAGTTTATAGAGCATTCCTTTAAAACCCTATACTTACTTTCTTTTTGGAAAATTTGATGGGAGTAAAGCATTCATCTTAACTAATTGTTCTACTACCAGTTGCTATTATGTCAGAAACCTAGTGAAGAGACACCCACAAATAACATAAGAATGTTAGCAGCTTTCATTTACCTATGATTTCTAATTTACCTATGATTTCAAGACCACACGCTGGTCAAATGGGTGGCTATGATGAACAGCCTAGTGGACTAATATTCCTTTGCATGTTTTATCAAACATCCCTGATAAAATCAGAAGTAATGGGGAAATTCCTAAAGACAGGTAAAATTCCAACTCATAGAGTTTTCTCCCAAAGCCTGTATTTCAGGATGTTTTTCCTTTGCTCTGTGGTCAACTCCTGGTACCACTGGAAGTAGCTTGTGATCTTGCAGAGCAGAAATCTGGTCAGCCCAATGATTGCGACATCCATCATTCAGAGTAGTCAGGCCTTGGTTTCCTTTACAGATTATACATGCTTCTACTGTTGCATTCAACAAATTCTAAATATAATTGATTTGTCTGCAATAATGTCTTACCTACTACACTCATCTGTTGTGTGAAGGTAGAAGTAACACCTTGGTCATCTTTTACCTTCAGCACTGAACACACTATTTTGGATATTTAAGAAAACCTTCTTGACTCAGCAATAAAAGAGAAAAAAAAGAAAACCTTCTTGGAACCCAGGTTACAATAGGGAGCAGAGAGGGAACAAATAAAGGATGCAGGCCAGTTCCAAGGGGGTCCTCAGACAATTTTTGTAATCATGGAAGTTGGGACCATGGAATGGAAAAGGGAGTTGTAGCTTTTGCTAGATCAAAGGGCCGTTAGTTGGGCTTCATTTCAGCAGTCTGAATACTTCTCACCTCTGTTTCATTCCAATATCTTCCCTGAACTCACCAAGCTTGTCTTTCATTGGATGTTGACTTTTCTAGGCATCACTAGCATAGTTGAGTTCCTCTTATACTTTCCTGTCCATTTTGCATACTTTCATCAGAGCTGATTGGCCAATAACAGATTGGTTTTCTCATTTGCTTCTTTATCAAAGCCAAGTTTTTGCTAACAAGACAAACTATACAAAATAGATATCTGTCATTCCTTCTCTTCTCAAAAGAAATGTTTCTCCACTTGTCAAGTTGCTCTTGGTTCATCCATATACTTTACCACAAATGCTGTTGATTTCTTCCTGAGAGTTTTCTGTTGTTCCCTCTCTAAATAGGTTGAATTTCTAACAGGAAGATTTTTCTTCTTCTGAGTAACTATCCTCTGCTTGTCCACATAAATGACCTCTAAACATGCAATAAATAGCTGTTGAATTGAATTCTGTCAAGTGACTGTGGTTACTCCTTGAGAGGACTAATCACAATTCCATCCTGCAGAGTTCCTATAATTAGATTTGGAACACCCTGGTGTTTCTCTAGTTATCGCAAAGAGAACTTGTTGAATTTCCATCAAGCATTCAATTTAATTTGAACTATGTGACTTTACCAATATATTATAAAAACCCACATCTCTGTGGGTTAGACTTCACCCTATGTGCATGGAAAATGTCCCAGCTTGAAGCATTACTACCAAAATTAAAATAAGAATAAAATACTAATATTTACATAAACTTCAATTTTAAAGCAAATGGATATCTATGAGATTGGAAATGGGTGTGGAGATGACATGTCATCAAAAAAAGAAGAGAAGCATTTCTGCATTTAAAGTGTTTGGGAATAAATGTACTAGATTGAAGATTTCCATGCTCTTGTTTAAAGAGAACTAGAGTTCTTTATAGGGGTCTTTGGGCTGCTGAGCAATGGGAGTGGAAAATAAGCCAGAAATTCTGTTTTCCCTGTATTCAATCAGAGATGTTGTTGTTATGTTTCTAGAAGCATTATTTTGAAGAAAAGTGATAATAACACTTAGAAAGCATTGCACATGGATTATGATGAAGAGACAGACTGACAAGCAGATAGACACAGGCCAAAGTAAGTATAAGGAACCTCTGTTTCTCCTACTGCTACTACGCTGGTCAGACCACTATCATTTGGATTACCACCTTAGCCCACTTTCTTGGATCTCAGCACCCTGTCTTGCAGTGTACTGCTGCCCAATCCGTTCTCTACTCTAAAGCCAGAAAGAGCTGATTTCAGTGCAGATTTATCCCACTACCCTGCTTAAAATCCTTCAGTAGCTTCCCATTGCCCTTAGAGAATATGTCCGTGAGAGCTGTAAACCTTGTGTGAGCTAGCTTTTCCTTCCCTCTGGTCTCATCTTGGGTTGTCCAGGACATTGGTCTTTCTTGGGGTTTACTGCTTGCCATTTCCCATTTCAGAGCCTCTGCATGTGCTGCTCCTCTGCCCATTTTGCTTGTCCTGGAGTTCCTAGCTTGGGCAGCATCCACTCCTGGAGGCTTTTGCAATCTGGTCCTCTCAGAATAGGTTTTGTTTCTTTCCACTATTTATTCCCCTGAATTATTAGCCACTTGCTTTTTATGATGTATCATTCTAGTAATTATTTCTTCTGCATCTCTCTTCCCTCTATATTCCAAAATGACTTCGTTTTTTTTGTTATTTATCCCTTTATCTCCAATACTAACATAACATTTAGCACATAGTGGGCATTTATTGAATATGAATAAAAGCACAATTGCAGGGTTTCAGGCATCTAAAAATTACACAGCCTTGGCTGCCTTCAGAACAGGACCATCTGATCACTTGACTGAGCAGAAAGAGAGAAACATGGGAGCAGGCAAGGTCTGTTGCCAGTAAGTCCAACCCATACAGGACTGCTCTGAGATCCCCTAGCTTTTACTACCAATAGAACCACTGGCCCTAGATCTGGCACGTACTTATGGCACAGTTGTCCATACCTGTCCATATTATTATTGAAGTTTACCATGGATCTATCATGCCCCCTGTTGTATGAATTTTACATGTGTTGCTTCAGTTGATTCCAATAATGTCTATCAGGAAGGATTAGTCTTTTGTATAATAGGAAACAGACTTTAAGGCCCTTGCCTACAGCTACAGAGTAAGTAAATGTCCGAACTAGGAAATGCTCCCAGGTCTGGCTGACATTTTCTGTTATCCTATGGCCTAGTATATAGTAGATGTTCTATAAATTAATGAATGAATGATTGGATGACTTACCCTAGGTGCATGAAAAATGTCCCAGCTTGAAGCATTACTACCAAAATTAAAATAAGAATAAAATACTAATATTTACATAAACTACAAATACCAAAAGAATAAACATAATATTCTAGATATCTTTAGTCCCCCCCCTCTAAATTTATGAACTATTGTCAAAAGTTAGGGACATTTTCTACAAATGTTTTCATTTAATTAAAGTTGCTCAATTGAACTCACACTGAGCAAAAATCAGGCTGCAGCACACTATTTGGTCCATCAGCACTTTCTGGAAAGTCACCAAGGAAAAAAAGCACTGCAAGGGTTTGAAGGAAAAAAAACACGCATATGCATATAAGAAAAGATAACAACAAGGTGATGCTAGGTGACCCATCACATATAACACAGAAGCAACAGCAAATGCACACACACATATATAGGACTCACTTTGTGCTAGGTATTAATCTGAGGGCTTCTTACCCAAACTCATTAATCCTCACAGCCTATGAATTGTTCATTGAATGTAGTTGTCTCTGACCATAACACACACCCTATGTGTCACCAAGAAAGCTAGAATACTGTTGATTAAATTACAAGATGGTATTGGTGGTTTAAAAAAAATCCTGATTTTAGATATAAAAAGATAAAAATGTGCATTTCTAAATTGTGGTTTTTTTTTTTTTTGTAGTTGTAGATGAACAGCATTTATTTTATTTGTTTATCTTTATGTGGCACTGAGGATCAAACCCAGAGTCTCACATGTGCAAAGCAAGTGCTCTGCCACTTAGCTACAGCCCTGGCCCAAAACTGTGCCTTTTTAATTGGATAAAATATAGCATTTTAAATCCTGCTTTAGGGGCTGGGGAAATAGCTTAGTTGGTAGAGTGCTTACCTTGCATACACAAGGGTTTGGGTTCAATCCCCTACACACACACACACCAAAAAATTAATCCCATTTTACAGAAGAGAAAATCACAGAAGACCCAACAAAATAAAGTGATTTTCCTAAGGTCACATAGCTTAGACTCTAAATTTAGTTCAGCTTAATTTAGCATCATTTTGTGAGCACCTCCTCCTCTAGGCTCTGTATGTGGAATACAGAGATGAGTGAGACTCTACCTAATCCTCATGAGCAGAGCAATCTAGAGAGAAAGACATACCTACATGCAACCAAAATGTAATCAGCTAAGAGCCAGAATAAGACAACATACCGGATATTATCATGGCAGAGAGAGGTGGAAAAATAGTTCTCTCTCTGCATAACTCAGGAAGGGTTTTCGAGACAGTCAGAAGTTTCAAAGAATGAATTGAAATCCACAGGATTGGTGATATATGTAACCAATATTTTGTGTGTTTGTGTGCATACCTCTACTTTCTTAACAATGTTATGAAAAAGTCTCAGCCAAAAAAATTCCATCTGCTCTACACAAATTGTAGCAGGATGTGCCCAAGAGAAGGAAGGAATATGTTCAGTGGCCCAACTCATATGCATGTTTTCAAGGAAAGAGGCTGAGGGAAGGAGGCTAGGACCTTAGGAATGTAAGATCACTATTATCACAGAGGAAGCTCCCACTGTGAGAAAACCTGAAGAAGGCTGCTCTCTAGGGTAGGTGGACAGGAGCATGATCACCTCTCATCTAGTAGATCTGGGCAAATCGTTCCTTTGTTCAACTTCTTTACTAGCACCTAGTGAGGGTTTCTGCTCTGTGACCCTGCAGTGCCTTGTACTCCTAACAGCACCTCTGGACTATATTTAGGGCCTTCTACACTGGCTGTTCTCCCTTCTTAAAGCTCTATCTCCTCAGATGCCTGCATGACTAACTCCTTTCCCTCCTTCAATCCTTGACTCAGATGTCTCTTTCTTAGAGAGTCCCGTCTTCACCACTCTGTTCTAAAATGCAACCTTCACTAACACCACAGCCTTACTGCATCCCACAGCCCTGATCCTCCCACCCCTGCTCAATTTTTAACTTTTTTCATAGCAATTAAAAATCATTACTATCCCATTATTTAAAGATTTTTATTAATTTTAACTTTTTCCCATCTCCTCTCAATAAAATGTAAGCTCCATGAAAGCAGGTTCTATCACTAATAGATCCCATGCTCTTTGAATCATTGGTTCATAGTAGATGCTCAACATTTGCTGAATCAATGAATGAATGAGTGGCTAAGCGAGTGCATCTCCTTATCTATATTCTCAACCAAACATAAGCTCTACAAGGGTAGGAAGCAAGTCTCTGGTTCATTGCTGAGTTGCCAGCAAATGCTATATTGTCTGGCAATAGAAGATACTCTGTAAACAGTATCACATTTCATATTTAAATGCATATTATCTCATTTCTATATGTGGATATTTGATTATATTCTGAACTCCGTGTGTTTATCTGGGTGAGTACAGAACCAACTTTCCTCTGTATATGCCCCATTCAGTAAGAGATGATGGGGACCTTAATAGACACATGAAAAATTTTGAGTAGATTTTCTAATTCCAGGACCTGTCCTGCCACAATCAAATATGTAATTCCCATTCAATTTTCTGAAAAATCAGAAACAACATAACAAACCCAGGATGGAGGATAGCTGAACTGGTCACTAATAGTCTGGTTTTGTGTTATATGAATGTTTATATATTAGATATTATGCTTATTGAAAATATATGGTATGTGAATATTTCATTATTTGCTCTGTTAAGCCATCACTAGTACAGTGGTACTAAGGATTTGGGGCAGTCATTATCAAATGTTCTTGGATCTTTTTCTACCATTTTTTTTAATATACTTGCAAGGAAAAGAAAATTTGTTGAGCACTTCCTCTGTTACCAGTTAGCAAACACTTCTTAACAGAAGTTCTGCTGGAGAGCAAAGGTATGCCTCCTTTGTTCATGCTCCACGAGCAACCCTAGAACCAGGGGATGGCACTGACAGGGAAGAGATTTAGATCTAGACTCAAACCAACAAATACTGAGCACAGCTGGGATCTAAGAGCTCTTACTTATATAATTCTCATTAGTGACCTATTGGACAAGGATTCCTGACCCTCATTTTACATTTTTAGAAACCCAGGTACCAAGGTGTGAAGTAATTTTCTGAAAATCACACAGCTGCTTAAAATGACAGAGCCAATATTTGAATCTGGAACTAATTGATGACCCCATCTAGTGATCTTTACATGCGTTATCCATATAAATTTAAATGTTTGAATAATAATTGGGTTTTAACAATAATGAAATTTAATGTCAGGCATTTTCTTCTTTTCATCCACTGCAAGCTTACTAATTAGTGGCAGTAAGACCCTGAAAGGTGAATTACTAAGGCTTGATCTACCTTCTTCACTCAGATCAGAAATAAAGGGCTGTGATCAGTGCTGTGCCGGCTTTTCTGAAGTCGATTTGCTAATACACAGTAAGAGCTCTTGGAACGGTTCATGTTCCTCTTTCCCATATTTCTTTTCTGAACATCCAGCTGATGGTACTTGGGGGAAAGAACAATGATTTTAAGGTGATTAATCTTTACAGCCTCACCCAACCCTGGACCTGCCATGGTCCAGGGAGCCCTGCCTTTGGGCAGGTTCAGCTTTGCTTCTGCTTCCTCCAGAGGGAGGACTCGTCACTCAGTACTGAAATATAAGCCAGTGTGACAGGCTGCCAGGACACCATGAGAGAGAAGGCAGGCAGGAATGGGCTCATCCCTGGAGACTCTGAAGAATAGTTGTCTGAAATGATCAACATACAGGCCTCCGGACACAAGAAGTATGCTCTCACCATGTCCCTGGGAAAATTGGGAGCACTAGAGTGTTAGAGGGCATGAGAGAGAATGAAACAGGGGAAGAGAGAAAGGGAGAGAAAGGTGGGGAGGGAGAGGGAGAAAGCTGTCACTGCCCCTGGAAGCACTGCTGGTTCCCTGATTATAATCAGAATGCCACAGCTACAGGGAGGCCCAGGCAGGATGACCTCTGGAACCCAATTAGATCCATCTCCAGTCATGAGAGGGACTTCCTGATTCCTTGGGTACAATAGAAATTGACATTTCCCCAACCCACTAGTGATGTAGAAATAGTCCAATGTGATGAGAAGAGTATCTTAAAGAGTATAAATCTGCCTTCCAAGGTTATTAATGATTAAATGGCATAACCCATATCATACCATAAGCCATGACACAAAATAAATTTTCCTTTCCATAAAACAGGAATAACACCTGCATTTTGAGGGGCATCTTTTGAGTAATAGATAATAAACACCAGCCCTGGCGCACTGTAAGGCTAACTACTTGGTCAGTAGTTACTCAATAAATAAAATTGACAGAGGCTAATGTGTTTTCAACCACCGAGATTGGTTTGCTGGTGGTATCAGCCATTCTTTTCATTGGGGACAATTAGTTACTGAAGTGGAAGGGAAATAAGTGACTATGTAGAACTCAGTCTGGACATGATGACTCACCCACAGGGTGTGTGCATTACTATTTCTTGAGGAGATGTCAAAAGTAATCAGTACAAAGCTGTGTATTTCCTCTACTCTGAGATGAACATCTTCTTACTTGAAGGGAAGAAATGTTGCAGTCATCACCTAAGAAAGGCATGGAAATCCATGCTAGACACCACTCAGGCCTTCCTCACCCATTGTTTCTGACTGTACATGCCATTGCAGAAAGGAAAAGAAATGACCTTTGTTGTTCTAAAAATTGCCCTATGATAAATGAAAGATTGAAAACAACAAAAAAAAATAAGTTTTATTGATCATTTGTTCTGCCCTGGGAATAGAATAAATATGGACTTTCCCTGTCCCCCATGTTCACACAAACTAAAACATGCAAAGTCCACATGGTGGCAAATGCCTGAAATCCCCAACCTGGAAGCCTGAGGCAAAAGGATCTCAACAGGTCTCAAATTCAAGACCAGCCTGGACAACCTATCAAAACCATGTCTCAAAATATAAAAGAAGAACGGCTGGGTTGTAGCTCAGTGGTAAAGCACCCCTGGGTTCAATGCCCAAACAAACAAAAACATTATATAATGTAATGGGAGAGGAGATATTAACGTTCGTGAAGATGTGGGGAGAGGAAAGGAAGGAATTGAAGAATGGATAAAGGAGATGACACAGAACTAAGTGAGTCTCACAACACAAATACAATCAATCCTATGAGATATAGATTAGTATCAGTCACATGTAAATTTACATTTCCTCAAAGTGTTTTGCAGAACAGAAGCATAGAACATGACAGCTGCATACACCTAACAATTTTGTTTGTTTGTTTGTCTGGCTTGTTAATTATATAGAAGCTGCAGCCCAAAGAGGTTAACTTACTCACTCAAGGTCACACAGTAAGATTATGTTGATGCCCAAACTAGAACCCCGGTCTCTTAACTCCATCCAAGATTGTTTCTACTTCCAAGATTCCCTCTCTGTTGAAACACTTATTCCTTACATTCATGAGGAGATAAATTAATGTTTTTAAGAAAGAGAAACAGACAGAAAGCTTTGATTTTAAAATAAGAGCAACTGGAACTGGGGCTGTGCTCAGTGGTAGCACATTTGCCTAGCAGGTTTGAGGCACTGGGTTCAATCCTCAGCACTGCATTCAAATGAATTTTTAAAAATAAAGGTCTATTAACAACTAAAAATATTAAAAATAAATAAAATAAGGACAACTACTGAAGATTCAATCTCTCTGCTCCCAGTCTACCATTCTTTCCCACAGCCCTCTGTTGAGAAAATGATTTGGGGATTACTACTTATGTATTTTTATATCACATTTAAAAGACATATTCCATTCCCCTTCCAACACTGTGGAAATTACCCTTCATTCATCTCCACAATAGGCAAAAGGTTGAGGTAAAGGAATTATATTAGCTATTGGTTATTGTGCTAAATGCTTTTCCTATGTCACTTCACTTGACTCTCTACAAATATGTAAGATATAAAAAAAACTAACCCCATTTTGCAAATAAACCAAGGCCCAGAGCACTCCACTGATTTTCTCTATGACATTCTGCCAGAACAAGGTGGACTGATGATATGTCTCTTTCTCTCTGATGTCTTTACTTAATGCACTAACCACAGCTACTTACCTTATTAATGTGAGGGTGGAACAGACCACCCAAACCAGGCATGGTGGGATGGAGCAGAGAGTGGACTTTATATTCTGCTGCATAGAAGGCTAGAACAAGGTCTCCTTTAATCAAGCAGAGATCTCAGCTTCAGTAGACACAGGGAACTGAGTCAAAGCACTCTGCTTCTTGGACCTTAAAGTTGTCATGGAAACAGAGTCCCATCCAGCCCAAACAGGTTCACAGCACAGAAGGGAGTTATTGCTGATTCACTACTTTATTTCTAAATGCCTCTGTAAAGAGTCTGATGAGGCTGGCTCTGGGACCTATATACTCTCAGTAGCTTCAGATCTATTAGAGGAGGCAAAACTCATTCCCATTCAAGACTGGAAGTTGTAGGCTTCACAAGAGGCCTCAAGAGAGTGCCTTGCAACTTTAGAGAAGGAAGAGGCAGCTTCTTCCATGCCTCAGCTTCCTCATCTGAGAACAGAATATTAATCTCAAGAGGTTTTTTGTGAAAATTAGATGAAACACAAATATAAGCAACTAAAGCCTAAAAATCTTTGTGTGGCATAAATAAGCATACCTGTATTTCAGACTGTTTACAGAGATAAGATTATATAAAGCAAAGATACTTTGCCAATGGCTTAGCCAATGCTAGGCACTCCATAGATTATTATAGATGCTTGGTAATTATTATTATTATTCCAAATAGTCTTTGTTCAGGATCATCAAACTGGTGACCTTTGCCTTTTACCTGTTTACTATTAAATCATGTTATTTCTTATCATCTGTATTTGTTCTCCATTGCTGCTATAATAAATTTCCTTCCTTGATTTTAGAATCCAGAAATGCCAGTTGAGCCCTTCTCATGTCACATCTCTATTCTTTTGCCTCGTCTTCTTCTGTTTTCAAGGATTCATGATTAGACAGGGCCCACCCAGATAATCCAAGATAATCTCCTCATCAGCATGTCCTTTATGCCACATAGGTTCTAGAGATTCTAGGTTCCACAGATTAAGACATGGACATCTTTGGAAAGCCTTTATTTATTCCTATCACAATACCCACCAGGTCTTCAGTTCTTTTCACATAAATGCAGAACATGATTCCACTAAACTTTTCACTGCTTTGCAAGGATCTTTTTCCTAGTGTCCAATAACATATTCTACCCCCTTAGCATCCTCCAAGTCCAGATTTCTGTAAGAAGTCTGTGAAGCTTCATTAGTACATCCTTAAAGTCTATATTTTTGTTAATCTTATGTTCGAGATAGTCTAAAATTCTCTATCATGTTCTTCAACATTCTTCCAGCCTCTTTCCAGTACCCAGTTCCAAAGCCACTTCCACATTTTTAAGTAGCTATTACACAGCACCCTGTGTCTATTGCTACCTTAAGAAATTACTATGAGTCTAGTGACTTAATGTCTCAGCAAAATAAAATCAAGCTGTCAGCAGGCTTCACCCTTTCTGGAGGATCCTGGGAGAGCCTCAGATAGAGGCATATTCAGGTTGTAGACCAAATTCAGCTCTTTATGGTTGTACAATTAAAGTCCCTTTTTTCTTGTTGGCTATAACCTGATAGTCATTCTAAGTTTATACAGAAGACCATTTTCCTTGGTTAGAGGCCCTGTTCCTCCACCTTCAAATTCAGTACTACTGGTAAATCAAGTCCTTCTCAAGTCACATCCCTCTCATCTACTCTTCTACCTTCTTCTCCAATTTCGGACTCATACATTTAGTTTGTATCCACCCAGATAATCAAGCATAATCTCCCCATTTTAAGACCTTTAACCTTAATCACATTGGCAAATCCTCTTTGTTATTTAAGGTAACGTATTCACAGGTTCTGGAGATTAAAGTATAGCCATCTCTAGAAGTTGGATTAGGGACATTATTCTTTCTATCCTATCATTTATAATCATGAGACACATCAAATAATTTTTGCTGGTTAGAGTGATGCTGTCCCTGTAGTTCTCTCACCCTTGTCATTCTCTACTATCCCAGCTTTAACCAACATAGAAAACACTATTTATCGTTTATGATTATTACCTATTACTAAAGTCTAAGGTCGAGAAGAAAATATGAGTGTTTGGGATTACAGAAGGTTGCTTGCAAAACAACAACAATAAAAATGGACTAGTGTAGCCCAAAATTTACAGTTTGTGGTGACAGGCAGTTTTTTCAGGTTAAGTCTTGCCCCATACACGCTTGGTAGCTAATGCAGCACAACATTGCTGAAATTAGCCAAGTCAGTGTTTCCTCATCTGTAGCAGAAGGCTAATATAGACATCACAGTTGTGAGAACTGAATGTGCATTGAGTGAAATACTCATCCCTCCCTCTTGCAGCCTATTCCATATTATCACCAAATCATGAAAGCCTTTGGAATGAGATCTAGGTACAATGTTCCTTGTTAAGGATTTCTAAGGTCAGAAGCATGAGCTTTTGAGTCAGACACATCTTTCTATACTTGAATCCTGATTCTATCACTTATCTAGCCTTTTTTGTTTTAGCTTTTTTAGTCTCAATTCCTTCAAGACCACAAAATGCTTACATGGCAGGATTGCTGTCTGATATAATAACAAAATTCATTCTGTGTTGGGCACTCTGAATGTATGATCTCTTTGTTATATCTCCACAACAATCTAGTAAGTTAATGTTATCAGTATCTGCATTTCCTAGTTGAGGGAATGGCCACCTATGGATGATCACAGCTAGGAATGACAGATTGGGACTTAAGCCCAGGTCTCTTCTGTCTCAGAAGCCTGGCTTACAACTCATATGCTATCTTGCCTACCCAGTGATATGAATGAAACAATATAAAATGCTCAACACATTGTGGAACCCTAGTAAAGTGCTATTCAGTAGGGCATCCAGGTATCTGCAGCCATGTAACAGAGCCATGAGGACAAGCATCTGTTTCACTCTTCCTAGACATCCCCAGCTGGCAATGAGCTACCACACACTAAAATTCAGGAGGGGCAGGAGGGCTGGGAAAGACATTGCACTGTTTGTGTCAAATTCCACTTGTCTAATGGACTTGTTAAAAGCACCCTGGGTGGAAAGTGTGAGTCTTAATGGCATTTTATAAAAGTTACTGTGATGAATTAGCACATAAAGCAAATTAAAAACAGCTTATCGCTTTTTAAATTAGGTGATGGGGCATTGTAGCATTTTTCCCAGACGTGAGGCTCCATTAATATCCAAAGGAGCCAGAAGCTGCTGAAATGTGTCAGCTGCGTGGTTTTAGGAACCTGACAAGTCTGAATCTGTGTAACACTAGAGGGGCAGTTTGTCCAAGATAAACAGAGCCCATGCAAAAGCATGCTGCTGAGCTCTCCAAAAGGATATCCATTGCTAGAGGCAGGAGTTGGGGATTCCTCTTCAGGAATCTTGGGAGCAATGGAGCACATTCAGTGAATGAATGATCTGGTAAAAACTTCCAGGAGCACTCCTCCCCTTCTCAGCCTTACAAATGGGGGTGCTGAGACTTTCACTAGTCATCTGAAAATTTTCATAGACCATACTGAGGATCTGCATGGGCCCTGTGCCATACTGGGTTCTAAAGATAAAGAGGTGCTTCAGATGTCTTTATATGCAGTCCAGAAAACATGTATTGAGTACTCACTGGGGCCAAGCTGGTGTTGCAGAACTTCACATATAACATTTCATTTAATCTTCACCACAACTCTTTGAAGTAGCTGTTATTATGCAACTTTTACAATGAAGAAAACTTGAGGCCCAGAGAGGTTACATAATTTGTTCAAGATGGCACATTTTAAAACCCAGGCAGTCTGGCCCTAGAGCCTACATTCTTAGCACCACATGCCAGCTTTCCTGATGGCTTCTCTATCTCCACTCCTCTCACTCGACATCCAGGAGCTTGGAACCAAGTGATCAGTTCAAGTACTTTTAGGATAAGAAATTCTGGGACAAGAATTAAGGAGTGAGGGACCTTCACAAATTTAAAGAGGTAGTTAGCTCTGAAGGAAAGATTTAAGATCCTTTCTACTGCTAGGTCATGAGCATAGCCAGAGGGCAACAGTCTAGGAAATTGAGCAATATAATAAAATGGCCATAAAAGTAGTTTTCGAGTCTGACTTCATTTTATATTCAGTCTCTCCAACATGTATACATGTGACCTGGGGCAGGGCCCTTAGCCTCTTTAGACTCCTTTAGACTCCTCTAGGCTCTTCATCTACAAAACAGAGATACTAATTTTTTCTCTTAAAGTTGTTATGATTTCAAAAATAACAGTAATAACAAAGTGCCAGATTGCCTATTAAGATCACAAGCAGTGGTAGCCATTATATCTCTCATCTTTATCACTAGCTCACCATCACCACCTCCTTCCTCCCAGGTTGGATGGGGGACAAGGTAAAGAGCACTGAAGTATAACTTAGGTCTGGAGGCTCAAATCCCAGCCCTGGGTTGCTGCCACTAAGCACAGCCCTGTATCCTGGGGTCAGTCAGTCGGCCTCCCTCATCTGTAAAAAGGGGATGGTACTCCCTCTCATACCTTCTTCACAGGCATGGGTCAAGTTGCAAGGGAGTGTATGTAAAATTGCTTGCAGTCTGAAGAATGTGTGCTGGGTTCTACACAACAACACATGGGTTGGCAGTTCTCTACAAGCTTCCACAGGATTCAACACAAACTTGTTACTATGGTTTATTACAACAAACAGATATAAAGTAAAATCAACAAAGAAAAAAATCCTAGAACAAAGTCTACAGGAAATGAGGTGTGAGCCTCCAAGACTCCTCTCTCAATGGAGGCACATAGAACATGCCTACTCCTTCCAACAAAAAGCTGGGAGAGCAGGTGTGAAATGTTGTTTGCCAGTGAAGCTCATTAGATACCAGGGTCCAGGGTTTTTACTGGAAACTGGTCACATAGGCACCCCCTGCCTGGAACATACCACAACTCCAGACTCCCAGAAGGAAAGTAGGCGTTCAGCATAACAATATTGTTTGTATTAGGCACATAGGTATTCTTGTCAAGAACTAGTGGGAACCCTTCCAAAATCTTAAGTTCCCAGATGTCAGCCAAAGAGCACTGTTGCAAAAAGTCCTCCTTATGGATAGCAGTCTCAGGCCTGCTTTTTAACTCTTTTTTTGCACAGAGTGGAATCTGTGGAAAGGATTTTGATTAGTATACACTCAAAAGGGAAAGTAGTTCATACATACTGGTTATCACTCTGTGCCAGGCACTGTGATACATACTTTACATAGATTACCTCCTGTAACTACACAACTCAGTATTGGAGGTGCTATTATCATCACCACCATCATCATCATCACCATCACCACCATGTTATATATGAGGAAACTGAAGCCCCAGAAAGGTTAAATACCTTGCCCAAGTAACCAGCTGAATGACCAGTGAGAGTAGAACCAGGACATGGCCCCACCTGTGTGGCCCTAACTGCTATGCTATCCTCTGCTACAGTGCACCTACCAGGGGGTAGGTGCTGCATGTGTGTTATTTCATTAACACTTACTAGCAGCTCTATTAGAATGTGGTTGTTGGAGTGATTTTGTATCAAAAACCCTGTGATTAAGCAACGTTACTTAGTTTGTCATATCAGATAGCCAGAGAAGTGAAAGCATGAGGAGCAGGTCTCTGTCACCCTCCAACCCCTTTTCTTGGCTAAGGCTTTGTCTGAGCCTTTGGTACGGAAAATGGAATTTTTTTTTTTTTCTGGAAGCTCAGACCTGGAAACTCTTTGAATTTCATCACTTAGGAATGGAAGAAGAACTGTATTATAATTCAGCTTCTGTAGTATTTAAGAAATAAACACTGTCTTTGGGCTCTTTTTGGTTACTACGACAGCACATGTGACATTTCCTTAATGGGGGGCGGGGGAAGAAAGAAAAGAACTGCTCTTGGTTCTCAATGATTTTAGAAAAATTAATTCTCCAAATCTAGCTTATTTTACCAGAATAGCAGTCACAGGTCAAGAAAATTCTTAGAATGGAATCAAAGGAATAAATAGAGAGGTGGTGAAATCTGCTTCTCCTAGGAAATCATGCACTGTACATGTGTGGTAGTAGTTTTTGAGAGTGCAGGATACAACAGGATGAAGGCAATATAGGTCTTGCAATAAATTGTCACCTCCTTAAGACAACAGCTTAAGAAAGGTTCTATTCACCATTGTTTTTCTGCTTCTAATCCCTGCACCCACCAGTCATAAAATGCCAATGCATTGGCCTTAGTGAAGGCTCAGTTAAAGCTCTTTAGTGAGAGAGACATGATACAGACAGCAAGTATCATAATTCAGAGTGATAAGTACAGTGATGATACAGGCTTAGCATCTTACAGAAGCAAAATGATTTTTAATAAATAAATAAAAATCTTCATAGCAAAAAGAATGATTTTTGAGGTTGTTCATATGAAATTGGTCTACTATATACACATAAACAGATCTATGTATATATTTTTATATATAGTCATTTATTGCATTTTAAACATTCATTCAGGTTATTATGTTAACCCCTTCAACCATCCAATATCAACAACAGTACAATATTCTATTGTTGGAAGAATTACAATCCTCTACATGTGGGCATGTTAAGTTATTACCATTTTCCCCTATTATAATGGAAATAGTCTATAGGATGATACATCTGAGAATACTTGTTATAACACAAAATAATCTATTCATTTTATTTCTCTTTTTAGTAATTTTTAAAATGTGATTGTAATGGGAGAAAAAAAAAGTCTCTCAATTAGATAGTAAACTGACTTTCTCTCCCCCATTATCACCTTGTAACATCTAACAAAAGAAGAAGACCTTGATTTCAGGGACCTAGAGCTCCCTTGCAATCCCTAAGGAGAAGCAAGAACTAACCTCCATCTGTAACCAAAACAATGGGAATGAGTTCTGTCATCCTGTGGCTTGAGATCAAAAGATTATGGGTTCTCAGGGCAGGCATGAAAATTCAAGAACATGAATTTTAAATCCATACTATCAGAGATTCCTAACCATGCCCTCTTCTGTCATTTCTCTCAGAGCCATGTTTGACTATGACAAGAGCAAGGACAGTGGGCTGCCAAGTCAAGGACTTAGCTTTAAATACGGAGATATTCTCCATGTTATCAATGCCTCTGATGATGAGTGGTGGCAAGCCAGAAGAGTCACTCTGGAGGGAGACAGCGAGGAGATGGGCGTCATCCCTAGCAAACGGAGGTAAGAATGCTTTTCATACATCAGAATATTAGCTCTTCAGCTAAAGAGGGTGTGGAAATGAAGGAAGAGGAAGATGGAGGAAACTGTTCACAAAATATATTTAAGTGGGATAGACAATCTGCAGGAAAATTGTCAGTGGTGACAGGTGACATGAATAAAAAAAAAAATCTCATTTTCCTCATTTTAGGATTTTACCAAAATTGGTAACTGTGACAAGGCATAAAGGAAAAAAATAAGAGCTGCTTACACTGTGTTCCTCAAACTTTTCCCAGAATCTCTCTGCAGGTGCAAGGTTATGCTTACCAGCCTGTATGCTGACTTACCAACTCAGTAGGTTTATTCCAGATGTTCAGCATTTACCAATGAATTTTACAAACAGTGAAAGACAAATAAAGTAGATGATTTATTAAACTAAGTCCCTGGCTATGTAATATCTTTAAATATTGATGAAAAAACCCAGAAAACCTTCAAATGCAAATATTTAGGATATAAGATGCCAAATACCTGGTAAAGTCTAATGATTCAGTTTACAGCTGTTTCTTTTATTTTTCATTGTTTTAGTTAGTCATATTCCCCACCCCACAATTCCCAACAGTCACTTAGATATTTATTTCTGTATAAGTGTTTCTTGAGTCAAGAGTATGATGCCCTTTCCCTTGCAAACATTTCTTCAGCTCTACTTTTGGAAGACAGAAATATGCCTCAGAACAGCCAGTGCCTTCATCTGTCCTAGCAGATTCTAATCATCACCACTAGAGAACTGTTCTCCCCACAGGTGTCCTTTTGGCAGCAAAATGTTGTCCAAGAAACAAAAATTGACTCTTCGAAAAGAGATTTGGTACAAAATCAGGAATGATGGTTGCTCAAAGCAGTCATCAGGGTTTTTTGTTGTTGTTGTTGTTTGTTTTTTTTGTTGTTGTTGTTGTTGTTGTTTTCAGTCTGTGGGTTTTTCTAAGAGCTCTCATTTTTTTTTTAATTTATTTTTATGTGGTGCTGAGGATCGAACCCAGGGCCTTGAACATGCGAAGCTAGCGCTCTACCACTGAGCCATAACCCCAGCCCCTAAGAGCTCCCATTCTTATATCCAAAACCCCATCATACCTTTATGAAAACTCCCCAGTGAAACTGAATATTCAGTGCTGCTGCACCAAAGTGATATAATGATGGAGCTAATACAAACCACAGTGAAAAATTGTAACGTATACCTCCAGAGCAACTCTGTGGGACACTCATGACCCAGGGAAGACATTTCTCATCTCTGCCTGTGGCCACACAGCCCCCAGGGAGGAATGCGAGGGAGGATGGTGTTACAGTGAAGTGACGGAAACTCCAGGATGCTTTGCCATCCTCCAGGCCTTTGCCTGTGGATCTCCCCCCAGCAGACTGTTCTCTGGGTAGCTTTAAGCATCTAGGCTCCTGTCATTGCTTAGCCAGGGCATTCTATCTTTGTAGTATGGCTTGTGGTGTTTACTAAAAGGCTATATTCAAAGCAGTGACTCTTAGTAATTGTTTTCATTTAAAAAAAAAAAAAATGTTAAACATGCTTTTGGGGTTGCTTTGACATAATCAGAGATGTCTGAAGAGCTCTTCTCTATAAGAAAGCGGTGATCTTATTGAATATAACCCCAAGGATAGAAATGGGGTGGAGGAAAGAAAGCTAATCGAGGAATAGACTTCAGCTCATTTTCTAGAAAGCCTTCTACTACTTGTAACTGCCTAGAAGTGGCAGGAACCACATGGGAAGATATAAAAAGGATTCAAATTCTGGATGGGAGAATTGAACTATGTGATATTCAGGCCCATTTCAATCCTGAGGTTCTGTGAGTCTTCTAACTATGTCAGAAGTCACCCATTTGTTCGTTTACTCATTTTTCCCCTGAGGAATATTTCAGTGTTATTCCTCTTGAAATAATTTTCCATCTGCTGTTGATTGTTCTTTTTTTTCCAATTTTGGTGGGGTTATTTTTTGTTTGGTTTGGTTATACGTGACAGTAGGATGTATTTTGACATATTATACATACATGGAGTTTAACTTCTCATTCTTGTTTTTGAATTGGCTATTTCTCTCATACTTTGGATAAAACCAACTTAACAAGTACACTGAAGCTGGGCTGAAGGAATTTGTCCGGCATCTGCAATACTGACATTTATTTGCATTCTATTTCATGAAGGATGCAGTAATACTACCTCACAAATATGTGTATTTTATTTTATGTAAGTATGTGGGTTTTTTTTTGTTTTGTTTCATTTTAGATGTTATTTTATTATTCACTTATTTATATGAGGTGCTGAGAATTGAACCCAGTGCCTCACACATGCTAGGCAAGTAACTCTACAACTGAGCCACAACCCCAGCCCCAACATGTGTTTTTATAAAATAAAATATACTTATTTATTTAAGTGTATGTATGTATATATATATATATATATATATATATATGTATTTATGTTTATTTTATGTAAAATTTATAACTGTAAGTGAATTTCTAACAGATTTTCTCCTTAGGATTTTAATTTTTTTCAAAAAAGTTATTCTCACTGTTTTATGTATTTATAAAAGTGTTACATCTCACAATAGAAAAGTAGGAAACTTTAGAAAACTTTGAGGAAGGAATTAGAAATCCTACCTCATACAGAGTCCTCATATACTAACATTAGAGCAATTTAAATAAATGTATTAGATTGTTTTTTAACTCCTAATTCCTTTTTATCCTAGTTCCTGAGTATATTTCAATTAGCAGAGCTGGTCTGGAAATATTTCATAATGGATAGCATCTGTATATGTCTTCATTTCTTACAAAAATGTTTCTCTGTTGATGATTCCATTTAATCATCCCAATAAAACTATAATGCGAAGAATATCAACATTGTCATCCCTCCTATCCTTTTTTGAAGATGATGAATATATTTATTTAGTAAAATACTCCCAAAGCATGCTACCACTATTTGAAGTCCTTTATGCTTATTAACTTATTTAAACCTCATTACAACTCTAAGAGTAAGATGCTGTTATTATCCCCATTTTACAAATGAGGAAGAAAGGCTTTAAGGCACAAAGAGGTTAATTTGCCTGAAATTGCCCGTCTACTAAGTGGCAGGAGTGGGGTTTGAATTGAGGCTAGAATTGCTCTTTACTCATATGCAATCTCACCTCCCAAAGGTGGAAAAATAAGAGTTGACAAAATTGAAATTGAGCAAGCATTGCTTGGGCAGTGTCTATATGCCAATTGCTGTTATAGGAGCACTGCCTGGAGTCCACCACTTATGAGACTAATGTAACTGTGTCACAGCTATTCTGTGACTAGGATGATGAGGGCTCTGTTGTAAAGGTACCAAGGGAAGTGAAAAGGCAGTAGATGGAGGGATAAATTCTATCTGATGGTAGCACAGATATGTCATAGTCTGGGTTTTTGTTGTTGTTGTTGTTGGTGGTGGTGGTGGTGGTAATGGAGGTTTTATGACTGAATAGCATAGACTAGGTCATTCAAAAAGTATAGAGGTTCATTTAGCTTTCAGTTCTGGAGGCTGGAAAGTCCAAGGTTGAGGGACCACATCTAGGGAACATCTTCTTGCTTGTGGAGACTCTGCAGAATCCTAAGGCTTTGCAGGGCATAATGTGATGAGAGGGTCCAGACAGGAGAGAACCAAATTGCCTTTTATAACAGACCCTCTCTCAAGATAACCCATTAATCTACTAGTACATCATTGCATTAATCCATTCATGAGGGCAGGGTCCTCATAACCCAGACAGACCTTAAAGGTCATACCTGTCTCATCTTCTAATAATTCTCAATGGTGATTAAATTTCAACCTGAGTACTGGTAGGAACATTCAAAATATAGCACTATGTATTGTGCCAGATGCTTTCAAATATGTGATTTCAATTTAATCTTAAGGAAAGCCTTTTAAGGAAACAGGGTCAGAGAAATCAAGTAACTTGCCCTAAGATGCACAGCCAGGCCCTGGCTGGACACAGGTCTCTCTGGTAGCAATGCTAGATGACTTTCTACTATACCAGGAGCATTATTTTTGGAACACTTCCAATTATGGAAATGGAGTTTCAGAGAACTCAAGCTGCCTGCCAAAACCATGCTGGCAGCAGAGTACTAGGCCAGGATTCAAACAAACACTTTTCTTATACCTCTATGAGCACCTGCCAAGGTGTGAGCTCCTCCTAGTCCTTGCAGCTCTCAAGTCTGGTGGCACATATGAAGATCCCCTCACAGGAAGAAAAGGAAGCCCATGCCTTTGTTTCACGCAGGGAGGGGCTGACCATAACAGTGAGCCCCTGAGGCAGGGCATCTGTGTTACCTCCCTTTCACAAGGTAAGGACATTGTGAGTATAGATGGCAAGTGACTTCATGAATGGAATTATCACAATCAGTTTAGCAGCAGCAGCCTGTTGTTCTATGTATCAGAACTTGTTATAAACAATTTTCTTATATTGTCTCATTGAACATTTACCATAATCTTTGAAGTCTTTGTTACTATTTTGCCAACATGAAAACTAAGTTCCTAAAAGGCCAAATCACTGCCCTAAGTCACAGACCCAGTAAGTGACAGAGATAAAATTTAAACCCAGCTGGCGTAATTTCAAAAGCTAGACTTTTAGAATAGAATCTCTGTTTTCCAAGTTCACATAGCTTACGAGTAGCCAAACCATGATCTATCTCACAGTCTCTTGAATCCAGGTGTCTGTTCATTGTTCCACTGTGACTGTTCACCTGAGCTCTTGGACGACAGCTTGGGTCTAGCATTACATAAGAGTTCGCTCACCTGGCTTTCACAGCAAACCTGTGGCTACTGACATGGATGGTATTTCATTCTCCCTCTGACAGGGCTTGTGGAGCACAGGAACTCCCAGTGACAAATCATGTTCCTACTATACAGTTCTCCAAACCTGACCCAATTATGTGATTGGCTAGAACCTGAAAATACCAGATGGGAGATGGGGAAAAGGGAGAGGGAGACAGTTGGGCTCATTAAAGTGTAACCATTTGGTGCTATCTGGAGATGCTAGGTGTCAGAATTGATTGCTCAAATTTTGCCAGCCAGTTTGTTTTTAGAATTTTGGTCAGTGGCAAGACTAGGGTGGGGAGGATTATTTCTGCTTAAACAATCTAATTAATTGCTTGAGTCTAAGTGCAAGAGAAAAGTACAGCACTGGTTCTCATTGCAGTCTGTGTATACAGGTGGTCCCACTATTTCTGTAAACTGTTAGACCTTAATATCATTTTTTTCCAAAGGGAACATACTTATTGTAACAATAAGAGAATGTGATGCTAAATTTTTACCAAGATTGAAGAGAAAAGGTTATGAAACAGTGAACAACTTTTTGTAGGAAACAGTGGTTGTTCAGCAAGTCCCTTAATCTGTCTGAGCCTTAGTTTTCACATCTAGGTAGAGAACTAATAGTCTCCTTGAGAATTTATTCACTCATTCATTCAATCAAGATTCTCTAAGCATCTACTGCATGCCCAGATCCATGTTAAGTCCTGGACCATTATACAGATTACAGATAAAATAGGTAAAGTGCTTAGCACAGCTTCAAATACTTCATGTTTGCTTAAATGACAGCTATTTTCCTTTTTTCTTTTTTTAAGATTTTGAGCTTTTGGTGCCAGAGAAAATTACACCACATTATTTAAGGTTTTATTTCTGACCCTTAACTCTTATTTTAGCAGCAAACTATCCATATCCCAGGAAGAGCTAGGAGAGAGAGTTAGGGGCTAAAGTGGCCAGTAAGGGGTTAAGGGAAATACACTGCCACCAAAAAGAGAGGTTTGCAAAGAGCCCTCAAAGGCATTTACCATAGGCCTTTGTAGTGGAAAATCAAAATCCTGGTTACTGGAATGGTAAGGTGGGAGACCAATTCAGTATGTGTGATGTAATTTGCAAAGGGGCATTTAGCTAAACTGACTTCAGTGTTCAAAGCAAATTTATTTTGAATTTTGAGGCCAGCTTGGTATGGTGCTCAATGATTATATACTTCAATTTTGTTGTGGTTTATATAATTCAGAACATCTGGGTGATGGGGGATACAAAGGAAGGGGATGTTTATCATTTCTCAAAAATTCAGTCTAGACTTCTAAGGATATGTATGGGTCTTAATCCTATGAATGACTCACCCCAAAACCTCATGTTTTTTTGAGAATTTCCACTAAGTCAGGCATGGAAGGTCCTAGAGTACTGTTTGTCCCAAACTGAGTGGCTGTGGAGAGACACCCATGATCATGTTCAGCCTGTTTCTACCACTTTCTAGTTTGGTAAGCTTCAAGTCTGAGCTCTCTCAGCCATAAAATGGAGTTGATAATACCTACATCACTGGGTCACTATGGGCGCCAAATGAGATGATATAAAAGTGAAGGAAATTCACTGGTAAAGTTGTTAAAACTTTAGCTACCATTTACATTATCATCATTCCTGCAACTTTGCACCCAAGTAAAAAGCAAAACTGTTCCGACTTCCTTCATGAGTGAACCAAAACTTTTACCTGAATAAGCTTTTAAAATTTTGTTTTCTTTTCCTGTTAACTGCTTGAAGATTAACCTCATATTCACCATGGTTTATTATTAACATATGGATGTGCATTTGTGAGTGTCTTTGTGTCTGACAATATTCTTTGACAACCTTTTAAGGTTTAAGTGATGAACCAGTAATATTGGCCTAGTAAGGACATCAAGAAAATAGAAAAGGATAAACTTTAGGGAGGGAAATAGAATGCTCTGTCCAAATAATTCTTAGGTTTGAATTCAGACTTATATTATGTATATTTGGGGACTGTGTGACTTCTTTGAGTTTCTGCAGAATTTATTTGCATAATATGATCAAACAAACATTCTTCTCCACGTGCTACAGTCATTTTGGCAGCATCAAATGAATTAGTAATTCCCATCGTTTGCCTAGTTAATTCTAAGTAGCCAGAATAAAGTCAGGACTCTCACAACACTTTTAGAAGACTACAAAAGAGATGAATATGAATTATCATTTGCACTTGGATTAAAAGAGAAAAACTGGTGAAGTTCAGAACAGGCTTTTTCCCAATGAGCACTTGGCAAGTTAGCTTATCTGAAAATTTTCTTACTTTCCTCCTAACTGTTGTATGTTGGGTTCAAAAAGAAACTCTCAGTGGAACATATTGCTTTAATACCTGAGGTTAGATTTGAAAAATGTTGTTCATCTGTTTCCACTCAAATATTCTACACTCAAACTGAAATAAATGTATTCTGAAACTTTATTCTGTAACCATGGAAACCCTGATCTTTACTGCGTTTCAGCTGGAAACACAAAAGAACTCTCAGTTGGAAAGGAATACGCTGTTAATTATTGATTTATGAATTGCTTAGCTTCATAAACCATTGAGTTCCTATAGATTCAGGGTCTTTTCTTCCCTTGCCCTTATTTTCTTTCCCCAAACAGAAAAAAATGAAATTAAGCCTAGCTGAATTTAAACAACAACAACAAAATCATGCTACCATAATGCATTGGATATTATTTTTTATTAAGAAATATTCATTAAGCTCTTGCTATAACATGCTAATGAGATATATGTACAGTCTTCCCCTTAAGGAACATACACCTATATGCAATGCAAAACTAAACAGAAAAATCAAGAAATAATATTGACATAGGTATTAAATTAAGTGCCATTGTAGCTTGGAGGAAGCAAGGTTCATGTCAATCTGAAGAGACACAGAAAAATCAGGAAATATATGTCGATTCCCTTTCATTTCTGACCTTGAAATATGCACAAGTCCTATCAATACTTTTTCCTTGTACTTCTCTAGCCCTTCCCTCTTCTCTGCCTCATTATCTAGCTCCTAAATAGGCCCGCTAGCCTCCTCCTATTTTTTACTTCCCCAGTCTATATTCCACATATACCAGGATCATTTAAAATATTAATTTAATTGTATCACTTCCTTACTTTATGACCACTAATAACTCATTAGGATTCCTAAAAGGAAAAACTTCAGTCCTTGAAGTGGATTCAGACCCATTTCAAGAGGCCCACCACCTGGGCCTCTCCTCCACATCCTGTTACTCATACGCATACCACAATTTTCTGCAATCTTCTAGTGCATTCCCGTTCCTCCTGTCTGGAAATTCCCCCTGATAAGCTTTCTCATTCTTAAAGTCCCCCATGAATTCACTCCTTCTCCAAGAAAGAAGCTCATCCCAATGCTTTCCACCCCTTTCACCTTCCCAATGAGATGAATGCACCCACTGAATATCAATAGTCTTACTGAAGAAAAATATCATTCCTTGTTTACATCTCTGTGCTTGCCAAGGGATATTGCAGTCATGCTTTTAAAATATTTTTATTTGTTCTCCAACTCCTCTTTAGTACATGTTAGACACTCAAAAAATGTTTGATGAATGAGTGAAGTGGTGGGTAAAATGATAAATCCACAGAAGCAACAGAAGGATATTGGGCTTCTTGATAAAAAAAAATTCAAGATTGTACATAATGCATTTGATTAACAAATGAAGCTAAATACAGTAATATTCTTACAGGAAGGGAAGGAAAAAGAAAAAGGGAAGGGGAGTAAATCTCATTTCATCTTCATTTTAGGTGTTTGTCCCTATGGACTGCAATTTCTTGAAATAGATTTTGATTGATTGATTTAGCATTTAAAATAACAAATATCATTTTTTTCTCCCTCTTTGTTCCTTCCAAATACTGTGACTCTCAGCCCATGTAACATAAAATTTTCAAGGGCTGTATTAGACGCTTGGAGACTTTATACCAAGATTTTTATACTAAACAAAGGAAGAGAAATATTTTAAAATAGGTTTTACTTGAGTTGTAAGAATAAGGATAAGGTGTTCTTAATCATAAATGCCTTGTCATATGCTAGACTCATTATTTTCCCCTTTTCTTTAGGGTGGAAAGAAAAGAACGTGCCCGATTGAAGACAGTGAAGTTTAATGCAAAACCTGGAGTGATTGACTCAAAAGGGGTAGGTACAAAATGAAGCAAACATAAAGTTCTCTCAGTTGCCATGGATTTAATGATAATCGAGATTTAGACTTATGGCAGCAAACAAATTATGGAGCCACTAGATGGTATAATACTGTTACAAATATATTGCTAAAAGAACAATGCCATTTCTTATAAAATGGATTTATGGTGAATATATTAAATACAGAGGGTAAAGCTAGTGGTCCTCAGAAATGATGTGTTGATGGAGGTGAGGTAATGACTGCAATGAAGAAGAAAACACTGCAGTTTTCATGACTTTACTTTTCTAAAATTAATGTTCTAAAATGTTGGATTTCATAAAAGGTATCTGCTTATTAGAAAACATGTCTGGTTTGTTACACATTATAAAGTTAAGACAAGGGTCATGGAAATATTCACATGGGTCATTTAAGTGAATATGTGGATTGTTGTGACAGACATAGAAAAGGAGAGAATTAACAAATCTCCAAAATTAAAATATTGACTCACACACACGTACATCTTTTTAATATGACAGCTTTCATGAGATAAAAATTACGTATTATACAACTAATTGAGTTAAATTCGAAGTGTACAACCATCATAACAGTCTATTTAGAGTACTTCATCACTGCATAAAGAAATCCTGCATTGATTAAGTCACTTCCATTTCCCTCAACCTTCTTTCCCCATCCAGCCATAGGCAACCACTAATCTACTTTTTTTCTAGAGACAGAAAATGTGCCTATAGATATTTTATACAAAAGGAATTATTTACCTTATGGTCTTTTGTGCCTACTCATTCATTTTACATGATGTTTTCAAGTTGTATTTGTGTTGTTGTACATATAAGTACTTCATTTCTTTTTATTGCCAAATAATAGTCCATCGTGTGGAAATACTTTTAATATATCCATTTATCCTTTGGTTATTCCTGACTTTTAGTTATTATGGATAATACTGCTATGAACATTTGTGTAAAAAATTTATGTGGACATATGTTTTTATTTCTGTTGAATCTATACCTGAGTTAAATTGCTGGTATCAGCAATATGATAACTCTAGGCTTACCATTTTGAGGAACTGCCAGAGTGTTTTCCACTTCACATTTCAACCAGCAGTATATGAGGGTTCCACATTCTCCCCATCCTCACCAACACTTAGCATTGTATTTCTTTTTTGCATAGCCATCTTAGTTGATATGAAGTGGTATTTCATTGTGATTTGATTTGTGTTTCCCTATGACTGTTGATGTTGAGGATCTTTGCATGTTCTTGTTGGCTATTTGTATATATTTGAGAAATGTCTATTTGGGTCCTTTGCCCATTTTTAGATTTGGAGTTTTGTTGTTGTTACTGATTTGTAGTACATCATATATTCTGGTCATTAATTCCTCATCAGACAAATGCCTTTCAAATAGTTATTCCCATTCTCTGTGTTATTTTTTTACTCTTTTGATAGTGCCCTTTGAGATACAGGGTTTTTTTAAATTTTTGATTAAGTTAAGTGTATTTAGTTTTCCTTTTGTTATTTATGTTTTTGATGTGATAGCTAAGAAACCATGCCTAATCCTGAAGTTCTATGTTGAAAAGGATTCTGGGGCTATATATAACATCAACAGAAAAAATAGTTATGATTGATTAGTCATCTCTACCACAATGTTGGGAATTGTTCTCTTTTTACAGTCTCCAGATTCAATGATTTTTAAACAAAAAAATTATGTCAAGTTTTCTTCTAAGAGTTGTACAGTTCTTGCTCTTATGTTTAGGTGTTAAATCCATTTTGAGTTAGTTTTTACATATGGGTAGTGTTGGGGTTCCAATTTCATTCTCTTGTATGTGAAGTATTTTTTAATTTCATTTTTAGGTTGTTCATTGAAAATATGTAGAAACATAGTTTTTGTATTAATCTAATATCCTGCAATCTTCATGAACCCATTCATTTGTTCAAATAGATTTTTAGTAGATTCCTCAAGAATTTCCTATACACAAGATTGTGTCATATGAAAAAAAGAGATAATTTTCCTTCTTTCATTCCAATATTAATGATTTTTGTTTCTTTCTCTTGACCAATTTCCCTGACTAGAACTTCCAATACAAGGTTGGAAAGAAGTGGCAACAGCTGCCATTTGTCTTGCTCCTAATCTTAAGAGAAAGAATTCAGTCTACCATTAAGTATGGTGTTAGCTATAGCTTTCACAGCTTTTGAAATCTATTTTTTGAAGGGGCAATATTTGTATTATGTTATATTGTAAAATAACACTCTACCTTCTCTCTTCCTATTCTCTTTTTCTTCATGTCTTTCCTTTGCCTTTGCATCCTAACAATTGTGGCTTTTGAGTATCATATAAAACCACAAGTTATGGTCAACAGGTGTCACCATGAAAAACAAAAAGAAAAGATATTATTTTTCACACTTTTGAGACTCAAACCACAGTGTTACCCTTTGAATTTAAAGTAGAAGTATCAATGGGAAGTCCAGTCATTTATATAATAATTTACTTTCGTAAAAATATTCAGGTGAAATAGAAATTTATTTAAGCATATTGGTGTCATTCTTTAAAAAAAGAATGAAGGGATGTAATATCATGACTGTCATGATGAATATATTGCTGTAACTAAAATACCCAACCAAAAAAAAATTAGAAAAGAAAAGGTTTATTTTGGGCTCACAGTTTCAAGATTCAATATGTGGTCAGCTGACTCCCTTGCTTTTGGGCCTGAGGTCATTCAGAACATCATGCTAGAAGGGTATGGCAGAGGAAAAATGCTCAACTCATGACAGCTGAAAGCAGAGAGAAAGGAGCCAGGGACCAAATAAAGTCCCTAAGGACTTGTCCCGAGTGACCTACTTACTATAGCCATGTCCTACATGCCTATAGTTAGTCTTCCAGTAATCCATTCAAATTACTAATCCATCAAAGGGATTAATCCACTAATTAGGTTACTGTTCTCATAATCTAGTCATTTTACATTGGAATATCCCTGCATTTTCTATCTTATGAGCTCTTGGGATGACACCTCGTATCCAAACCATAATAATGACATAGAATGCTTTCAAACAAATAGTACTTAAATACAAAAAGGTAGGATTTTTCAGTGATTTCTCATGAGAATTTAAATATAGACCTTCTGTTTATTTCATTTGTACAGTTGATATATAAAAGAGAATTTACATTGAAAACCTACCATGTGTCAGACACAGAATAAGGGCTTATGCAGGATACAAAGTGCAGCATAGAGATCTATCTCTCTCTCTCTCTCTCTCTCTCTCTCTCTCTCTGATTTATATATCAAATATCTTTTTGATGAAGCCAAAGCATGCATGGTATGCTTTTTAATTGTATATGTTAAATACCATTAGGTATTTAACACTGAATAGAGAGTAAATTCTAAGATTTGAATGACTATTGAAGAAGAGTAAACATGGAACTGAACCCTGGACTGAAAACGAGGGAGATCAAAACCTGAGCTCTGGTTTCAGTTCATTACTAAGTCACTACTGCTCTTTGGGTCTTATAAACAAATAACAGCTTTGAACTACATCTGGGACATAAAAACAAGTTTCATCTCCTATGTAGACTGAGGGATTGATAGTTTTTACCTGGTGTAATATGTTGAAAAAGATTCAGAAGCCATATATAACATCAACAGAAAAGGCGTTATGATTGATCAGTCATGTCTCGCATAATGTTGAGAATTGTTCTCTTTTTGAGTCTCCAGATTTGATTAAATTTTAAAATGGAATCCATCAGTAATCCTCCATGAGATTTACTTATGTATTAATTGGTAATAAAACTAAATTCTTCTAAATTCCCATGAGACCAGTCATCACTGCACTTTGTTTTGTCCAGAAAACAAAGTTCAGAGAAAGTACACTGAGGAAAGGAGACAGTCTCCCCAGCTCTATGAAGAGTTGGCAAAGCTGAGTCATGAGATGCCACTCACTTTGAGCCAAGGGCAAGGATTTCAGAAATAAATAAGTCATTGTTGCAGAGACCTCAGTGTCTGAGACCTTGGGGGTAAACTCAGGATAAGCTGAGAAGGAAATTGTTTGAAAGGAGAAAGAGAATAGAACATTTTAAATAATCTTATCATTAGCTGGCATTTACAGAACATTGTGAAGTGTCCTGAGTTGTCCAGAGTGAAAATCGTGGCTATTATACTAGAGGAAGCTTTGAATCAATTAGTATCTGTGGAGCAGGCTGTGGCAAGGGCCTTACTAGTAGTATGTACAAGAGCTCTGAGAATTCAGATTAATGGGCAGAGGAGTGACCAGAGCTCTTCATAGAAGAACTTGAACTTCAATTGGCCTTTTGGTGCTTGAGCTTCTTTTCCATGACTATCCATTAATTAAAAGAACATACACAATCAGGGTAACTCCACATCATGTACAATCACAAGAGTAAGATCCTAATTAGAATAAGTTATACTCTATGTGTATGCCAAAATACATTCTACTGTCATGTATATCTAAAAAGAACAAATAAAATAAAAAGAAGAACACTGAGTGCTGCAAAACACCATGCTCTGTGCTGGATGTCTTCTGGGCCAGGAAACAGAAAGACAAGGTCTCTCATCTCAGTGAACTCTCAAGAACAAATATAGGCAGGCAAACAATAGCAATACATATCACTGATGATCCCATAAATGTAAATGATTAACAGTTTTTATTTAAAAATCAGGACTGAGCCTCAGGAAGATTAACTAACTTATCTAAGTTAAAGTAGGTTAGTTAGTAGTAGGTGTAAGATTCAGGTTTAAATTCAAACCATTTTGACAGAAGAATATCTGCCCTTTCCATTACTTCACGTTATATTCATTCAGTGTTGGATAAGAGAGAAGCATTAAAAGTATAAGAGATATTTGAGCAGGATCTCAATGTTTGAGTAGGAGTTTGTCATACACATAGAAAAATCATTAAAGTGATCACGGAAATTGCAGACATGTTGGAGTTAGGTGAGGCAAATCCAGGGACACTAGTTCATGGAGATTAAGGTGGGAGTTGTAGCAAATGGGCCTTTACAGGAAGATCAGAAGCATTTTTTGGAAGTATGTATAAGATTTGGAGCTTATTGAATTTTGGGAGTATCCATGAAGAAACTATAAATCTTTGTTTGAAAGTGACATTTACTGCAAATGAAACAGCCAGGCTCTCTATCTACTCCATGCACCTTCACAAAGTCTATGTCTGTATAAGCAAAGACAAGTTGACTATTATGACAGTAGTTTGGATAATGTTAGCCTACTTAGACCCCTAAGCTGCAAATAGTTGTCTATTTGAATGAGCATCCTTGAGACCCAGCTCAGTTTCTCACATCTCAATGCAGCCAAGCCCTCCTGGGGTTAGCAGTGAATTTTCTAATGAGTCTCCATTTAAATCAGCCTTTGGTGAAAACTTAATCTCCTGTAATTTCCTTCATTGTTGTTCTGACTTTTTTCCTTACTTTCCTAACCAGCTATTCTGTTATTTTTTTCCAATAAATAAATAAAATGTTATTTATTTCCTTCCGGTCTAGGAAATTACATAATCTTCAGAATCAAGCTGTTCTACTTTGAAAAATCAATGACTATTTAGTGAGCTCTACTAAACTTTGTTGTTTTTAATTTAAAAATCCCTATAATTTAGGGAAGGAAAATATATGTAGAAGAAAGTATGTCATATGTCGTATATATCAGCAAGGTACAACTAGTGTTCATGTGTGTCCTTTTTTGCACTGTAAATCCTTTCTAAACTAAGATGAGATATAAATAAATAACTAGTCTTATTTATCATCTGTCTGGAACTTAACAGAGATGTTAGATGTCATTGAAAGTGGTAGGAGTATTAATTGTAAAAACCCAGACAGTTTACACCCATTCCTTAATGATCACAGCAAAACTTGAAAGGAAATAGTTTACTTCCGCTTTATAAACTGGAGTTTAAAGAGGTGTTTAAAAAAAAAAAAAAAAAGTCTTCACTCATGTCTGACTAATTTCAAAGTACATTATCTGTTTACATCCTCTTTTTCACTATTGAGACCACATATCACTCTTGTGCATTTTAAGAAAAATGAAGGAGTAAATTGAATTCAGTTCATACTTGTCAAAAACTGTCTCAGGCATAAATTTAAAATCCTAAAAGGGGGGAGTTGATTTTTCTCAATGATGTTACTCTTGCTGTAAGAACATTTCTGAAGTGAGTTTAGAGGCCACACATTTTCTTTACTGTGGCTTTCCAGAATAAAATGAGGGAATAAGTCTTGGTAAACACATGCATTCAGTTACCTAGTAAGACTTTACAAGATGCCAAGGCAGTTGGACAGGCAGAGTTGTAAAGATGGGCCTGGTGGCTAGCCTGGAGGGGCAGGTATTCTGGGGAAAAGGATGAGTTCCTATGGCAGGTAAGTCATTTCCAAATCAGAAGGCGGAGAACTTGCTCTTATGGTCAAAGGAAAAGGAGATTCTGGCTTGAAAGCTAAGAGATTTTGAATGGTGGTGGGGCCTTAAAGGATTAGTGAAATTTGAAAGATGTGGGAGGCAGATAGGAGTAGAAAACAGGATGGGTGGTGGTGGGGGGGGGGGGGGGGACCCAAACCCAGTTTACTTTCAATTCAAGGAAGAGTTTTGAAGAATAAAAGGACTTATAATTGGAAAGTTGGACTCAATTCAGTTATGATACCTTAAATTTTCCAGGAAACTTATACTTTATTCTGCAGATAATGAAGAATTTTAAGGATTATGATCAAACCAGAACTAGAAGTTTTCTCTGAGCTTGCACCCTGACTGTACCTGTATCACTACCCATATGTGAGGGTTCTCCTAGGCAAAGATCCAAACTTCCCTGACACACACTAGCCACTCAGTGTACCCATTGTAGGGCAAAGGGAAGGGTTTCAGAGAGATCTATCTGGCAACCACAGGTAGGTTTCAGAGAGATCAATCTGGCAACCACAGAAAGGCCAACTGGGAGGAGAGAGACTGACAGTAGAGGTGTTTGAGAAAGCAACTACAATGTTCTGGGTGTGAGATTCTGAAAATCTGAGATCAAAACAGTGGCAAAGTGAAAAAAGAAAAGAGGAAAGTGTTGCTAAACAAATCAGAGAGAACTATCATCCTCGAACATCTGTCCCAGTGGTCTCTAAAAATAGTCTATTACCTTTTCCAAAGCCTTAAGCATCCTTTTAAGAAGTGATGTTGACTGTGAGAGAGGAAAGGAGGCAGAGATGAAACTATGATGATAGAGTGACAGTAATCTTCCCTAGTCAAACCAGAGCTGGCATTGAGAAATCTTGGTTCTACTTCATTGATTCTTGGAATTTCCCATAAGGCCATTGACTTGTGTCATTTACAAATTACAAAATGAAAATCATTTCTCTGGGACACCCAGAGAGCTGGTAGCAGAGCCTTCTACTGTGTCGTTTATCAGAAAAGCAATTTTGGCAGCCAATGTTTTGTTAGCAAGGTGGGACTTATATTTGCTTTACCAGGTTGAGTTATGGGGATTGATTTTGTAATAGCTTCAAAATGACATTTTGAGGTAAGAGTCAACAGTGTCCTCAAAAAAAAAAAAAAAATCTCCTTAATGGAGTCAGTCTATAGATGGCAAGAGCCATGTCTCTATCTCCTAGATAGAGATCCAAGCAGGAAGGGTGGAAGGAAAGCCAAATTGTTCCATTCCACAGGCCATCGAAAAGGCAAGGTTTTCCTTCTGCAGAAAACTCAGAAAGGCCTTTCCTCGGGTTATTTATCATACCTGTTCTATTTCAGACCCTCTAGCAGCTTCCTAACTGGTCTTCCTGGCACTAGTCTTTCCCCATTTTGCATCCATCACGGTTTTAACCAGACTTACATTTTTACATATAGAACAAAGAGAGGGATATCTTCAGGGTATTCTGCAGCATCACTAGCCCAGCCTGGGAAGAGCTGCTAAATCATTATATTTTCTTTTGAATGTGATAATTGCATTTGTCCAACCTTGAGCTCCTTTCTCCATGGAGAACTACCAGAGTGGCATACAGATAATTATCTGATAAAGAAGTGCCAGTGGCTTCCCTGTAGATGGTTCTCAGAGGGACCCACCTCTAGAGCCTCTGTCTCCAATGCACATAAAGAGAGTCCTATCTAAACCCAGAAAGCCAGTGGAGGTCAATGAACATTTTTGAACAAATAAGTAGACATTATTTTACATATTCCTTATAGTATTTACTTATCACATTACTAATTCTGCTAGTCTGCAGGATGGCATGGAGAATAAACCACATGTTCCTTTTGTATTTTTATGCGTTTGCGTTTCTTAATAGTTGTTCCCTCCTGAGTCCAAAAAGCACTGCTGTCAATACTACCAAGTTAATCTGCAATCATATATACCAAATATAGTATAGTGTGTTACTGACAAAACCTGTTCACCAGACACATGTGGATTCATACAGACTCACATCCATGTTGTACATTTTAATTGGTGCAGTTCTTCTGTCGTCTCCAGATTAATTCTATATTTCAGAACTTTTTAAAATTATATATGTTAAAACCTGAATGTTTTGTCAATTTCATCCCCAGGAGGAAATTAACAAATGCAAAAGCTGTGAAATTTAAAGAATGCTTTTGAAATCTAATGTTATTTGCATTGCCTCACTAAGCTAAAGCTTCCTTTTAATTACTGTTGGAAGGAATAAGGTACATTGAAACATTATAAATTCACTTACCCATTGTGCTTTCCTCCTTTCTAATGTTTTCAAGTTTTTTTAAGCTTCAGTTTAACAAGTATTTGCTAAAGCTCTGCTGTGTCCCTGGTACTGATTTAAACAATGGAAATACACCATGAATAAGACATGGTTCCAGTTCTTAGGAATTACAAATGTTCTGGAGAGGCAAAAGAGTTAGTAAAAATAACAAACACAATCTGATTAAGCACTGAGTAAGAGGTGAGAGCAGGATATTATTTGAGCTCAGGCCTGGATACTCATGCTTTTCATAGGAAAGTCCCTAGAAAAAATAATAAATGAGTCTTGAAGAATCAATAAACTCCATCTAGGTGTAGAAGGATGAAAGCATGTTGTAATAGAAGTGATCACTTGTAAGATAGGAAATAGCCCAGTGTGCTGTGAAACTGTCATTTAATTATAAAAATTTAAGTACAAAACTTCACGTGTCAGAAGAGAAGGTAGATGGAAAGTCAGGAGCCAGATCTTGAAGGGCCTTGATCTCAAAAGTAGTAGAAAACCTGGAGGATTTTAGTAGAGATTAGATTAGAGTTTTAATGGATAACTCTGCCACAGTGTGAAATTAATTCCCAAAGGGAGATAATCTTAGAGAACAGGAGCTATTATGGTTTGGATCTGGACAGTCCCTCAGAGATTCATGTGTTGAAGGCTTAGTACCTGTGCAGCAGTGTTCAGAGGTAGGGCCTTTGGGAAGGTGATTGTATCATGAGGGCTCTGACCTTATCAGTGGACTGATCCATTGAAGGATTCATAGTTGAATGGACTATTGGGAAGTGGTGAGATGGTAGGAAATAAGACTCAGTTAAGGGGAATAGGTCCTTGGGGGCATGCCCTTGGTGACTATAACTTGTCCCTGGCCCCCTCCTTTCTTTCTCTGCTTCTTGACTGCCTTTAGGTGAGCAACTCTGTTTGACCACACGCTCTCTGCCATGAGGCTCTGCCTTACCACAGGCCCAGGAAAAATGGAGATAGTTGACCATGGACAGAAACTTTCAAAACTGTGAGCTAAAATAAAATTTTTCTCCTCTAAGTTGTTTTCTCAGGCATTTTTGTAACAGTGAATAAATGCTAACACTGGAGCCCATGTCCAGTAAATATGCAGGTGAGGCACAGAGAAGGCCTGACCGAGAACCACAGAGTTGCAATGAGGAGAAAAGAAACCAGAAAATATTTAGCAGGGAAAATAACTCACAGTTTGCAGCACCCACATGAAGATCAGCTGAGGGTCTTATTAAAAATGGAGATGTCTAGCTCAGTCCCAGTCCTGTGAAATCAGATTCTCTGGGGATAGGGGCTAGAATGCTACATTTTAACAAGTTCCCCAGAGATTCTGCTAGGCAGGCCAAAATTTGAGACATATAGACATAGCAGAAAGGTTTTCTATCAGTCACTGACCAACTTCTTTCAGAGTTATCATACCTAAGCCTCAGTTGCCACATATGTGAAAATGGAAATCATATTAAAAGAGATAATATGTATAACATGTTTAGAAATATTAGCATAGCTCTTTCCCCATCACTACCTACATACACACATCTCAGACTCTTCCTAAATACAGCTAGAATTAGCAACTTCTTTTTTCAGACAATAAATATACTATTAAATTATTATATCCATGATCACAAATTATTTAGTAAACAACTACTCATACATGAGCACATTTGGAGTTATCCAGTCCCATCCATAGGATTTCACATTAAACTCTCATGTTTAGGAAGCTGAACAGAGTTATTCACTGTCACAAATCTGCAAAAAATAGAATCTAATATTTGAGTGAAATCTTACAATTCATGAATTTCTCTACCACAGAAACTTACGAAAATGTATTCCTTTTTTTTTTTTTTTTTTTTTTTGCAACCATAATGTAAAAGACATTTTCCCTGGAATTCCTTAAAATTCTACTTGAAATCACTCCCCCACCCCTCCACCCCTCCACCCCAAAAACCCAAAGCTTGGAAACTTATTACATTCACTTCAGGGAAGGAAAAAGATAAATAAAAATTACTAACTTATGAAATATAACAGTAGATGTTTGGGGGTGGGGAGTCCTGAAATTTACTTCTATCCTGTCTCCTTAGAAATACATTCTGTTCTTTCAAGCTTTACTAACTAATATATTTTACAGATTAAAAAAGCTGAGGCTGAAATAAGGAAAATCTTTTCAACAATTTCAGGCAGGTGCAGTGCTGACTGAACACACATCTGAGTTGGGCCATCCTATATCACATGGGGCAAATTCCCACCTCCATCCTGCTCCCTAATGTACTTTGAAGGTTATTTTTTCCATTGATTTTTTTTATTGGTGCATTATAACTATATGTAACAGGATTAATTATGCTGTATTTGTACATATACATACTTTGGTGGATCTCATTCTATAGTACCTTCCCTTTTCCTCCCCTCTTGCCTCCCCTTGATCTGCTTGTTCTATTCTACTGACCTCCTTCCTATCGTTGTTATTATTTTAACCAAAGCTTTATAATTATATGTAAAAGTGGGATTAATTGTCATATATTTGTACATGGACATGGCATTATTTGATAGATTTTTGTTCCCTGGTACTTCCCCATGCCCTTGCCTCCTATCTCCCTCTCGAGCCCCTTCTTCTACTCATTGGTCTCCCTTATATTCAGGAGATCACCTTTATTTTTAATACCTACCCACCTCTCTCCAGTTTCCACATGTGAGAGAAAACATTCAACCTTTGACATTCTGAGTCTGGCTTATTTCAGTTAGCATGATGCTCTCCAGTTCTACCCAGCAAATGCCATAATTTCATTCTTCTTTATGGCTGAGAAGAACTTCATTGTGTATCTATATATAGAGAGAGATAATATTTTCTTTATCCATTCATCTGCTGACAGACACCTAGACTGATTCCATAACTTGGCTATTGTGAATTGTGCTGCTATAAACATTGGTACCATGTTGTCTATAGTATGCTTGATTTTAGTTCTTTTAGATAAATACCAAAGAATGGGATAGATAGCAGGGTCATTGATGTTCCATTCCTAGTATTTTAAGGAATATCCACATTGCTTTCTAAAGTAGTTTTACTAATTTGCAGTTCTCCAGACAATGTGTAAGTATCCCATATCCTCACCAGAAATAAATTGTTTATATTCTTGATTATTGCCTTATAACTGAAATGAATGAAATCTTAGTGTAGTTTTGACTTGCATTTCCCCTAATGCTAAGGATATTGAACATTTTTCATATATTTGTTGGTCATTTGTATTTCTATTTTTGATAAATGTCTGTTTAGACCACTTGGCCATTTATTGATTGGAGTGTTTTTTTTTCTTTTGATGTTAAGTTTTTTTGAGTTCTTTATATATTCTGGATATTAATCTCCTGTCAGAGGAGTAGCTGGCAAAGATTTTTCTCCCATTCTGTAGGCTACAATGAGCAGCTTCTTTTTTATGTCAAATTAATTATTTTTTAATTTGTTCTTATAGTTATACATGACAGCAGAATGCATTTTGACTCATTGTACACAAGTGAGCACAATTTTTCATTTCTCTGGTTGTACACGATGCAGAATCACACCATTCGTGCAGTCATACATGTGCATAGGGTAATGATGTTCGTCTCATTCCAACATCTCTTTCACCCACATATCCCCTCCCCTCACTCCCTTCTGCCCATTCTAAAGTTCCTCCATTCTTCCCTTGTGCCCGTCCCATACCCCATTATGGATCAGCATCCATATCAGAGAAAACATTTGGCCTTTGAATTTGGGGGAACAATGAGCATCTTCTTAACAGTACTCTCTTCCTAAGGTTCTAAATCTCCTCTCACACAGATGGAGAAGGGAATGTTGTGAAACTTTGCCCAACCCCACTTGGATCAGCAATGCTTTTGCCTATGGGATTTTTGACTTTGTGGCTAGGGAGCGAAAAATGTTCCCTCCATGTGCATGGCTCTTGTAGACAGGAAAGTAGAACATGGCAGCAGGAATGTTCTCAGTCCCCTCCCCTCTGACCATCAAAAATCTGGACTGTTTCTAAGTTCTCTGACATGCTATGTAATCACCTGTGGGAAATTCCAGAAGAACACAACTTATCAGTGCTTACTGCATTGGAAATCTCCTGTATTCTAGTCAGTGTGCCACTTCTAAGCATCTCTATACACACACACACACACACACACACACACACACACACACACCTACACCCCTCTCCTTTCTCTCTTTCTTTCTTTCTCTCTCTCTCTCATACACACACAAACACACACACACACACACCTATACCCTCTCCTTTCTCTTTCTCTCTCTCTCTCTCTCTCTCTCTCTCTCTCTCTCTCTCACACACACACACACACACACACACACACACACACTCACTCTTCCTACTTACATGCTAAGCAAATACATTACCCCTTAGGTATACTTCCAGCACCTTTGACAAATTTGTTTTATAGACATTGCTCATTTGCTTTTTATGATGACTCTTGAATTAAGCATTATTAATGTGCCCATTTCACACATGAAAAGACAGAAATCTATGGTCAAGCTCATAGGGCTACTAAGTGGTAGAGTTGGGCTCTACATAACACCATACGACTCTTGGATGAACAAAATACTATAATTTTTATTTTGGTACTGGGGATAAAACCCAGGGGTCCTCTAGATTGAGTTTTATTCCTAGCCCTTTTTATTTTTTTATTTTGAGACTGGGTCTCATTAAGTTGCCCAGACTGACCTCAAAATTACAATCCTTCTGCTTTAGCCTCCCAAGTCACTGGTACTTCAAGAAAATAGAATAATTGATTATTTAAAGCATTCTTGTATATGAACTAGTTCTAGGTGTTCCTAGCTAATTCTATTCAATTAATGGTTGTAGGACCAAAGTAATATAAATAGGAGATGTGTAATTTGTGGTTATATAAGTAGCAACTATAGTTTCACCAGATGAGAAAATGAACCTTTGTTAAATTTTCCCTACTATTAATTCAGGATATCAAGTGTTATTTGGCTCAAACCCATTTCTACTTGGGGAATTATTCATGAATAAATTCTGATTCACTGCATGGCTTCCTTTAATCTGACTCGTGGTAAAAGGCTGTGGCGTTTGCATGTTTCACTTTGCAAAAGTTTCAACTATTTGGAACCTTAAATATCTAACATCAAGAGGTAGGGATGCAGAAGTGACTGTTCAGTCATCCATCTTCCTCACCACAGTAATTATAGTCAGATTCCAAGCAAGTAAAAATAGTGTAACTTGCCTCTTTACCCCTGTATACTGTGTTTATATGTGGGTAGTTTTCTTTTTCAATGACAGATCATGTAATATCTATAGAGAGATTCAGCAATAGTTTCCAGTAAGTTCCTAAGATTCAAAAAGTACCTAATTATCTTGCCTTTTCATTATAAAGAGAAGCTCTGATTTCAAGTTGCCCTTGATTCTATTATTAGGTTTCTTAATTACGTGACCTGGAGCCAATAGTTTCTCTTTCTGAGGATCTGATTTTTCAGTTATAATAAAAATCCAGAGATTTGATTGCAAGTTCTTTGAAGGTAGTGAATATGATTTATTTAGGGTCTAAAATAGTTCATGCACTCAACCAATAATTATTGAATTGAATTATGTGAGAATGAAGAAGGTGGTATTTTGGGAGAAAAGTTATGTAAGTTAGAAGGCACAGTTCTCATATCTTTTGTTATAGCCTGTGGATGGAAAATTGAGCAGTCTTTTGCTGCCTTAAGAAAGATTGTCTTGATCTGAGTGTTATTTCCTTTCATTTTGATAAATAGGCTTTGTGTTTCCTTTCTATACAAGATGCTGCTCTGGTCATTGGGTAAGTCCCCACCTCTGCCATCCCAGAGCTTACTGTCTTATACACACTGAAGGCAAAAACATTTAATAAGATGTGCACAGAGCTTTAGCAGGGACTCAAGGGAGAGAGAAGACCTCCTCCGAGTAAGAGTAATTAAGAAAACATTTCAGGAAGATGTTGCGTTGTAAGCTAAGCTTATAAAAATTAAAATTTTAACAACTATAGAATAAGTACGTTTTCATACTTTGCAAGCAGTAGAAGTAAAGGTAAAGGAGAAGAGGCTATCTGATGACCAGCAAGTATTACATTTGACCAGAACACATGGGAGTAGTGGGGAAAGCAAGGATGCAAATGCAGCTTGAGGCCCAGAGCTAGAGGGTTTTAAGTATTGCTTTACCATGTTTGGGGAGGTTCTTTTCTAGACCCTAGGGAATACTTAAAGGTTATCAGACAGAGTTGCAATCACTTACTTGTGAAAAAAAAAAAAGAGGTTGATTTTTGTTTTGGGGAGAATAGATGGTGGTACCTGGTCATGACTGGAACAGGGGGGCTCCTGTTGTACTGCATTGGAATGACTCCAGTGAGAAGTCACAGAGGCCACATCATAAGTATTGAAGGGAGGCCAAAAATAGCAGTGGCCTTTGACAGAGAATTTTAAGCATATCATCTGTGAACATGTGGGGAATAGTGGAAGGCCTAACAGGCAAACCATGCAAAGTGACTATGACCACCAGGATAATGGTGGAAGAGAGAAAGAACTTGGCAGAGCCCAGATTAGAATTTAAAATTGGGCATACATATGCTTTTAGGCTTATCCTCAAGCAGGTATCTCCACAATGTGTTCCAAATTTTCAGCATGAGGTAATGGCTATGTGCTGTTAGAAATTACCAGTTTATGCATGACATTGAAATAACCACTGAATTGATTGAACACCAACCCTGAGTAGAATACATAAAATTGTCACCCAAATAAACTTTAGAAAACTGAATCAACTTTGGGCTGGAAGGGCAGTTGTGATAAATCCAGTCTTCCTCTAGGGTTCAGAAATATTTCATGAATACTAGAAAATAAGTCCTGATATTTGCAAAGCAAATTCGTGCCTTATCTATTTCACAGAAGAGATGGCAGGGTCATAGGAAATAAGTGACCTGTCTCAGTTCCACAGCCAGACACTGTTCTTTGGTGGGACACGAATATTTATTTGGTCTGCATTTCCTTAGCAATAGTTTACAAGGTATCTTTCATGTCCAGTACTGTCTTAGGGCTTGGGTAAAAACAAGCATTCCTGAGCCTTTATCCTTGTTCTGGGCAAACATTGAAAATGGTCTAGAAAAGGTTTGGATTTCCTTTGAAGTTGGCACACTCAATCTATTCTTTCAGGCAGTTGACAAACTCAATTCTATGACCCCAGCTAGGCCATTAACCATGTCATCTGAAATAGGCCACTAACTCCTCTGTAAAATGAAACTGGCAAGAGAGGTAGCGTAAACTTGCTTCCATAAGATGTAAGATACACTAACCTAAAAAGTCACAATATGAAGGCTAGTAAGTTAAATCAAAATTATACTTTAAAAAAAAAATCCATCTGTAGCTCACTCTACATCACTCTACCTATCAGTCATTCATCCATCCACCCATCTATCCATTTACCAAAATGTAGTAAGCACCATAGATCTATCATTCTAGGTAAAGGCAGGAAACAATGAAAAATATGCCATGACTCAGGATCGTGATTTATCCTATTCTGTCCTTGAAGTCCTTCTAAGAGAGAAAAGTAAAAATAACTCTTTCTGCAGGAAGGGCAATTGGTATACACAGGTGACAATGAGGAAGCTAAGGGCAGCATCCTGCATTAGTCATTATAACTCTGATACTATTTCCATTCATTTATAGAGTTCTGGGAACTTGGGATAACAATTTACAAAGTGAAAGCTTTCTTACTGAGTCTCTCAAATTTATTACAAGTTCTTACCAGAATACGTTAGAGTCCTTCTCATTAAAAAGAAGCCAAGAGCTTGCAGATATGCCACTTGCCCTTCATGTTCTGGCAACTTCATGAACAATTGTGAAGATTTCACTCCCACTTGTTGAGACCGGGTTTGGGCATTCTTGATGTGAATGATTGTTTTTCCTGGAAGGCCCCAGGAAGCCACTGCTTTTCTCTGTAACTGACTTGTACTGGCTTGCCACAAAGAAATAGCACCTTAATGAGTTCAATGTGAATGGCAAACTTAGTCCCTCCTCATCTGCCGAGAAAGCATTCTGCGAACACCTCCAGACCTGCAGGCCCCAGGGGAGCGGAGTGCTAGGAGCACAAGCCCAAATTGCAATTGAAAAAATAAAATAAAATAAAGCTGTGATTGCTATTCAGTGGCAAAGTGGTTTTGTTAAGGATAAAGAGTTCCCATCCCTCAATTGACCCCCAACAGCTAAATGAACTGTGTCTACCAGCTTTTCAGTTATAAGCACAGTTCACATTTGGCAAGTAAAAGACTTGACTTTGATTAGTTATTTCTAAAATGTGAAAACAATACAATCAACATTCATCCAAAATTACTTACAAGCCAAGCATTTTGGTAAATAGAAGGATTTTTTTCTCACTAAATTCCCACGACAACCCCATAAAGACCACATAGGGACCTCTTTTCAAAAAAATCATCTTTCTGGACAGTCCCACCCCACTCCCCATCATCACTGTGGTGATGATGTTTCTTAAATACATATAAACATAAAATTAGATATAAATACCTCATGCTTATAGCTCTTATCGCCTACAAAGCCAGGTGAAGTTAAATACCACATACTAATAACATGTGCATATCTTAACAATTAAACTCAAAATTCTATAATGTGATTGGCCTTGTTTTAGTAAAACGAGTTCTTCCACCATGATGCCATCGTGGCTATGGTGCTGTGTGTGAGTGTCTTTGGAGTTGGACCTGGTATCGTTTACCCAGATCCTAGCACTGGGTATTGGCACACTGAGGGCCACTGAATGAACACTTATGGACCTGTTATCACAATACAGATATCCTCTGTTATTGGTTCTGTACTGTGGTAAAGTCCAGAACCCACCCTGGGTGGTGTTCCTTGCCTCACTGTGCAGTGTCCTCTTGGCTCTATTGGCAGATGTCTGCCTGGAGCCGCACCTCAGTGCAGCACCCACCCACATTGAACTTGCTATTTTAAATCCTTGTGGGTAGAAAAAAAAGGAATAAGCTTTTATCCACTTTTATCCACTTATATTTAATTCTCATTCTTATTATTTACAGCTGCGTGTCACATCATGTTAGATAGATGAATATACCTAAACTCTGATGGGTAGATTTTGTGACTTTTCTGTCAGCTACAGAATTTTTTGCAGAATTTATAACCCAAATACATTTTAAGATGATTAAATGATCAAATAATGGCTTCTTAACTGTGTGTGTATTTTCCATAGAAAAAAATTTGTGGTGCTCCTCGTTTATTGCTTCTTCCTTGAACAGAAGTAATATGCAATAGGAACATATATAATTGAGGGGTTCTTCAGAGTCAAGGCCAGAAGAGTATCTGGCCTTGAGTGTCTTTTGTAACATTCCTCTGAGCCCTATCCTTTTCTGAATCCCATATTCAATTCATATAGCTTCTTACCATTCCTCATTTACATGGGATTAGGGAAGAGTGGATGCTGGGTGGTTCTCCCTTGGGCAGGCCGTTCCTCTGCCTGAACCAAGCTTTCTGCTTCTCCATCTGACAGTCTACTGCACATTCTTTGTGCCTCACCTGCAGGGTACCTAAGAGCCTTCCCCAGCTTCCCTGGTTCCCTCTAATGGTGCCTTCACAACCTGCTGCACATACCTCCATCATAGCAATTATTACACACCATGAGCGCCTCACTTTGCATTCCCAATATTTACTATAACCATTCCCAATATTTACGATAGCCTGTGACTCATTCTACTAAAATGGGGCTGCTGGCTAGACTGTATAATGGATTTGCCTCTATTTGTAAGTTATTCTCCTTTCATTCAAGCAGGAAGTAAGAATTATTCATCAGTTACAACATTACAAAAAAAAAAGAAGAAGAAAAAAAACTTTCATTATTGCACTTAACTTACTGGTTTGTCCTCAATCATTCCTGGGACATAAATGCTGCAGACGGCCTTTTGTGCTCTGGATCTGGAATTGACATCTGATAGTGGGCGTTTAAGAGCAAACTGTCAGTTCCTGAAGCTGAGCACCTCTCCTGTCTGAAGGAACAAGGGAAGGGAGGGGATGAGGAGAGGTAGGAGGAAGAGGTACCTTCACAGTGTTGATTCTGAATGTTGTAAAGGAATTTCACTTAATTCTCTGTTTGACCAAAGAGGAAGCTGAATCTCAGGAATTAGAAAGTGATTTTCCATAAGGTCATATACATAGGAGGGGCTGGGGCCACGAGTCTCTCCTGACTATCCACAGCATTCAGAACCTTGATACTTGCTTATTGTCCTCTCTAAATAGGAAGTCCCATAAGCAAAGCATTCTTGTCTATGTCAGTTTACAACTGTATTCCAACACCTAAGTGAGCCTCCTCCAAACATGGGTACAGACAACCGTGAACCAAAAACCATGAACCGCCTCCAAACATGGTGACTGAAGAAGTGAACCAAAACTTGCACCCAGGTCTTAGATCCCTTAGAACAGTGCTCTGTCAGTTTGCACTTTGGCTCAGGACACTCTGATATAAGCCTGGTGAGTTTTCAGCAGTATAGTGAAGAAAAGTTGTACTGAAAATAGAAACCACTAGGGCTGGGATTGTGGCTCAGCAGTAAAGTGCTTGCCTTGTACATTGAGGCACTGGATTCAATCCTCAGCACCACATAAAAATAAATAAGCAAAATAAAGGCATTATGTCCATCTACAACTAAAAAAAATTAGAAAAAAGAAAATAAAACCACTATGTCTATCTAACTAGATGTGTGTGTGTGTGTGTGTGTGTGTGTGTGTGTGTGTGTGTGTCCTATCTATCCATCCTGGAAGCTCCTTGTCCATAATCTGTTACATATATACTGATTCATAAAGTGTATTTCTTGATTCAGTCTTGAAATGTAAGCAAGATACATCAACTTAGACAAAAGAAAGCATTAGATTTTCCATTTGTGGAATGTAGTATGATGAGAAAAATACTGTGGACTTTGCCTCCTGCAGTGGCTGCATGGTTCACCTCTACTACATTTCTGGTAGAAATTTATAATGGAGGAAAGTATGTATGCTCTGTGAGTGGAGAAATCTCATTTCCAACTAGGACTCTCTTGCTGTCTAAATTTATGACTTTGAGCAAGTCACCAATGAGCCCCATATATTACCCATAAGTGGGTGATAATAATTATAATAACATTATGGGTCTGGGGCTGGGACTGAGTGGTAGCACACTTGCCTGGCATGTGTGGGGCACTGGGTTCGATTCTTAGCACCACATATGAATAAATAAATAAAATGGAGGTCTATTAACAACTAAAAAAGAATTAAAAAATAATAATCATAATAACATTATAATAATGTAAAGGAGGCATTATTATTAAATTATAATGCACATAAGGAAAAATAAACCCTAGAAAGATAAAATAACTGGCCTAAGGTCACACAACCAATGGACTGAATTAAGCTTAACAAAGACTCTCAAGAAGAAAATGCATCTGGCCAGAGAAGCAATGTGCCTCAACCTGTCCCACCAGGACTAAGCTCTTCTCTCAGCCTGTGCTCTTCCCTGACTTAATGAATGCCTGGGAGTTATCTAACAACCCCAGCCTCGCCCTGTGACACCTCAGGCCTGCATCTGAACAAACCATATTATAAAATGAGGTCATTGGGTTCCCTTGTCCTACCTGCAGTGGGCCACAACATCAATTCTCCTCCCACAGACAACCGTGAACCAATTCTCCCCCCAGCCAACATTGCTTAGGCAACTACTGAATACTTAGCATCTGCTAGACCCAGGAAGAGTACAAGCAGAAATCAAAATAGTGAAAGTTGGGCACTGGAGTCTGATAGAGCTGAATTTCAATCCTGGCTCTACCACCTACCAGCTGGGCAGTGATGTTATCTCACTAAGCTTCAGTTTTCTTGGTTGTGTATATGGAATGACACAGAGATATGTTTTTACATGGGTTGTGTGGGTGTGTGTAAAGAGATAATTAGTACAAAATAAGTTTAGCAATGTATACTGACAATGACACAGAGGATGATGTGGATAAATGTTGTTGTTATTATTATTAATGCATTTATATTCTAATTGGGGGAAAGACCCACTTTGAGTTAGGAGGGTGCAGTCAAAAACTCTACCTCATTCCTTTTGCTGGCAGAATGACCTCCTCTCTTGCCCTCTACCCTACTTGATGAACTGTCCTTCAATAGCACTGTCACCTTTCACCTTTTGCTTGCTTATCTTTCCCTCCACAATGGAATTTATTTTGCATTCTTCATGCCCCATTAGTACTTTGTATATGCTGTCACATTGTATTAGTAACTTAGGAATCTTTCTCTCTCTCTGCCACTGAATTGCTAGGTCCTTCAGAGTTTATTGTAGCTCAGTTCTTCACACATTCTGGACTATAAATATGTTCAATATCTATTTGTTCCATGAAAAAATGGATGTAACTGTCTAGGACAGAGCTCTTGGAGAGAACAAAAAAAGGCCCATGAGAGAAGAATAACTTTAAAGGAACTCAGCAGATAGTAGTGGAAACAGGAAGAGAGAGATTTCAGTGATTTTAAATTTGTGGAAATCAATTTTAAGTGAATGTCTCCCTCACACAGGTGAAGGTAAATCAGCTACCGCTTCCCTGTTGGCCCCAGAGGGGTTGCATCACCTTTAAGGTAGGGATGTAAAAACAGCTAATAAAGACTGGCCTTTTGGTAAGCAATTATCAGGAGAAAAGAGAAGATTGCCCAAGAACTGGCATTTCTAGTAATGGCGAAAGAAAGTTGAGGAGGGACAGTTGCTCCCTGTGAATGAACACATTACATCACAGAACTCTCACTGCTTAAAACACTTGGAAAAAAAAAATAATAAAGCAATAGAGATTGTTTCACAAATAAGGTATAAAATTCCACAGCAAGCTGTTTGCCAGGAGACCTTCTTGGCAATAGCGGTTGTTATTATCTGCTGTGAACAGGGAGGAACGCAGACTGGGAATCTTTGCAAGTGATTACAGAAAAAACAGGATCCCATAATGGATCAACTCTGGAGCCAACAGCTTGGGTATGAAAGTTAGCTTACAACTCAGTTGTACAAACCCTTTGATTACTGACTTATCTTTCCTCAATGTAGTTTCCTCAGTTTCACATTCTTATACCTTGACATAAAAAGTGAATACAATTAGTAACCACTTAGTAAGAGTTGTATGGACAGCACTTAGGATGGCTAGTCCATAGAAAGCACTTAGAGAAGTGTCTGCCAAACGGCTAAGCATTAACAAACACTAGTAATGAGTGCTATTATCATTGCCAAGCACTTGTTATCCATTTAACTTCATGTATTCTTCTGAGGCACTGTGGAGAGTTCAAAACAATTTTTTTTTTAAGAAAAGATACTGGTACTTACAGAGTTAAGCTGAAAATGAAGCATGAAACTGGTATCAATAGAACATTATAGAATTCTTTAAGTCCCTAACTGATGACTTTGAGTGATGAGGAGCAAAAGGACCAGAATAGTAAAAGAAGGGCCTATATTGGTGATAGGTACTTAAAGTTAATTAAAATAGGACTTTATCGACCACTTTATCAAACTCCAGATGTTGAGGGGCAAATCAAGGGAATAAAAGAACTCCTCAATTATCACTGCATTTGGCTAGGGCTAAAATAAAAAGACATTTTTCTAGCTTGACCTTGAATGAGGTTTCAGGTTTTGAGAATGGTAAAGATGAAAGAACCTTAGGCATCAGTTGATCTGTGCACTTGATTTATAGATAGAGAAACAGGCCCACAGATATGAGGCGACCTGCATAAGTCACACTGGAAACCCAGGATTCCTCATGCTCCTTGGTCTGATTCTGAGCTCTCTGTAGACATTATTTGGCTCTCTTGGCCCCTAAAAGCCACCCTCCTTCTCTGGCTCTGGTCAGTGAGTTGAAATTCCAGTCTGGCTCATAGTTTTTCATGTCAACCCTTGCTGTTGCCTGATCTAGCCAGTTGAATGCTAATGGCCACAACAGGCTTAGTCCTACAGGCTTGGACAAGAACTTAGAATTGTAGAAAAAAAAAAAAAAAAGTTAAAGTAAAAAAGAAAAAGGAGAAATAAAAACTGATCAAAAATTAGCATAGAAATTAAGAATTAGCAAATGACCAACAACATTTGTCATGAGCCCTATTTCTAATTATTAAAAATAACTCCATCATGTCCCATTGATAAAACTCTTGACAGTGAGCAAAAGTAGGGAATGGAGGGTTTGGGAGTTTTGCTTAATTTTGTTTTGCTTTCAGATTCTATGGGTTCTATAAGCCATGGGACTTGGGGGCTTAATAATAAAATGCTAGATAATTTTAGAATTATGAAGCAATTAATTGGAATCACAAATCCTGGCAATTTTCTGTAGAAGATGATGCACAAATTGGCAAAGCAAATGATACATTCTCAGAAATCATTACTAAATTTATCATCTCTTGCACTAGTTCCACATATGAATATCTAAATGAAGACCAAATTGCTAAGGGCTCAGCAGAAGGTTTGGCTCATAGTAGAAAACAGTAAGCATTTAATAAATTAATTAATAGATAAAGTGAATAATAATAATTATATATTAATAATTTATCATGATTCATTTATAAATAAAACAAATTACTGACCCCTCAGCTGACAATATAGCTTAAAATTTCCATCAGCTTTAGTGAAACTGAAGAAAGCCATTTCAGTTTTTTCAAAAACTATATCCAGTGACCACACAAAGTTCTAAGTTTGTAAAGCAAAATGTCTATGATAGAAACTCAACCATGGCAGACAATACGGCACAATAGCACCATCTTTGATGTTTAATTCTCTGATATTTCTCTCATGTTGTCCATTTAAGTCCACATCCATATCCTTGCTGGAACACTTTAAATTGTAACAAATTCATACTAGATTGAGCTTGTCAAAGTAAGCCTTATATCCAGAACAACTCACCCTCTTTCCCTCCACTTAATAATTAAAATTTAAAAGGTACAATATTTAAAGAGTCTTTAAGCCATTTAGAGACCTATTAATAGTAATAAGTGATGGTTGAAGTCAAAACTTTCCTTGTCCATTGATTACAGAACTGCTGGTAAAACTCTCCTGAGATGCTCAGAAATATTGTTTGCCCATTATATCTGTATATATCTGGATATGATACAGCATGTTTTTGTTGTTGTTGTTGTTGTTTCATATTCTCAGATTTTAAAGTAAAGGTAATAGAAATTTATATTTTTGTGACAACCCTTCTTGGAAAAGTTAGTGTTCAAGTAGAAAACTTAATAGTTAAAAACGGGGTCTTAATGGCCCAGTTGTAAGATGAATCAGTGTTTTCTTATAACATACCTGAATAAACCTTGCTCTGAGCCAACAGACTTAAAATGTTATTTCATAGATGTCTTACATTATAATGAGATAATCAAGAGAACACAGGGGATTTTGAAAGGAGAAGAAAAGCAATCAGGTACATCACTGGACCAGTTATAAATTAAGAATAAATTGTTGCTCATGAAGGTATCCTTTAGTGCAGATCACTGGAAAGTAATCTTGCAATGTGTTAGAATTTTTAAACTCTTCATAATTCGATAATTATACTTCTAGGAACCTATCCAAGAAAATAAACTAAAATGCAAAAAAAAAAAATGTTACACTCAGTATAATACAGAGTACTTAGGAAAAGGTAAACAACAGAAGCATCAGACAATATAAAAATGTTTAAGACAGCTGTGGTAAGTTCACTTGATGAAATATTATGTTGTCAATGTGTTTGTAAGATATATTGGTTTGTAGTCTTATAGTTGTTCTCTAATTTTGGCATATGGATAATACTGGATTTATAGATTAAGTTGTTAAATGTTTGCTTTTCTAGCTTTTAGAAAAGTTAGTGAGAATTGGTGTTCATTATTTTCTAAATATTTAGTAGAGTTCATCAGCAAAGCCATTTGGAATTGGACATATTAGTGTGAATATTTTTAAATGCTAATTCAATGTCTTGTTATAGGACTAGTCAGAGCTTCTATTTTTTTTTCTTTAGTTACGTTTTGGTGTTTGTGTCTTTCTAGTAATTTGTCTAAGTTATCTATTGATATACAGTTTTCCATAGTAGTCTCTTAAAATCCTTTTTATTTCTCCAAGTTCAGTAATAGTATCCTTTTTTCATTCTCAATATTAGTAACTTGGATCTTTTTTCCTTGTCAGTCTAGTTAAAGTTTTACCAATTTCATTCTTCTTTTCAAAAATCACCTTTTGGTTTTGTTGATTTTTATTTATTCTCTATATCATTAATTTTAGCTCTTAATTGTTATCTTTTTCTCCTTACTTTAGGTTTAGTTTGGTCTTTTGTTTCAGTGTCTCAAGAGAGAATGCTAGATTATGGATGAGAAATTTTTGTTAATATAGACAGTTATAGCTGTAAGTTTTCCTCTTAAGAAGTGCTTTAACTGGATCCCATAAATTTTGGTATCTTGTGTTTTCATTCTCACTCATCTAGAAGTATTTTCTTTTTCCCTAATGACTTCTTCTTTGACCCATTAGTTAACTGAAATTTTTAAATTTTTAAATATTTGAGAATTTCCCAAATATCTTTCTAGTTTCATTCTATTATTATGTATTCCTTCATTAAAACTGATGTTTCCAAAAACTTTCTAATGATGTGGTAAGGTGCTTCTATTACCATTAAAATAATTGATTACTGTTTATTGAACTTTATTAAATGTCATATACTATATAGTAAGAATTTTTGTATACATAATAATATTTAAATATTCAAAGCTAAGACACAGACATTAATATTTTAAGGTCATATAAACAAATCCCAGAACCATTGTTTGTAATACTTTATTATGTGTTATAACAGTAAGAAATCAAAATTGAAGATTATAAAAGATTACAAAATATTTTTTAAATGAAGAAACAATAATGTTAAAGAAGGTCTTTTTCAGCAATAAGATAATAGACACATTTTCCCCTGTATTTCCTTCAAATTTTCCCTAAAAGGTATGCTAACGTGTGTGTGTGTGTGTGTGTGTGTGTGTGTGTGTGTATTAACTATTCTTTTAGTTAGGAAAGAGAGTAAAAGGGGAAAAGTTAGAAAAAAATAGATGATAGAATCTATTGAAGTTATGTACGCTACTAAAATCTTTTAAGTTTTTCTATAATTGAATCATGGACAATAGATGGAGCTGAAAATGTGATACTGTGCAAAAATGCATAAAGCAAATAGCTAAGCCACCTCATTTTTATTACTAGTAATAAAAGGAGGCTGAAAATAAATCAGACCATTAAGCATAAGAATTATGAGATAAAATTCATGAGAAAAACAAATCAGAGAGATAATAAGTACAGAAAAATGCAACAAAATGGAAACATTACTCATTTGGCTGTGTTTCTTATTTTTTCTTCACTTCTCCCTCTTTTCTGCATATGTCTATTTTTTTCTCAGAAAATTCACTATTATGGTATATAGAGAAGCTACTAGTCTTTCATGCTGATTTTGTATTATTCTACTTTACTGAAATTGTTTATCAGTTCTAAAAATCTATTAGTGGAGTTTTTACATTTTTCTGTATTATAGAATCATATTATCTAAAACAAGCATAGTTTGATGTCCTTCTTATTTGTATGTCTTTTATTTCTTTCTCTTGCCTAGCTCTGGCTACAATGTCAAATGTTATATTGAATAAGAATGGTGAGATTGGACACCTTGTCTTGTTCCTGATGTTTCAGTTTTACCTCTTTGCCTCATTCACAATGATGTTGACTAGGGGTTCGTCATATCTATATGACCTCTTTAATATGTTGAGGTGTATCCTTCTATATTTGTTAAGGGGTTTTATAATGAAAGGATGTTGAATATTTCAAATTTTTTTCTGCATGTATTGAAATGATCATATGATTTTGATCCTTCATTTTATTGATGCAATATATTATGTTACTGATTTCCATGTGTAAAACCATCATTGCAGGCCTGTGATGAAGCCAACTTGAACATGATAAACAGTATTTTTGATGTGCTATTGAATTCAATTTGCTTGTGTTTTGTCAAGAATTTTTGACTATCTGTTCATCAGAGATATTGGTTCATTTCTTCTGTTTTCCAGTTTGTTAAAATACATCTTTCCATAATTATCCTTCATGATTCTTTGTACTTCTGTAGTATTGGTTATAATATCTCCTTTTTTATCTTTGATTTTATTTGGCTCTTCTTTTTTTGGCTTGTCCAGTTAAAGATCCATCAATTCTATTTTTTTAAACAACTCAATTTTATCGATATTTTGTATTGTTTTATAGTCTCATTTTTTTCTGCTCTTATATCTAATACTTCTTTCCTTCTACTAATTTTGGATTTGGTTTGTTCTTGCTTTCTGAGTCCTTGGAGTGCATCATTATGATGTTTATTTTAAATCTATTTTTCACATAGGTGTTGGTTGCTATAAATTTCCATCTTAGTACTGCCTTTGCTGCATCCCACAGTTCTTATGTGTTGAGTTTCTATCTCCATTTTTTTTAGTTTTATTGATTTTATTTTTTTAAATACACTACAGCAGAATGCATTACAATTTTATTACACAGAGTACAATTTTTCATATCTTTGTATATAGAGTATGTTCATGCCAATTTATGCCTTTTATATATGTACTTTTTTGTATTACAATTCTTATTACACATATATACCACAGTTTTTCATATTTCTGTATATAAAGTATGTTGACACCAGATTCAAGTCTTCATACATGTACTTTGGATAATGATGTCCATCACATTCCACTGCCCTTGCTATTCCCCTTCTCCTCCCTTTAACTACCACCCCTCTTCCCTATCTAGTATTCATCTAATCCTCCCTTGCTCACCCTCCCTACCCCACTATGAGTCAGCCTCCTTATATCAGAGAAAATATTTGGCCTTTGTTTTTTTGGGATTGCTAACTTTGCTTAGCATTATCTTCTTCATTGCCATCCATTTACCTGCAAATACCATGATTTTATTCTCTTTTATTGTTGAGTAAAATTCCATTGTGTATATATGCCACATTTTTTTTATCCATTCATCCAATAAAGGGCATCTAGGTTGGCTCCACAGTTTAACTATTATTGACTCTTTTTATGATCATTCTTTTAAATTCCTTCAGAGATATCAAATTACCTTGTTTTTCATATTTTTTATTCTTTATATTTCTTGTTCTTCCATGTTAAGGTTTGCACATCTGGTGTATCGGGTGTCTCTACCACTTTTACAGGGCAACCTTCTTAATAAGCAGATTCCTCCTGAAGATGTGTCTTGAAGCGTGGGTTAGTTATGCAATGCTGGCTTTGATTCTAGCTTGGCAGCATAGTGTAGTCTACCTATATTTTATTTGTCTGTTTTTAATGACTTGGAGCAAAGTGTATACCACAGCAGAGTCAGAGAGAACCACTGTCACTACAGGCTATGCAAGAATGGGGACATTCTAGCAGTTCAGACAGATGTGATACAGACAGCTGTGGACATAGTGGCTGTTCAGCTACTCTTTACTATGGGAGTGGTGGCCCCTGTCAGTTGATGTGTATTTCTTCATTCACTGTTGATACTAGCTCTGCTACTAGCAAGAGTCTCTTGCTGGCATGGGGAACCCCTGCAGTGGTAAGGGACCTGAAGCATTGTTCTCTGACCAGTCTGTGATGCAGGCCCAGACGCTGCATTGGTGGAAACTGCACAATCAGTCTGTGGTGCTCAGACCAAATCCTGATAGCAGCTTGTGGTCACAAAGGGAAGGTGCAGAAGTGGGATAGTAGCCAGAACGATGGTGTTCCTCTCTGCCAGTGGCATTTAACACCCAGAAGCAAGGCTGTGGCTGGTGCTGGGCAAAGTTCCTATTGTCACTGTTTGACCATTTGTACCCAGTGGTGGGGTGATGGCTGAAGCTGGGGCATTTCTGCCCCCTCCCAGGTTCTTAGCTGTGTAATGCAGGGTAATAGCCATAGCCATAGATTTGCTCAAAATCTCCTCAGCATGTTCCTGTAGAGAGAGCAGCAGCATGAACAACAGTGTTCTCCCACCATCAGTACAGGCATTTGAGCACTGTGCAATGCCAGGCATACATTCACTTGTGCCCAATGGGGGATATAAGGACTGGTTCCAATCCATTTGTTTCTGGTCACAACTTTGGTCTCAGAGGACAGAACCTCATTTCCTTGTTCTCAAAGGTGACACCTGCCATTCCCCTCTGTTACAACACCTGTGCTGCATAGCAAGTTCACTGGGCCATGTTGTGTATACAAGGCAACTACCACCCAAAAAAATGCAGTGGAATGTCTGTGGAGCCCCAGAAATGGGAATATCCAGGGATTTTTTAAGTTCAGACAATAATTCCCTCTCAAGATGGTTCCTGCCTATAGTACCCTGGGTGCTTACCAGGAGAAGATGTAGGATTCTTCTCCAAAGCAAGGCTACTATTCAGATTTCAGTTTGCTTATCTAAATGGTTTGCCATCCTTTGAGTATTTTGAAGCTTTCCAGTAGCTGGGACTGCCAGCATTCATACTGATAAGAGTTTTCTGGGACTCTTTCACCCTCATCCCTGAGAAGGGGGGACTCTTTATCCCCTGATTGTAGAGCTAGGTTGGTAGATACCAGAATATTTTGTTCTCTTTCTCTGCTATTGTTCCAAGTCTTGGAGTATTACAAAGTTCCAGTCTCTTGTTGATTTCAAATGTTCTCCAACAATTACTCACACCAAAAAAAAAAAAAAAAAAACAAGTAATGCACCATTATTTTTGTTATTCTTTGTGGAGGAGGAGGTGAGTGCTGGACACTTCTATTCTACCATCTCAACCTCTCATGTACTTTAAATTAAAAGCCTGTATTCTTCTAAACACAGCATAGATAACATTTTTTTAAAAGCTGATGTTTTGGAATCAACATTTGGAATCAGAGTTATAAGTTGTTGTTGTTTGTTTGTAGGGTATGGAAAAACAGACCAAGTGTTTGGTTTGAGAGCTGTTTATAAGCCCCCTAAGTAGAGATACTAAGTAGGCAATGGGGTACATGAGTCTGGAGTTAAGGGGGAAATTCCAAGCTGGAGATAAACTTGGGTATAATCAAGTCATTGGCATGTGAGATAGCCTAAGGAACGAGTCGGGGAGAGAAGAGGGAAGAAAGAGAGAACCAAGGATTGAGCTCAGTATTCCCAACTTTAAAGACTGAAAAGTTGAGAAAGATCTAGCAAAATAGACTCCAGGTGAGTGGCTTCCTGGAGTAATAGGACAATATAGAGGTGTAACAGAGTTCAAGGAGGCAAGTGTTTCAGGGAGAAATATCTAATGAACTATGTCTAATGGATAGATCAAATATAGAGTAAAATAAGACCTGAGAATAAATGTTGAATTAAACATCCCTGAGCTCATTCGTGACCCTAGATAAAGCAGTGTTTGTCAGTAGTCAGAAAATTTTTTCTGAAAGGGAGCAGATACAAAGGATTATAGGCTTTGTTTGGAGCCAGATAGTCTTTGTTGCAACTATTCAGAATTGCTGTTGTGGCACTAAAACAACTGTAGAATACAGACAGAATGGGCCTGATTGTGCTGTATTTCAACTTTATTTACAAAATCATGTAGTGGGCTGGACCGGCCTATGAGCCAGTTCACTGACCTTTAGTGTATGGGATATCAAAGCATTTAAAGTGTGATTCAGTATATTCAAATAAGGGAAACAGAAGGATGGTTTTTGAGTTGTTTTGCTTTAAAGAGAAACAGAGAAATGCAAGTAGTAGGTTAAGGTTGCTGGAGAATGAGGGAGAAGAGGTTTGCATTCCCTTGGAAGGAACAGAAATGATATCCCAAATGTAGATGTCTTGGACCTCAAAATTAAGAAAACACTCTACCTGCTGCGCAACTGAGTGACCATAAAGTCCAGCATAAGTTTCAGCAACAACTTTACGATTCCAAGCTCGCTTCTGTAGAGCCTCTTGGCTACCTCATCTCTTCAACTGAAATAAAGCCTCGACTTGGACTGCAAAGTAACAAGGTTTTACTTAGCATAACCAGTCCCAGAAATAATGTAAGTAGGAAAAATTAAAAAAAAAAAAACAGGGGTGAGGACTCACCTGGGATTCCATTTTTCAGAACCGTTTTAGAATGGTTGGATCCTGACAAAATTGTTTTCTTGGAAAAAAATCAAAAGTTAAGTTGAATTTTATATTTTGAGGTCAAAGAAGATCAGCTACCACATTTCCATGAATAATAAACTGTTTACCACCACCACAAGTCCACTAATGTTAGTCATAGGGATCTGTTTTTCTCGTTTTCATTTTGATTTTTGGTTTTCAGTACTAGGGATTAAGCCCAAGGGTGCTTAACCACTGAGTTATATCCCCAGCCCTTTTATATAATTTATTTAGAGACAGGGTCTCACTGAGTTGTTTAGGACCTCGCTAAGATGCTGAGGCTGACTTTGAACTTGAGATCATCCTGCCTCAGCCTCCTGAGCCATTGGGATTACAGACATGTGCCACTATGCCCAGCTCTTGCTTTAAAACTCTTTGAATGTGTATGAAAATAAGATATGTAATATAAGGTGGTAGCCCAAATTTATAGTAAAAATTTTCCCTCAAAGAACACCATTAAATGGAAAAAAGTCTTTATAAAAAAATTAAATAAGATGGCTACAAAAAAAGTTTATTTGAGCTCAGTGTAAATTTAAATTCAAATTCCACCAGAATACATTATCACAAAGGTGACAATTTAGAACTATGAAACACTTGAAGCTTGAGAAATTAAGACAGGCAGATGAGAAGAAAAACTGATCATATTCCTAGTTTTGAAGTTTTCTGTATGAAAGGATATATGTCAATATCTACTCATGTGTCCTGAAGGGTGTGGAATTTTAGTGGAAAAAAGAGTAATTGTTTTTTGTCTTGTTTTCTTTCTTCATGGAGCATGTATTTTATCTTAAGCCATCTCACCAATGCCTTACATCTTGGTGTCAGGATGGGCAATTTCATGCTATTTGGCCTAAAAACTGGCAACTTCTGAGAGACAGTGATAGGATGCGGGTATTCTAATGTCTGTCACAACATGAAGGGTATTCATTTAACTGAGATAGAACAAAATCAGATAAACAAAAGACATCGCTGCCTGATTTCAAGGGTTAGAAAGGATGGTTTCTTCTCACTCAATTAAAGATTTTAAACTATTTACATCAAATAAAATGAGAAAACCTACTCATTGTTTCCTTTCATCTCATGGTGTGGGGTTGGGGAGGGGTTCTTTTTCTTAAAATGAAGTTATTGAGATGTAATTCACAAAGGATACTGTCCACCCACTCAAAGTATACAATTCAGTGTGCTTTAGCATATGTATAGGATTCTACAACCATCACCACAATATAATTTTAGAACATTTTTATCTCCCCTAAAAGAAACCCCATTCCCATTAGTTTCCACTCTCTGCTCCCTGTGCCCCCAGCCCTAAGCAACCACCAATTTACTTTTTGCTATAGATTTGCCTGTCAAATTTTCTTTAAATTGCCATGCATGACCTGTACCACTGAATTTTTTTCTCATTATCATAAGAATTTAAAAAATGTGATAAAGCCTTCAAAAATGTGAATAGGTATCCAGAAAATTGTAGCAGCGTGATCAAAAGATATATTGAATTCAGTAGTATCTGATGGCTTAAGTAGTCGATAAGCAGTGAAGATTTAGATTTAGACAGATTGCAATATCACTTAAATGCCAATAATTTTAATTATAAACTTGAAGCAGGCTAAGGTTGCAGAAATGTCTTGTGCTCATAAGAACAACAATATTTGCAACCAGGAATATTTGCAAATACATTTTCTGACTTCACTACTTACTATCTGTATGACTCTGGGCAAGCATAAAAATTCATGAAATTAGCAAAGATAGAGTATTTAGGACCAAGCCTGACACACAGTGCTCAATAAATGTTAGGTATTATTTTATCACTTTAATTCATAAGAGCACAGTAATTTAGGTCAAATTCCAAAGAAGAATTCTTAACATATGCCAACTTACACATTTAATTAGTATTTTTGAAGTCTCTATTCAAAGACATTTCCTGCCATGATAACGATAGAGCATGATTGAAGATGCTGTAATGTAGGAAGAACAGCATTGATCAAGTATGATTAAGAAGAAAGCTGTAAACTGGCCTTCAGTGACTTTAGAATCATGCATTCTATAAATAGCAAAAGTGCTCACTAATTTATTACTTTCACCTAAGCACTCTTGTTGCAAATTTTCCTTTCTATATTAAAAAACCAATTGCAGCAACAAAAAGCTTCCATAATAGTCTTATACCTGTCTAATAAAAATAAAGAATAATATTAGAGCATTATAAACCACATATAGTCTTTTAGAGTTGAAATGTTTAAGACCCTAAACATGACTTTTTAAGTCTGTGTGAGCTAAAATTGTGATTTGGTTTTGTGTCCAGAATGTGAGGAAATGTAACCCAAATAATTTTTTACCTTCTCTTTAATTCTAATGCAAAATGGCATTTGCTAATAAGACTATGTTAGATAATTTCTGAGGTATTAGGTACTTTTCTGTTCTCTTAAAAAGTGTGGTGCTAAGTATTATGTCCCAATCAGATAACTCATGACACACAACATTTTCATATTTGGGAAATGTTAACACGTTACAGTCCTTGCTTTGAAACATAAAAGAATTAATCACAGACAACACCATTTCATTTTCCTTTGACCCTTTAGACAATTTAATATGATTTGCATGCAATCCCATTTTAGGACCCAATGGCCTCTACTTTATACATCTGTTTGTATGTATCACCCCAAGCTTTCCTCCTCTTGGCATTGTTTTGTATTTGCATGAAAATTCATAATTTTTGCATGAAAAGTCATCTGTGCTGTTGAAGATAAATGTCTAACATGCCTTGCAAATATCACATACCATTACTTACATATTTTTTTCTTTTATTTTCAGTTACTGAAGTTTAAATATGCTTGAAATGTAAAAGTGGCATGAAACTGTAGTGATGCAAGAATATTTAATGTTCCTTTAAGGTTTATCATTCTTACCTGGGAAAACTTGGGGGCTATTCCCAACCTAGTCTTTGGACACTAATCTTCAATTACAAATTACGATAAAACTATACTGAACACAGGTACTGTCAGCAGAGTAATAACTTCTAAAGTAAGTTTTTTTCCTTAGCTCTTTCACATAAGTATAAAATTTGTCCCCTGACTTCAAAAATTATTAAATATTTTGTTGTTTTTCACAAAACCTTCCTAATGTGACATAAAATTAAGCTCAGTTGACTTTGGCGAATTCCTAGTACCTAAAAAAGTGACAAATAACTTACTGAATGACAGCACTAACATTTTAGTACCTTAATGCTTTCTCAATGTCAAAATGGATATTTGATATAAGAGTGCATGAATACACAAAGAGAGTAGTAAGTCATTTGCACAATTTCATCAAGCTTCAAATTAAAGAGCCCTTGACAGTGTCCAACCAATGGGAGAAAGTGCATACTTCCAAGCAAGGCTCCTTTCTTCCAAGGCTCCCTGCTTGCTCTGCACTTATTCCCCCCAACTGCCATTGCTACCACACTTAACACTGTTTGAGAATACCCTTTAGAGAGTCCTTTAGAGCCATCAGCACATGGATTTTAAAACCTGTGTGGGGAGTGATTATAACTTTCTTATGAAGTGAATAGACTCTCAGTACCAAAGCAATCAAATCAGGATGGTAATCAAGCTGGTGAAACATTTTTCAATGACATATGAATATAAAATTAATAAGACTTACAAGGCTTATAGCTTGAAAAATGATCGTGAACACATTTCCCAAAGAACACCTCAAAGCATTCATATAAATATCAGCAATGGTGGAATAAGTGGAATTTTTTTAAGTATTTCAGATGACTACAGTATAGTCACTGGAATGAATAATTTCAATATTATGTATGTAGGTGTTATTTTTAACTTGACCTCATCTCATGTAAGCTAATGGAGGAGTTTACACATTAAAAGACAGTCATTCTACATTATTTTTATCTCATCGGAATATAGATGAGTGACTGTCACTTCCCCTTGGCTAAGTGAATATCAAGTTAATGCCAATTTAGCAGCAATTTTAACAGCTTTTGGTTGACTGTCTCCTGACTGTCACCAACTAGTTCTGTGATATTGGCATGGGACTCAACCTCTTTGTGCCCTGGCTCCTTAAATTATTTTTAAGTTATCATTTGAATAGAAATGCTATAATTATCATATATCTGTGTGTGAGACTATAATTATCATATATCATAAATCTACATTCTTCTCTGTATACTTCAATTAAATTCAAGCAGAAGTAACTCAAAATTTAAAAAATAAAAATAAGGTAACTAAACACAGAGAAGAAAACTAGTTTCTCTAATAGTCTTTTCCACCTGATGGTAAGATGCCATTTTCCTAGCTCTATTTGTTTACATTATTGTCTTGTACAAGTCTCACATCCCAGTATCTTCATCACCTTTTACAGATGAAGATACTGAGGTTCAGAGAGATTCAGTTACTTGTCAGAGGTGATGGACTAGCAAGATACAGAGCCAAAGACTCTGGGTCTTCCAAATGAATACTCATTCCCTCCATCACCGTTTATCTCTGAGCAGGCTTTTGATTATGAGGCGATTTTTCCAAGGTGTCATCATTCAGAATTTACACTCCTTGAAAAGAAAATCTGCCTTTAGAACACCATGGCACCTCTGTGGAATATCCACTTGCGTCACTACAGCTGTCTCTGCTTTTACAAACTAGTTGTTTTGTCAGCATGAGTGTGACAACAATTAGACGTCCCCTGTTTTTGCCCCATGCCTTTTCTCCTTCACAGTCATTCAATGACAAGCGTAAAAAGAGCTTCATCTTTTCACGAAAATTCCCATTCTACAAGAACAAGGAGCAGAGTGAGCAGGAAACCAGTGATCCTGAACGTAAGTAGATTCTCCAAGATAATGTCACATGCAACACAAGAGGAAAAAAAAAATCCTTCACGGGCAACACGCATGATGTAGGCTCTCTCACGCCACACGCTAGGCAAACAACACAGCAGGCAGGCAGGTCAGGTCTTACTACTGTGACCAGTGTTTGACTGCAGTCTGGATCCTTCCCTTCCTGTGGCTCTTCTTTGTAGAATGCTTTGGCAAGGGAGATATGGAAGCTGGGACTTCGCATCTAACCAGCCTTTACCTTTGACCAGAAATGGGTATGATTTGCCTTTTCTCTCATGTAAGGGCTTGAGACTGATTTCCCTTCTGGGCAGAAATATTGGATTCCATTACTGCATAAACTTTTTGAAACGCTCACTAACCAGGAGCAATTAAATTACCTTTGTTGATTCTGGCATATTGGCTCCCTCTTTCCCTCCCAGCAAATATTAAATACTCTCTCAGCAGTGAGCTTGTGTTGGTGGACACTAAGTCTCAGAATTTGATATGAAACATGGAGGGGATCGTTCCTCTAAGAGGCACATTTCTGTGGCAATGTTAACAGATGGCATTTGCCAAATCTTTCTTTTCTCCCTCTTTTTATGTTTTCAGACTTCTGCTTATACCTTTGGAGTTGCTTTCCAAATCAGCAATTTCTTTCTTAAGTCTCAGCCCAGGGAGTTTGGGGTAAAAGTTGTTTTAAAAGCACAGAGTGGGATCCAGATTGTTTAGGCAACACGGTCTGTCATGGTAGTATCCATTTCAACTCCACTGACTTCTTCCTTCCTCTTCCGTGGCTGTTCTTCCTCTCTCATTGCTCTCTCTGGGGACTTCCATGCAGGACATCCCCGGATTAGGTGACGACGGTTATGGAACAAAGACTCTGAGTAAGTTTCCAGGAATGGTCACTGTAACTTTTCTTTTCTTTTCCTTTCCTTTTGAGTTTGGCTTTTGTTCCTTTTCTTGAGGGCCTTTCACTCCTAGCATGCACAAGATACGAGTTTTATTTGTTACCTAGCTGTGAATGCTCCTACAAAATAATTTTCAATCGTTTTGTTCTGCATGTCAGCATTTAAAAGCAAAGTGTGTCAGGCACTCTAACTTCTGTTGCACTTAACTCCTTCCCTTTCTGACCATGTGATATGGCCAACATGGTCCTGATGCTCACCATAGCATCACTTGCTCTACTGCCTAATTCTTCCCCAGAGAGCAAGAAACCATGTTGCAAGAAAGGGTGAGCTAAATGTCCTAGAAAAGCAAAGTAGAAATATACTTTATGTTCTTTCTTCTGCCTTTTCACATGGAAATATTTAATTAGCTTGCCAAATTTCATAATCGAATTGTACTTTGCTATTAGTAAAGGAGCTACTCTGTAGTCAAAAGGAACATGCATTCTTGAAAAATAAACATTAAGCTATTTGATCTTCCATGAATAATTCTTTGTCATTAACTTTGATCTTTTCTGACTTGCAGTGATCCTGCTTGAAACGTTTGTATGATAAAGTTTTAGATATGTATTAATATCTTTTTCTATCAGTGATTAATTAGCTGCATTATATAATCAAGTCTTTTGTAGCATAGAACAAAAATTATATGTATTAGACCTTTACATCCTAGTTATTCATGTTTTCAGTCTGTGTCTTATTGCATTTAGCAATTAAAACTAATTTTCCTATGTATCAATATGCTATGATTTTTCTTTCTTTAATACTAATCCTATTGTGTAGGCACCAATGAAATAAGAACAGAATTTTGTGTCTTTTGCAGTTGTATCACATGTTCAATTTTATTTTGACAGCTATGGGTGATATTTTTATAAGCTGTTCATGTCATTTTATAAAACAATAGCATTGTTTTCAAGGGCTGTTTACATAATCCCACATAATACCTTTCATACTTCAAGTTGTTCATTTAGAGTGGTTTTTAGATATGTATACATAGAAAACAAAATCTGATCGGGAGTACTGATCTCTTTAAAGATGAAAACTTTATCTTTGAGACATTACAAGAATATGATGAAATTTTTCTTGAATTAGTGAGTAAAATTCAAATGCTATTTTCAACATTATTGCCATAGTATCAAGCATCATCAGAGAGAGTTTGTAAATTTTCAATTTGGGAGGGAAAAGGAAATGTTTTAATATATTATTAATATTGAACATCAATAAAAATCTTCATAACCCCTAGTTCAAAGTACTTAAGATAATAATGCCTGTGAAAACACACCATTGTTGGTCTTGATGGTCATTCAGTGATAGAAAACAGACTTGCACAGATGCGTTCACACTTCTTTCTCAGTGCCCCTTTGCACTTAGAACATGTGTGCCCAATTAGCAATGCAAAAACGATTTGTGTAAATTTAACATACTTCAGTTTTCATGAGTTTCATGCAGCAAAACAAGTCTGTATAACTGGCAAGAATACATAATATCTAAGCATTTTAAAGTGCTTTTTCACTATTAGAATATAATGTTATACTTTTTCCTCTTTCGTGTCAACCGTACGACAGGTCAATTTTTTTAAAAGCTGAAGTTATTACCAGTGAGCTTCAGAAATCAAATAGTCTCATATACTTAACTAAAGTGATATACAAAAATGTTGATGATTTGATCATCTATAATTTAAATAGTACAGATAAAAGCAAATGACTTTAGAAATGAAAGTGCTAATTCTGGCACGTAACCAGTACACACATCCCTGCTATGTTAGCTAAGTTGTATTTGTATGAAAAAACAATTCGGAATGTCACTCTATGAGCACATTATTCAGAATCAATTAATGACAGACTTCATGCTAGAACCAGCCTGAGCATCAGGCCATTTAACGACTGCCTAGTCATACCCACAAAACCCAATAGCTATCCAGGCAAAGCTCTTAATATAAAAACAAGAAAATACTGAACTAATTCACAAAACATATTCAGTGACTTCTTTCTTCCAAGATTTTTCTATGCACTCACTAAAACAGGAAAGATCTTCAAGCCTCCCTTTCAGCCTGAGAATTAGTTTATGAAGTATTTAAGTAGAAACAAAATTCAAAAAATTCCAGGGATCAATTGGTGATTCAGTGTTCCTAGAGAATAATTAAAGGCCCAAATAGAGAAATGCCTGCAAGAAAATAGTACCTGCCTACCTGAAGCTCCTGGATTTATAGTTAAGAAGATATTCAGTTGAGACACATTGGCCTTTGTAACATGAATCTGGAAATTCAGCTGTAGGAATGGGTCATATAGTATTTACACAAAGAAAATTGTGTAGGTTGACATTCATTTTTTAATTAAAGATACTTTCCTTGTTTGCTAAAAGGAGGAAACAGCAATCAAGCAGCAGTTTCCTGTAAAATGGCGATAAAGTTTTCATCTTCTTTATCTTACCTGAATTTTCTTAATGCAATCTACTCTGCGGCCTCTGACTTGCCTTTTGCTCACATTTCTAGTAGCCTTGCATGCGTGTATTTCTTTCCGTTCTGGCTGCATTTCAATGCTTGGTATCTCTTTAATTTGCTGTGCTGTTCTTGCAGAACATGTTTCTTCTAATGCCAGCGATAGCGAAAGTAGCTACCGTAAGTTACTGCTTTGGTTTGCGGTTCTTTTCTTTGCAACTGCTCCATTGCCTGTGATAGTCATTTCAGAGTTTTGTTGTTGTTTTTCAATTGCTGCCTTTTGTCATCTTTATCCAAAGCAAATGGCTTGAAATGAAATCAGCAATGGTTGCAGAAAGATACAGAAGACACTAGGGCCATCAGTGGACCCTAATGAGATTTGTGCAAGCAGTCAATCTTGCTAATATCAATTCCAACCTCAGCTGGTGGTGACCCAATGATTCAATTCTCACAGAGAAAGTGCAAAAAAAGTTCAACATAGTGGATTTTGACATTCCACCACCTGCCTCCCCCTGATCAATTTAAACTCCCTGCAGGAGGGTGAAGAAGTCATTATGATTTTATTTTCCTTATCATTTTGCCTTTTTCTGTTTTGTTCCCTTTTAAATCAGACATGAATCTTATATCACTTTCTCCTTGCTTAATATTTTAAACTAGATACTACATCTACATATCTAACTTTATTTGGGGGATGGTTGGGAAAGCAATGAGAAAGTTTCATCCTCTAATGGTGAAGGAACTCCCATTTGGGGAAAAAAAAGTGAGCAAATGAGATAACTGAAAAGGTAGGTAATTATTTAAAAATTATTTCTGTTTTTTTCTTTGGTCACCTCAAGCCATTTGCTTAGTGTATGGAAATACTCACCAAACACCAAACACATCCTTTTGTTCAGTTCTTGTGGTTTCTTACCACCTACTTACTGGTTTTTGGTGACTAATATAGGTACAAATTGTCATTGGGATTCTTAGGACTTTTATAATATTAATTTGTACTACTTAATGAAAGGGATTTCCCAAAAAGCAATTGCCAAGGATATTAGAAAACTGCAGGCCCAATACATGACCACAGCTACCAAGGCAGAAATTGGTATTGTCTTTTGCTTAAATATTATAGTAATTAAAAACTAAAATCAGCTGGGGTATTTTCCCCCATGATATCATCATACTTTACAAGATTTTTTGAGTTGGAGTGCAAAATAGTGTTTTGGAATATTTTAAATGTAATTTGGATTTTGAGAAAGGCATTGGAGAATCAGATTAGTAGCAGGTTAAAAAAAAAAAAAAAAAGTGCAGAAGAAGAAAGATGGCAGACAAAGGTCCAGAAAAGGGAGATGAGAGAGATGAGACATGCCAAAGAATGAAGAGACAAAAATTGCAATGAGCATATTTATCATATGATATTAGAATCACCCAATTTTCTTATCAATAGAAGTCTTAGAAGTTCACCAAGTCTTATTGTTGGAAGGATTAAAAGGGTAGCTTTCAACATGGTTCTTGACATTATGAGTTTCTTCTTACTCTTATAAATTTTTGACTAATCCAATTAAAAAAAATTGTTTCTCCCATTTTTCATTTGATTTTAAACGAAAAAAAAAAAAAAAAAAAAAAGCCACAAGCCAAGAAGTAACCAAAGCTTATCTTCTGACTTTTGTTTTACTACTGGAGATTAAATCCAGAGGTGATTTACCACTGATACACACACCCAGTCTTTTTTGTTTTTTTTGTTTTGTTTTGTTTTGTTTTTAGTTTTTGTGGGATTTGTTTTTGGTTTTTTTGAGACAGTGTCTCACTGAGTTGCTGAGACTAGCCTCCAACTTGTGATCCTCCTGACTCAGCTTCCCAAGTCAATGGGATTACAGGGGTACAGCACATCTGGCTTTCTCAATTATACAATTTACTTGTTGGCTTTCGTGGAAACCATTGATACTAATTTCTTTAGTGTTCAGTTTTCAATTATCAAAACTGTTCTTTCTTCCAGTAGACAAATACATGGGAAAGGAAAACACCATGCCTTATTCTTCTCTATCTTCTATGGAACGTATACATAAGAAGTATCTTTTTATTTAGAAATCACATTTTTTTGGAGTATAGCCTCCTCTTCTGTATTTCAGAAGCAGGATTTTTTTTTCCCAGAATCATTGTGTTATAAAAATCATGCAAAAGTTTTCAGCAGCTTGACAAGTTTTTGAAGTGATTGCCATAATGACATCAATAATTCCTTTTACTCTCAAATGGTAGCTGCTGCACACAAATGTTTATTGGATAAAAAAAAACATTTATATGCATCTTGAATTATCTATGAGAAGAAAGAAGAGTTGGAGGTAAATTCTATATTAGTAGGGCAAGTGTAGAATCTAATCATTATATTGGTTTGGAGTTACAGAAGGTCATCCACTCAGATTTTCCTTACAAGTCATTTGTCGAAGCTAGAAGGGAAAAAAAATTACCATTGTTTTCCCTCCAAGATATAAATACAAGGGATTCCAGAAGAATGTTAATTTGTCATCTACCATAAGTCAGGTTCCCTTCACTGGTACCATGAGACCCCAAATAAACATAAACTAACTCTGGATTGCAGCACACATATAGTAGGAGAAAGAGTTTAATAAATGAGAATGTGCACAAAATGAGGCAGGTTCTAGGAGATAAGTTTAACTCAAGAATAATGACAGAATCAGAGATGGTTTCAGAAAGGAAGCTTTGATCTGAGCTTCAGAAAGATGAGACAGACACTTACCAGCTAGGCAAAATGAGGAAGGAATTTTCTAGAAAGGGCAATGTTGTGACAAAATCCATAGAGTCTTGGCCCAGACTTCCAGAAAGAAGCAACTTTGATATCAAAATAGGCTGCATTTTTCTACTGAATTCCTGGCTTTTGCTATAATTATGATTAACTTTATCATCTTTTGAATAGCAGTATGAACAAAAACAAAAAGGACTCTTTTCATAAAGTCCAGGTGTTATATTTTACTTTTAGAACTGTGCCATGTCCACTCTAGGGACAAAATGGCTATAATAAAGTGTGAGTGATGAGAAATGGTCCCAGGTCCTTGTTCCACAGGTCCAAGGGCACCATTCACACTGCATCCTGGAGTTACATGTTTTGGCAAACTCACCTGAAGGTGTCCTGTTTCCTGAGATACACCTGCACACACATCCATGGACACAGACCTCAATTTCTAATAAACAGTTCAGACCTCTGCTACACCACCTCAGGCATATCAAATAGTTATTTTTTCCAATTCCAACTACATTGAGAAGCAGCTAAAATGCAGTTAATCACAGGGTACATTGTCTAATTAACAAAATACCACATCAAAACTGTCTTAATTCTTGGCCAATTCCAAATTTCCATCTGCCAATAAAGAAGTGAAGTGAAGTCTTATATTTGGGGCTCTTGTGTAGCACATCTTTCAGTTGTCCTTGTATTGGAAGGTGATAAATACCAAGCAAGAATAATGGGGACCAGGCAAACCTCTGCAGCTGAAGACCTGGCTTCTCAAAGCTCTTGACACAGCATGGATGTGTAGGAGCTGATGATAATCCTTTTAATCCACTGGGGTTCATCAGTTAAGAAGGATTTTCAAAACGAAGATCTTGAAGAAATGATTTGAGTGAAACTGACATGTTGATATGAAAGCCAAGATTTCTCCACTGGAGTCTGAAAATAATGCACATATTCTTTGCTTTACTCCACTATTCTCAAGTTTTGCCCTTGGATGCCTTTAGTTCTTTCATCTTTATAGAGCAATTTTTCACTCCACCTCTTGTTTCATTTGACTTCTGCAATAAAACTATTACATGTATTTTACACTGATAGTCCACGTTTTAAGGGAAGAAGTTAAAGCTCCAAGAGGCTGTATACCTCATCAATAAGTGGTAGCACTGCAGTTCCAACCAAGACCTTTTTCTCAGAATTCCAGACATTTTTCACTCTTCCCTATACTTTGCTATCCCAGCCTCTTGATGTTTTTATCTACTACATTCCAATAATCCCATGCTACCCCTCCAATTAATATAGACAACAACATTGACAAAACATTAACTATATGCTAATGCTTATTTCAAGGGCTTTATAAAGCAATTTAATCTTCTAAGCATCTTATGAAGATGCTATGTGATTTTGCAAAAACTAAAGTATCAGTAGTCCCTTATATAAAATGAGTAGCTTAGATTAGAACTGAGATTGAAAATATATTTCAATCAAGATTTCAGCTCTGGCCAATGGGTAGTAGCTGCCTGATGAGTTGTACTGAAAAGTATTCTGAGGCCACATTGAGTAATGCAGACAATCAGTTTGTGATACCTATCAAGAACATAGGATGTAGGAATAATGTGCTACACACTTGCCTCTGAAGCACATGAACTCCAATCCTCACTTAGCCTAAAGTTCGATGGTTCTAAGAACCTATTCTTAATAGCCATCATATGCTACCACTAAATGCTGAATTTCGAACATTAAATGAACTACCACTGGTCATCTCTTCTTACCCCTCTCTCGTTTCCAAGGATTCATGAAGTAAAGCACTTTACTTTTCCCAATCCTGAAGACATATTAGGGTCTTCTTCTGGATATACTCACTGTGACTTGCTTCCAGTTTACAAACAAAATGTTTCATGGGGACTGCCACAAATCCTCTGCCAAGTCTCTGACAGCTGCAAATATCCACACACAGCTCTGTGCTGCTTGCCCACTTCCAGCCATGCAGTTGCCAAAACAAGACCAAGAAATAGTTTGTACCTTTTCACCAGCTGTTATTTCTTAAGTGCCAACTTCTTCTGAGAAAAAAATAGAAAAACTACTAAGGATGACTATTTTATGCAGATGACACAGTAGCACTTTTAAATAAAAGAGCCGATTTTGCAGATGGAACCCCTTATGGCCCCTCAGTGTGTCTGACCTGATTTCTGTCCCCTCGCCTTTGTTCCTTAGTAAGCTCTACCCGCCCCCACCCCTGACACACAAGGAATTCTACATCTCTTACCCTTTTGAGACAGAGTGATACACTCAGCACAATCAAAACAAGATATGGTTTAAAATCTTGACTCCACCTCATCCTAGTTAAGGAAATAGGCCTCATCGATGTCTCTGAGCCTCAGTTTCTTCATCTGTAAAATGGGGGTCATCAGAGCACCAACTACCTAAGAAAAACTGTCAACAATTAGAAGCCAATGGATGTGAAAGCCCCTCTAGACCCACAAAGTGCCAGTGATATGAGTTTTCTTCATTACTTCCCTTCTTTGTTCATCTAATGTTTCATTACTCACAGGGCTTTTCATTCTTGAGTCTGAAAATGAAATTGACTTTACATTCACAGCTACTATGTCATGCCAACCTCCACAGCTTCCCTGCAGGCCTCCTTGGTATTCCCAGTACCTAGTTGTATGGGGCCTTGAGAACTGGGAAGAACCTTGACATAAAGGAAACTGCCATTTCTGCCTACCCATACCACTGTTCTGAGCAAGACCCAGCACCGTTCGTAGTTGCAGAATGAAACTAAAGAGCGATGGATAAACAAGAAACTATAAAACTCTTTAAAAATTGATCAAACTGGGCACAGTGGCACACTCCTGTAATCCCAGCAGCTAGGGAGGCTGAGGCAGAAGGATTGTGAGTTCAAAGCCAGCCTCAGCAAAAGCAAGGCACTAAGCAACTCAGTTATACCCTGTCTCTAAATAAAATACAAAATAGGGCTGGGGATGTGGCTCAGTGGTTGAGTGCCCCTGAGTTTAATCCCCAGTACCCCCACAATAAATTAATTAAAGCTATGTTTTGCCCTGATTTTTTGAATCACAAATATACATACTGATATCAAATATCTTATTTAAGGCTTATTTAAGACATTTTTAAATGTCCCATCAGAATGATTTGCAAAGCTACTGGAAAGAGATTCATATGGAAGCATGACATGTTATGTTTATTTAGAGGAAACCATATTTCCCAAAGTGAAATGATCATATTGACAGAAACACAAAACAGAACCTATCTTTTGCCTCATTACTCATTCTGTTCCTCATAACTGAAATGAGAATGTGAATTCATTGACATCTTTCTTTACGTTAAGCACTTGAATGCGCTCTGAGGATGCAATGATAAATGAAACTCAGTATTTGCCTTTATGGAGTTCCCAGAATAATGGGAAGACTCGAATATCACCTGGTATTTGAAATTTATATTATCCCACAATCAGGATTCTCCTCTCATGTTATTTTATAAAGAACCCTCTATATAGTTTTACATTACAATGTTATCCTACCACACTTCTATCCTGAAAACTATGCATTTTCCCCCAATAATTTTTACACTTCTCTTCTGAATGCTTATGACATGTACATACCTCAGGCTTTAGATACCTAGAGCTTAGCAGTCAATGGCCTTTTTTTTTTATTTTGGCCTAGACTAAATTTCAGTAGTTCAGTTTATTCAGAAGGATTCATTCTTTTCCTGAATATAGAAAATTGTGAATCTGATTCATTGAGCACCAAACCCCTGCTCAGATATGGGAAAGTCCCCTGCAAATTTCTGAGGTGGCCACACATAGCTGCCACTGAGGAGGAGGATTGGCCCACTCTCTGTACCATTAGGATGTAGCAGGGCCTAGCAGTTGCACCCTGACAAGAAGCCCTCCTCGAGGTAAATGTCAGATGTGGCTTAAGTCTGTAGCCATTCCTTACCTTGAAAAAGTAAGAGCCCACAAACCATACAGCTACCAAGTCTCCAGCGAAGACACCTGTACTCTACAACTTGACCCACCTGTTGTTTCACTTTATCAAAGCAGTTGCTATTATCAAAACCATCTTTGATATTACCTCACTTCATGAAATCAACCCACCTTTCCTTGGTGCTGGGCCTACTGAAGGAGAACTTGGCATTGGCACACTGAGTATGTTTCAGGGGTGGTGAGCATATAAAGCAATGAGGTTAATAGCTTTGGCTTCAGAAAGTCTACATCATGTCCCATTCCTCTTCCACTACCTCTTCTAACAGACACAAAGTCATATCCAACAGTCCTAACCTATTTCCCCACCAAAGTTTAGTCAGTATGAGACCTTACACAAATAAAGGAGCAGACCCTTTAGGGTTTGCAACTGACTTGAGCTAAGCCCATGACCAATTTTTGACCAAATGGATAAAAGAGATGACTAAAACCTAATCATCAAAACCCAGTTTACTCTCCACAGTTATTTGCTGACTTGAGACCCACACTGAATCAGCAGACTTACAATGAATAGAAGTGTAGAGGATAACACTTTGACGCCATTGTCTTCCTTAGTTCTCTTTCTGAAGTTTCAGAGCATGATTTAGCAGCAATTGCAAACCAATATATAAGGCACTCCTCTCAATTTGTTGTTGGTGGTGGTAGTGGTGGCTGCTGCTGAGAATCCAACCCAGGGTCTCACACAAGCTAAGCACACACTCTAACACTGAACTTCACTTCCGGCCTCCTCTCAATTTTTAACCTTCTTTAATTGGCCCACAACATTCTCCTGATGATTTAATATTAAGGAAAAAAATCTTTAGTGTCTTATAATTTTCTAATGAAATTTTACATCATAAATGAAATAAACAGACATTTGCTTTTAAACAATGTTCAAAAATATAAGATGTAATAAAAGAAAAATTTAGAAGAGGTAGCAATGAACTGATGGATAGACCCTTTCCTTCAACTAAATGGCTTTAATTTAGGTGGTCACGCTTGGTGTAGTGACATGGCACTCCATTAGAAACATAAGACAGAGAGCAGTCTCACAGATCCTTACCCTGTTGCTGAGAACCACAGCTAGTTTTTATGTAGAGTTATGACTGTGAGATAACCTAACACTAAGACAGTGCTAAAGAATTCTATGAGGATGAAGGAAATTTTTGGATGGTTCAGGGAGAGAGAGCAAGGAAAATTAACCCTGAACTGTGTCTGCTTCCTATGTTTCAGAGCAGGGATTTTAGCTCTGGTGAATTACTGGTTGTTAGTCGACTGTAATTTTCCTCTCTTTTCTTCTCAGGAGGGCAAGAAGACCTCATTCTTTCCTATGAGCCTGTCACAAGGCAGGAAAGTAAGTTTCCCAGCATTCTCGGGTTCCTGATTTCCAGGCCATAACAGGTGATACAATTGAAGGAGGGAAACAGTGACGGCTAAGGAAAATACACTCGGCTTAAAAACTCAGTTGCCCCTAAACTACTGTCTTTCCTTGGCCCTATCACCATACAACAACTTCCCTGCGAAACATGACCAATACCAGCTCCCAAGAGGATGGAGCAGCCCTTCAAATGAGTGGCCCTTAGTGGGAAGGAGCATATCCAAGTGTCTGGCTAGAGAGCCCTAGCCAGAGACCTGAAGGCTAAATCCTCCCAGGAAGCTTGTGTTAGCCCAGTACTGAGAACATTCTAGCAGACCTAAGATAGAGCTATCTGAAGGCTGCCCAGGGAAACTGACTTAATTTTTCTGGAAGCCATTTATACAGAAGCTGATGGCTATCGACAAGGATGTTGCAGAGAAAATTCAAGCATCAGATGGGCAGAGTTGCCAAATGAACTTTAGAGATCCTTTTAATCCCAGATACAAAGGAATTAGGAAAACCCCAGCAGAGCACAGAGAGTATTTTGAGCTGAGAGAAAGAAATTATAAAAACATAAAGTGTCATTACTACTAACAATTGCTTTTAAACAATGGCCAAACAGCTGGTTTGAATTCTTTCTTTCTCCCACTAAACTGACTAAACCCAAGTGTTTTGACATTGTGTAGGCATAAATGAAGAATAAGCAAAACTCTTCCAAATGCTTTTCTTTTTTTTTAACATTTTTCTAGTTGTAGACGGTCACAATACCTTTATTTTATTTATTTTTATGTGGTGCTGAGGATTGAACCCAGTGCCTCACACGTGCGAGGCAAGCGCTCCAACACTGAGCCACAACCCCAGCCCCTATTGACAGTCCCTTCAGTTGCTTTTTTTTTTGGGGGGGTGGGGGGTAAGTCCCAGACAGTAGGCACAGTCAACATCCTGAGGAGTAAACATTCATTTCCCTATGTTGGGTAATTGATCCAACGTTATTCCCTTGGCAGTTCTTACTGTTTGGCAGTTTCACTTTAAGAATCACCCTTGCAGGACAATTTTTCAATGATCTCCAAGTCAGTCTCCTTATCTGCATCTTCTTTTCCCTATCTGCAGTAAACTATACCCGGCCAGTGATTATCCTGGGCCCCATGAAGGATCGAATCAATGACGACTTGATATCTGAATTTCCTGATAAATTTGGCTCCTGTGTGCCTCGTAAGTATCATTTCTCTTTTTTACAGGAAAAAGCTTGGATTCTTTATGATACATAATATTATTCTTCCGGTAGTTTCTGGTTTTCCAAATACCACCAGTTACCCATTATCTGAGCACTGTCTTTCAATTCTCTGCCTAACACTTTCCATCTATGCTGCCATGTGCTGTTCTCTATTTGGTAAGTTTATGATAATGTTCTCTCCAAACTGACTGTAGTCCCATAGAAGGTAGGCAGGATCTCTGTAAACCCCTAGCACTTAAAACAGCATAGAATTTATGATAGGCCACAGAATGTTCTTACAGACTGATTAAAATGCCACTATAACATCTTATTCCATAGAATGAGGGAGATCAGAATCAGTCATATATTAAAATCTTCTCAGGATGACCTAGGACAATTTGTTAATCCCAAAATCAAATAGCCTTTCCATGAGTTTTGACAGTACAGGTCTTAGGAGAACAAAAACAAGATGTCTGAGACTTTATTCTATCCTAAAAACCTCTGAAGACTTTAATCTGCTTTGTCATAATTGACAAACATTGGGTCTCCTAGCCCCTCTGTAGCTCTGTCAGCTTCGGTCTGCTATAACTTTTCCCCCTACCATCACACTTCGCCACCCACCCCCATGCACAGAGACCTTCTGTGCAGACAAGCTCACTAGCAAAATTGAGCTTACTACATAAGGAAACTCATAAATCTGATCCCAACAAATACTTCTCCCTCATTATTCAAATGTCTCTAACATTTCAATAGTGCAAATTTCCCCTAGAGTACTAAAGAATAGCAGGACTCATGTATATTACATGGGCAGAAGAGAGCTAGGATGATTGCTGCATCTCCTGAGCCAGTTCCCAGAGAAGTTCCCAGCCTTGGGAAGAGTTCCTGCCACAGAACATATCCCAATAAAGTCTTCAGATGGAAAAGCTCAAATAAAACCCTCCGTTAATTCCAGCAGCTCCCAGTTGGACCTTCTACTTTTTATTTATTTATTTACTCGAATTAGGTATATGTGACATAGAATGCATTTTGATTCATTGATCTTCCACTTTTTGAGAGAAATAAAACAAAGTTCTTATGCACTTCGTCCACTTCCCCTTCACGTCACACATGCTACTTTTTTCATTAATAGCACAGCGTGCATGTTCATTGTACAAAACTTGAAAAATGCAAAAAATAAACTTAAACAAGAAAGTAAAAAATACACAGAATGCCCCATAACATCCAGAAATAACATCACGGATATATTATTTCTTCCATTACATATGTTTTTTTCATATGATAGATGGGTTTTTGACATTATTTAAAATTTTATGTAACTATTTTAATGATTAGTATGTCATAATTAATCATTCTTCATTTATGGATACTTTGGGTTTTCTCTATTTTTCATCACTGAATTTATAATTGAACTATAAAACCATTATTTACAAATTAATATAATTAATATCTTTAGGGTTAAAACTGTATCTGAAGTTTCAATCACTTTTAACATAGATTCTTAGAAAATAACTGAGTAAAACTTTAGATATTTTTAGATATATTTTAACTTTTTTAAGTCATATCGCTATCTATCACTTTCCCCTCTTTCCAAAACATGTAAGTGCAATGGTTAGACTTGCTGACTTTTCGTCCCACCTGTACTTTGATTCTCTTATTACACATATTTTTTAAATCCCTGAACACATTATAACTGTATGACAATGTTTTTCTCCTAGTTACATGACTTTATTTCTTTGCTTATCTCATAATTTTTATTTTGTGTCAGACACTACAGTGGTGTATTGCTGGGAATCAGATTTTGTTATCTTCCTTCATGTAATATATTTGTTCTGGAAAGCAACTGCCAAAATAGTTTGTTCCAGCTGCAACTTGGCTTTAGACTTTGTAAAGATGGGTCTAGAGTAAGTCTAGGGTAGCATTCCAGAATGTGGCCTTTCTGGGGTTTCAATCAAATGCCCAATTCTGGCTGAACTCCAGTGTCTCCTAACCCTGTGTGACCTCTATACTTTCCAAGTGGAAAGGACCCCTAGGTAGAGAGGTGTAGTGAATGTACAGTTTCCCTCATATATTTTTATTCTTTCAAAATTACAGTTCTTCACTGTTAATTGGTGCCTGAAAACAGTTGTTCCATGTTAAGTTTTATAATTTTTTGTGGTAGGAGGTTAAGACTGGTACCTGTTACCATGTCATAGTTCATCATATTACATATGTTTATGTATCTATGTGGGGGCATGGTAGAGAAAAATAGGTGGTGGAAAGGAAGCTTATAAAAATAAATGTGCCTTAATTTTTTTTATTTCTTATTTTGTAAAGATACTACAAGGCCGAAGCGTGACTATGAAGTGGATGGGAGAGACTATCACTTTGTCATTTCCAGAGAACAAATGGAGAAAGATATTCAAGAGCACAAATTTATAGAAGCTGGCCAGTACAATGACAATTTATATGGAACCAGTGTGCAATCTGTGAGATTTGTAGCAGAAAGGGTACGTTTGCCAATCTCCTTATAACTCTCCACAAGAGTATATCTAGGTGGCAAACTGTGTCTTTTATTTTTAATCATTACTCTTTCCTGATTGCAGTTGAAAAACTTTGATTAAATATTCCTTTTAAGGTTTCCAAGGAGAGAATCACCTTAGAGCAATGTCATTAATCTATATTATAATCTCAATAAAGTATTCTAACTACATGGAAAGGGGAGAGAACAGAGGATCTATAAAGCTAGTTAACAGCCGTAAGTTTATGGGGCCTCAGTTTATTCTTGACTCTCTGAGACCCTAATAAATAAAACCTTTAAGGATAATAAATAAAACCTTTGTTACTTTTGGTTACCTAGTTGTGTTCAAAGGATTTACTTCTCTATTTCTCCTTTTCTCCCTCTCCCCCACCCCCATCTCAAAACTTGCTATCTTCATGTTGGAGGGGGAGATATATCAGAAAAGTTTCAATTTAGAGAAAGTGTCAGTGCTGTCATTCCCTTCTTCCTGACCATTTCAGAAGCAGGGAAAATAGGAGAATGTTTGAGAGAAGAGGATAGGAAGATACTTGAATGGGGCTTTAGAATGTGCCTATACAGAGATGCCATCTCCTATAAACACAAAGAAGCAAAGTCAGAAAATATTTGTCAGGTTGGTTGGGTTTGATGTGATGCTTTCCACCCTTTTGATGTACTAATAAAAAGTCAAACAAATTTTTCTAAGACGAAAAGATGGCTAAATAGAGGTGGCCAACTTTGTCTTCTTTCTCCACAAAGAACAATTAAAGTAACAGATATATAGCTGCATTTCAAGGTGAGCAAAGGAAGGAGAATACTGGAAATAAGCAAGAGAGACATTGGAACCTTATAAGATTCAGAGACCTGGGACAACAGCATAAAAAGAAAATTACAACACTCTGACAACTGCAACCCCCAGTTCCATAGCCAGGGTACACACAGTCCCTGGCTCCAACTTGGTCCAGCAGCTCTGACGCAAGCTCACTGGGTCCTGCACTGTAGGATATATAGGTATTGTGACATGGAGGGGAATAGAGGGTGCCACCCTCAACAGTCAGGAGATCAGGAGGCCTGTTCTCTAAGACCAAGTGCACATCCATCTGTGTGTGGTTTTGTGCAAGTTCTAGGACTGAAAGCAGATTCCCAAATGGTTTCTTCCATCCCTGCCCTCTGTGCAGCATTTAGGCAATTGTTTCTGACAGAGTGAGAAGGGAACACCATGATTCTCACTGCTACCTTGCCCACAGGGACATGTTGAGGGGTTCTTGAGTGACTCTACTACATCAGCTATCTCCTTACCCTTGAACATGCAAGGTGGGGAGGGTCAAGAGCAACTTCACCTAGCTACATTCATGTCCCACTCCCACTTGTTCCTGGGCAGGCACTACAGCTGAAGGAGTTCAGGATGTAGAAAAGCCCCAGCTACTGTCCCACCCATTGGCATGCATGGCCAAGTTCCCAGAGGAACTTCGCTCAGCTCCAGTTGAGTTCCCACTCCCCAGGCAGCACAGTCACTGAAGCACAAGAACACCAGGGTTCCTGCTGCCATAACACATACACCATTTCCAGTGCTGGCTGCTACTGCATCTGGGTTGACCACACAGTGCTGTCCAGACTGGCTGAGTGCCACAGAGCAGGTGCTACAGTTCTCACCAATGCCTCTCCCCAGTTCTCACACCACTGAGTAATTGTAAGAAAAATGTACTGAGCCTTTCACCATGCTGGGGCCACCAGTGCCAAGGGCTCTTGCTAGTAACAGAGCTAACATTAAAAATACCTGAGGAAACTCTTGTGGCATAATGGGAGCCACCACTCCCGTCACAGGAGCAGGCACACAGTGAACACCCCACACCCACTGCTGTCTGCACTACAACTGCCTGAACCACTGGAGTATCTTCATTCTTATGTGGCCTGCAGAAATAATGAGTCTCTCTGACTCCCCCAAGGTACACATTGTGACGAAGTCATCATTTACAGCCAAAGAAGCTATAGGGGGAGTCACTATGCTACCCAGCTAGAATTAAAGCCAACATTGCCTAACAAACCAACACCCCATGATCCAGCTTCAGGAAAAAGCTGCTAAGTAGGTCACCCCATAAAATTAGTAGAGAAATTTGATACAATAGATGCACAAATCTCACCATAAAAAAAAAACAAATATAAAAGCACAAGGTAATATGACACCTCCAAAAGAACATAATAATTTTCTAGCAACAGATAGCAAAGAAATCAAAATGAGTGAAATGCCTCATAAAGAATTTTAAAGAGTGACTGCAAAATGTTCAATGAGATCAAAGAGAATAGACGAACCATTAAATGAAATTAGGAAGACAACACAGGATATAAATGAGATATGCAGTAAAGAGACATTCTGAAAAATAACTAAATAGAAATCTGGGAAATTAAGAGCTCAACAAATCAAATAAAAAAATACAATTGAAAGCCTCAAAATCAGACTAGATCAAGCAGAAGAAAGAATATCTAAATTTGAAGACAGGTTCCAGTCAGAAAAAAAAAAAAATTAAAAAGAAGAAGAGTATTACAGACCTACAAGCATCATTAAATGTACAAACATCTCCATTGGGGAGGTTACTCAAAAGTGAAGGTCATAGGAAAAAAAGCTAAGATAATAGAAAACCTATTCAATGAAATAATAACAGAAAATTTCCCTAATTTGGAGAAAGATATGAACACTCATATATAGGAGACTTATGGGACCCCAACAGACATGACCAGAAAGTATATTTACCACAGCATATTATGATTATACTATCAAGGGTACAAGACAAAGAAAAATTCTAAAATCTGCAAGACAAAGCATAAAGTTATATTTAAGTTGTATTATACTAACTGTAGATTCCTGTTAGAAATAGAAACTCTGTAGTCCAAGAAGGAATGGAATGACATATTCTAAGTCCTTAAAGAAAATAACTGCCAACCCACCATATCTACTAAGGCTATCCTTCAGAAATGAAGAAGAAATAAATACCTGCCAAGACAAGCAAAAACTGAGGAAATTCATGATGATCAAATTAACTTTACAAAAGATAAGTAAGAGAGTCCTACATCCACAAGTGAAAGAAAGATAACTACCATCATGAAAGCATCTAAAAGTTATAAATCCCACTAGAAGAGTTGAAACACAAAAGAGAAGTGAAAAAGAACTCAATACTATCAATAGAATAAACCATCAAACCACAAAGATGAACAAGAGAGGAAGAAAGAATAGAGACTATTCAAAACAACTAGAAGAAATTTTTTTAAAAATGATAGGAATAAGTCCTTACCTACCAATGATAACCTTAAATGCAACAAACTAAATTCTCCAATTAAAAGTACAGATTGGTTGAATTAATGTAAAAAAAGAAGAAAAACATGTTGCCTATAAGAAACTGACTTCACAAGTAATGACACACACAGACTGAAAATGGAAGGATAGAAAATAGTACTCCAAGCAATGAAAATCTAAAATGAGCAGGAATAGTTACACATATTTCCAGCAAAATAGACTTAAAGAAAAAACTAAGAAGAGATAAAGAAGGGCACTTCATAATGATTAAGAGATAAATTTATGAAGAAATTATGATTATAAATCTATATGCATCTAATTTCAGAGAACCCAACTTTATAAGACAAACATTATTAAACCTAAACGAAGAGAAAGGATCTAAAACAATAATAGTGAGGGATTCCAACACCCTTCTATTTCCAATGTACATCCAGACAAAACATCAAAGAAACAGACTTAAAGTACACCATAAATCAAAAAGACAAAACATAATTTAAAGAACATTTCTATTCAACAATGTAGAATAGACATTCTTTTTATCAGCCCGTTGAAACTTCTCTAGAATCCACCATATATGACACAAAACAAGTCTTAACAGATTCAAGAAAATTTAAATCATACCCTATATCTTTTCTGATTATAATGGAATAAAACTGGAAATCATCTACAAAAGAAATTTTAGAAATTACATAAATATATAGAAACTGAACAACACAGATTTGAACAGTGAGTCATTGAGAAAGGAAGAAAGGAATTTTTTTTAATTACTCAAAACAAGTAAAAATGGAAATACAGCATACCAAAACTTGTGGGATGCAACTAAAGTAGTACTAAGTAAGAAGTTCCTAGCAATGAATACCTACATTTTAAAAATATAAACTAAAATTTCAAGTAAGCAACCTAACGCTATATCTCTTAGATATAGGACTTAGAAGAGCAAGAATAAACAAAATCCAAAATTAATAGAGAGAAAGAAATAAAAAAGATCAGCGGGGAAATAAATGACACAGAGACTATAAAAAATACAAAAGTTCAATAAAATAGAATTGGTTTTTTGAAAATATAAATAACATTTACAAAATGTTAGCTGAATTAACCTAGGAAAAAAAGAGAGAAGGGCCAAATAAATAAAAGCAGAAATGGAAAAGAAAACATTATAACCAATACCAGAGAAATACAGATGATCATTAAGGATTATTATGAAAAACCATATGCTAACAAATTAAAAACCCCAGAAGATATGGATAAATTTCTGGATATACGTGGTATATCAAAATTGAACCATGAGCATATAAAATCCTGAATAAATCCAGTAATTATATAGAATTGGTTCAAAGGAAAGCCTTCCCTTATACAAAGGAAAGCCAGGACTTCACAGGCTTCACTGTTAAATTTTACCAAAATTTAAATAACAAATGCCAATTCTTCTTAATCTATTCCATAGACTTGAGAGGGAAACTTTCCACACTCAGATGAGGTCAGAATTACCCTGTTGCAAAAAACAGACAAGGATACAAAAGAAAATTACAATATTCCTGATGAATCATAGTTGCAAAAATTCTCAACAAAAAAACTAGCAAATCAAGTTGAATATGTGGGATAGTCTCAGCAACTTGAAAGGCTGAGGCAGGAACAGCCTCTTCAATAAATGGTGCTTGGAAAACTGGATATCCATGTGCAAAATACTGAAACTGTCACCATATACAAAAACAAACTCAAGATAGATAAAGGTTTAAATCTAAGATCTGAAACTTAAACCACTAAAAGTAAGCACGTCAAGACACTGGTACAGGCAATGATTTTCTGGATAGGCCCTCAAAAGCACAGGAAACCAAAGCAAAAATTGACAAATAGAATTAAATCAAACTAAAACCTACTGCACAGCAAAGGAAACAATCAAGAATGAACAAATAGAGCTGGGGATGTAGCTCAATTGGTAGAGTGCTTGCCTCACATGAACAAGGTCCTAGGTTCAATCCCCAGCATCACAAAAAAGAGTGGAGGAATAACCTACAGAATGGGAGAAAATATCCACCAACTATTCAATGAGACCAGGGTTAATATTTGAAATAAGTAAAAAACTAAAACAAAATGCTCTGATTTGTTTTAAAAAATGGGTATTATGCTTTGGATCTACAAAGTCCCACAAAGGCCCATGTGTTATAGGCTTTGCAGTAATGTTAAATAGAAGTAGGGCTTTGGGGAAATAATTAGATCCCATAGGCTCTCTTCTCTTCAGTGTTTTAATCCACTGATAGTCTCATAATTTGATGGCATTACTGAGAGGTGGTACAAACTGTAGGAGGTGGGACCTAGTTGGTTGACGTAGGTCACTGGGTATATGCCCTGGAAAGGTATATTTGGTCCTGACCCCTTCCCTTGCTTTCTTTCTGCTTCACAGGCACCATAATATAAGCAGGTTTGGCTATCATCAAAGAATAAAATGTAACAAATACTGCTGAGAACATGGAGAAAAAGGAACACTAATACATTGTTTAAGTTTTTTGAGGAACCTCCATACTGTTGAGGCAGTAGCTCACTTCTGGTATATATCCAAAGAAAATGAAATCTGCATGACCATGTTTATAGGGGAACCTATTCACAATAGCTAATATACAAAATGAACATAGGTGCCCATCAACAGTTGAACAGATAATGAAAATGTATATATGAAGTATTATTAAGCCATAAGGAAGAATGATCTCCTGTTATTTGCAGCAAAATAAATAGAAGAAGAGGAAAGAGGACAGATACCAAAAAACAAGTACTTCATGTTCTCTCTCTCTCTCTCATGTGGAAGCTAAAAATAAGTTAACCTGAAAGTAAGATACTGATTACTAGGTACAAAGAAGGACATGGGGTTGGTGGAGGGTGGGTAATGGTAGTTTGATTTATTTGATCAGTGCACTATGTAGGCATGTATGGAAATATCACACTAAATTTCTTTAATATGTTTAATTAATTTATGTTAGTAAAAGGGAAATATACAAAAAAGATGAGTCTATTTTCCTCTCTGAAAAGGCTAGGTTCTATCAGCATTATATGGATACTGGTTCTCATCAGTGTCTAGAAAATTGCAACTGTTTTCCTCTTTGAACGTGTAGATACCACCTTTAACTTTAAATGTGCTGTTCAGTGAGTAATCAAACAGCATTTATACCTTTTATATTACTGTTGCACTTCACAAATAGCAAAATTGGAATTTATTGCTTACGTAATAAAGTCCAGTGAATACCTGAACTCTGTTTATTTTCACATGGATATTGTAAATTGTTTTTATCTACTATTATTGATCTAGGACTGTCCCAATTTTTATAACATGATTTTTTTCTCTGCTTGTATAAAGTTCTTCTAGCCTTGGGGTAATAAGGCCATTTCTTCCTAGGAGGTAGAATATTAAATGGCAAATTTACATCTACTTTTCCAGAAATACTTTATAAAGCAGTTCCTTGCTCAGAGTACTCATTACAGTGAAATCCATGTTAAATGAGGTGTGCTATAATGTCATCAGGTTTTTGTTAACAAACTAGAAATTTTTATACCCTCTGTTAGATACTCTTTCATCATTTAACCATATAACTTTTAAGGTAACTTTTTTGTCGGTTCTCTCTAAACTGAACATATTAAGGACTGGATACATGTAAGCACTTAGCAAATGTTTAGGGAATTGTTCTAAATTCAAGTGATCACCATTCTTCCAAATTTAACATTGGTCAGGGTATGACAATGAAGTGTCTATTCCAATCAATGATTCTATCAGTACTTAAGGCTTGAGTTTTAGTCCTCCTAGCACTGAACTTTTTGGCAAGTTGAAAGTTCTGTCTTCATCTTCTCTTCCGTAAAATACAGTTGCTATCTCATAGATGAGGATTTCTTGATAATTGTTTTTCAGGGATGTTTTATAAGCTTCATGGGAATGGACTTAATTACCTAACATATTATTACACATCTTCTTTGTGCAGTGCATTCTGTATTTGTGGAAGAAAATAAAGTTCACTGAGAATACATGTAAAATATCTAGTTCAGTGGTGGACACTTAGTAAAGGGGTTAATGAATATTAATTATCACAAGCATTCAGTGGTTACCCTATATATCAACTTTCATGTACTCTTTCTAGCAATCTTTTTTCTTTTTTTACCTATTGCATCCCATACCTTCTTCTAAAACACACATGCATTATTTTCATTTTGTTGGATTATGACCACTTTTTCAGAATTCACTCCTTATTTTTCTTCTTTCTACCAGGGCAAACACTGTATCCTTGACGTATCAGGAAACGCTATCAAGCGATTACAAGTTGCCCAGCTCTATCCTATTGCCATCTTCATAAAGCCCAAGTCTCTGGAACCTCTAATGTAAGTAGAGGGCTCTGGAGTACCTCATGCAACTAACTTCCTGTTCTGTATTGCACAGCAAACTGTTAATACCTCTTTTTAACAAATAATTACAAATGGGAAATGCCATTTTGCTATTTTTTAAGGATTTTGCTTGGTTAGTTTTCAAAATGATAGGAGAGGATCATCTTTGAGCTGCCTCTTACTTGTGAGTGCAGATTCATAGGTAAATCTTTTTAAATGTCTGCATTTTTTGTAGAGGGAGCAGGCAACATTTAAACTTTTTCCATTGGTGTTTTACACTGTCTTATAAAAGAATTCTGATGTTAGAAACTTCATATGCATAGAAAAGTTTTCTTAGTGACATGACAGTAAAGGTCTATAACTTAACCAGATAATGTATGACTCAAATTTTTTCCAAAATGCGTATAAAATTCCTTCCTTCGAAAACGAGTAATCAGATTGGGCAATATTTATGCTGTAACTATAAAATCACCATAGGCAACTTCCATACAGAAGTGAAGCTTTTTGGAGGTAATGATGTCAGAGCAAAGAGAACACAGCAGGGCCTTGAACGCTGGTCAGGCTGAATTTGGTTCTTTGCTTTGTCAGTGGTCAGTTATATAACCTTGGGCAAATTACTGTATCTCCCTAAGATTTAATCTTCATCTTTAAACTAGACTTTAATAAATACCTGATAGGACTAGTGTAAAGGTTAAGCCACAAGGTCATGAATTTAAAGCTCTGTGTACAGTCTTTGGTATATACTAAGTGCTCAATAAATTTAGTAGTTATTATCAAAGATAGAAAGTTGCTGTATTATGAAAGATTAATGTAATTTTATCATAAAATGTATAAAGTATCTTTTGTAAGAATGCAAGAGATAATTCCGGTTTGTCTGTTACAAGATCCTTTGCTCAAACACTGCCTCTATTTGGGCCTCAAGAGGGTGTTGAACCACAGGGTATATACTTGAAAACAATGTTCATGGAAAAAACTGAAGACACGGAAATTATTTAATCCCAGAGGTGAAAGCAGTTATTTGCCAATGATATCAGCTAACTGTTCTGGTCTTCTCTGAGGATGAAGAGCCAAAGCACACTGCAGTAGCTAAAATGACAAATATAAGTTAGATATATACTTGGCCTCTGGAGAAATTGCCAGGAATGCATCTGAAAAGCAGAATATAGACACATGAATAAAAGATAGACAAAGGGTTTTTACCAGGATTCGGAAATAAAATTGTGAGGTCATTGTCAGCGACGGCCAGCCCCTTGAATTTAGGTATTAAATTATGCTGAAGAACTTTAACTATAGTTGGTACTTGGAAAGGTATGTATTAAAGATTGAACAGTGGTTCTTAATATTATTTCCCTAATAACATGTGTCAAATTTCCCCTTTAGCAGGATACTGTGTTGGGCATTGCAGAGTTAAGCAACCACAGATTTCATAATCTGTAAAGAGCCTCACAAATATTTTAAGTAACACTAAAGTTAATAAGAAGAGTAGAAAAATGGCCCTCACCTCTTGAGAAAAACAACTTAAAGTTCTATTTCAGAAAAGAAAAATAAGTCTTCTCATAAACACACAATGAGATAAATGGCTTCCTAGGGAAGGAGGCCTGAGGGAGCAACAGCAGTGGCACATTGGGTTCAGCGCGATGCTGGGAGTGAGTCCCATCTGGTGCTGGGTAGGACTACTTCCTTCCACAACTATCAGATGACTTATTTAGTTTTGCCTTAGGGCACTGTCACAGCCACTTATCACCAGGGAAAATTAAACATACTGAGGGCTGGATTCCACAATGAGGACAGTGAATCTGACATAATGTGCTGCAGCCATATTCATAGGAATGAGTGCAGTGGTGATGCTGGTCAGACCAATGTGATCTCATTACTCAATGCTGAATGTTTACGGTTCACTCTTTTCTGAGGCTTTTACTTCAGGAGCAAAGCTAGCATGAATTGCCCATTGCCCAGAAAGGAGTGAGTGCCAGGTCAGCCAGAACAAAAACATGGCAGCTGTCACATTTAGGCATTGATACATCATCACACACATTATTTCTCAAGTGCATCATCCGCATCAAACCACAGAACTTATTAGCACATACATAGCTGACTTCAGCAGAGATAAAATCAAGGGCATGTATGAAAGAGATGTTCTTTTTATTATCATACTGCCATAATTTGTGCCCCTACCACAAAGCAATGAGATGCTTTCCCAGGTCTTATCAATCACCCTGCCACCTCCAATCTCCTATTCCTGTCTTGCCCCCATGATGTCCTGTGTTTACTTCTGCCTATATCTATGCCATAATTATGTTTACCGGTCCCCATTTATTCATTCATTCACTTATCCATTCAACAAATAAGTACTGAATCAGGGTTGATTCCACATGCTAACGAACAAAGAACTTGCAGCTTAGACAGAGACAAAATTAATTCATATATTAGAGGACAGTGATATAAATTAAGCTATTACCTAAATAAATTCAAATCAGATTCAGAAAGAAAGAAAAAAAAAGAAAAGACTACCACAGACCAAGCAAGTTAAAGAAGATCCAGAGCTACATGACTTGTTTACTGGGAAAAAGCATACCCCATTTGAATCAAATGTATGATATATGATATGTCAAGATCATTGTAATGTTTTGAGCAACCAATAAAAAAATCAAATAAAATCAGAGTTGAGAACCCTCAAAAAAAAAAAAAAGAAAAAGAAAAATCACCTTCTTTCTCTAAAGAGCATCCCTTGGTTTAGTCCAACATCTTCTGCACTCCAGAGTGACATATCCAGCTTCTGGAGTACAGACATTTTGGAACAAAATAAGTTTACTTCAGCAACAAGAATTCAGGAAATTTCTGCTTTACATTTCAGCCTTCAGATATGTCTAAAACCATATTAATATCTAACTTCAGGGTTTTTTTATTTTACACATCGGCCTCTTTTGAAAGATATCAAGTCTGTTTGAGATGTAAAGTCTGTTTGACTATAATTTAAAAAAATAAAGCTTAAGTTCTTACTGCAAATTGTTCTTTATTAAATGCACAACCTTGGAGGAGTGCCAGGACTGCTTCAAGTCTTCTTAGCTCATACTACAGAAAGGATTCACTAAGACCAGGAGTTCTAGACCTGGCTCTCTGTCTTCCTAAGTGGCGTGCAAGGCAGTGATGCTTTCAAAAATTGTACACGCATCTGGGGAAATGGCTTTGCATTTGACTGGACTTTTTAATGCCTGGAGGACATTATAAGAAAAGCTACCACTGATTAGGAATCAGCGAATTAGATTTTAGAGAAAAGTAGAGAATCTCCCACTTCTAACCTTGACTTGTCCTTGAGACTATATTAGGTTTAATAGTCTTACAATTATTAAGCAACATTTGCATACAGTTAATGATAAGTCCGTTGTTGGCAAACAGAAAGAAAAAGATAGGTAATCCTAGGCATAATTCCTTTATAGCCCATTCTGCCAGAACGGAAATAAAGTAGGCCTCAAAGTTTCTTCTCATTATTTTGTTTGAAAAATATTTTAATTGGCACATAGTAATTGTACATATTTATGGTGCAATATTTCAACACATGAAGACGATGTGCAATGATCAGATTAGGGTAATAGGCATATCTATCACCACACACATCATTTCTTTGTGTTAATAATGTGAAACATTTAAAATCCTCTCTGCTATTTTGAAATAGTCAATTAATTGTTGTCAACCACATTTATCCTACTGTGCTACAGAACACTAGAAGTTATTCCTTATATCCAACTGTACCTTGTACCCATTAATCATACTACAGATTCTATTATACCAAGTTCCTCTATCCAATCCTCTATTTGACTAAATTACTTGATTATAATCTATTTGAAAATATTTTGGTCCTAGGACTTTTGACTTGTTCCCTTCTGTGTCTATTTCAATTCATAAAAACAGGACATTCAGGGCTCTTATTGCTATAGACATAACTTGACATTTGCAGAAATTGAGTAGTGAGAGCTGCAGACACCCTTTTGCCCTGAGAGATACAGATACCTATGGGGTCTTCCCTATTTTCTATAATTCTTTGGAAGTACCATGTTTCTCACTCCACATTTTCAAATGAACAGCAGCCCTTAAGGGGGATGCAGAAGGCAAGAAATCAAAGCCTTTTGGAAAGTCAGAACCCAAGAACAATCAAATTGATTTCTCTCAGTGGTGAGGAGGGCCAGAGGCAAAAACACATTTTTCTGCCCTCCACCTCTCCCAACTCTGACCACCCTTGAAAAAGTTCCTTTCATTCTATGTCCCACATTTTAGAAAGACTGAGGTATACTGGAGCGAAGGCCAACAAAGTGTGACCAGGGAAGTTTGGGTTTAAAAATCATATCCAATGAGGGTCTAGATGAAGTAGGACAGTATACTCTGAAGGAAGATGAGGAAGCCTCAAGAGACCAATGAGCACTTTATTTAAATCCTCTAAAACCTGACAAGGAGAAAATTTAACCCCAGGATAGAGGACTTCAGGATACAGAAGAGCAACCAGTGACCGCAAAGCCTTCTACCTCAGGACTCCACTTCAGTCTTTTGCAGAGCCAAAAGACTTCCCTCCAGAGAGTGGATCCTTGGCCAGGAGCCCTTGTGGCTGAAATGAGTCCAGCAAAGAGGAGTGTCAGAGGAAGTCTAGGAAGCTACTGCTAAGATTGAACTATGCTTTCTGTAGGCTTCTTTCTTGCCATACATTTTAATTTTTGGAAACTTGGTTTATTCTCTTTGTGTCCTAATTTCAAACCCTCATTTACCAGGGAGATGAATAAGCGTCTGACAGAGGAGCAAGCCAAGAAAACCTATGATCGAGCAATTAAGCTAGAACAAGAATTTGGAGAATATTTTACAGGTAAGTTCCCCTCATCCTGGTACTGTGAGGAAGGAGATAAATTGTCTGACATTTTGCATAGAGAGGGTTCCAGGCCTGGTGAACCTGGGCCCTAAAACCATCCTGTTGAGCATCTCTAATAACTAATTTATACATAGAAAGGCACTCTCTGCTTCACCCATTTGATACAGGATTCTGGATTCTCCCTCCTCTGAGATCACCAGCAGCCAGCTCCCAGCTTCCCCCCGGCCCTAACCAAAACCTTGAGTGGCAGATGCCCCTGAACTATCTCCTCCTATTAAGGAGACTTGAGGCATTGATACCTCATTAAACTATCTTCCTAATGGCATCTGAAATTTGGGGGAAAAAAACTCTTGGGACAAAACTGGGTAGGGGCCAAACTGGGCAGTGTCCAAAGCAGTCATTCTTGAGAAGCAGTCTCAGAGTCCTTCATTCTCTGCCCTCATGACCTGTGGCTCTGTCTCCCCATCAGCAGCACTTGAACAACATGCTCAAAACCCTGCCCTGTGTTTTAGCTAATTCTGTGTCAAGTCTCAGTGCAAAACTTTTTTTCTTCTTCTTAATTATTTCTTTGGAAACATGGAGTTTGGGAATAGAGGAAGAATTTCTTCTTCTGGATATCCTTAGTTCTCTATTCTTATGTACTTTCATGAAACACTGATTAAACCCAGACAGTAATCAAACTGCAATTGGCCTAACAAGTAATTCTCAGCGGTTTAAAAACAAGAATTTTCCTCCTCAATTACATGGTATGGGATTAGATGTTTTATTTTATTTTATTTTTTTGTCTTATTCAGAATGTGGAAAGTGCCAGTGGCACAGCAGTTTGCAAATATTTTTGATTGCATAATATTAAGTAAAGTTTCTGTCAGTAACTAAACTGTAAGTCATGTTTCTTCCTGAAAGAACATCCAAATAGGGAAATCAAGTCAAGCAATGTACATTCTGATCATTGGTTTATATTCAGGAATAAAATATTGTAATTACTAAGTTCTGAGGGTTGTTTTTGAAGACTGAAGTCATATTTCAGTACCAATTTATATTTAAGCCCCAGTGTCATATGGATAGTTCAGATGTTTTGGAGATCTAAATAGAAAATAGTTTTTGTTCAAAGGACATAATAAAATGTGCTTAAAACTGCTCTGAGTGACTTGATGTTTTAGGTAATTCATAGTTTTAGCAGTATATGTTTCCTCTTGTGTGTTTCTTGTAAATAGTGGCCTTAACTGGTAAACATCTCATTTTATCAGATTAATCAGAGAATAAATGGGGTTTCCTGTTAAGTATTTTGAGGGCCAGAGAAGTTAACTACAGTTCCTCCCATACCCTTATTATTTCCTCTGTGTCTAAAATGCCTGGATTTCTGTCTCTGCCAAAGTAAGTAAAATAGAGAGACTCTAAGGCCAGCAGCTCTCCTTGCTAAACAGGGAGCTCTCAATCTGAAAATTGATCAATGTCTCAATTCAGTGGCTAGCTCAGAGTAGGCAACCATAAAATATCTGTTAAATAAATGAATGATTCACTGTCCAGACCTACAAACAGAGATGCTGCCGGTGCAAAAACTCTGATGCATTGAATACATGCATTGAAAGCATTTTATAAATCATTAATGGACCCTGCTTATGTTAATCTTCTGCTTTGTCTTACTTATGAAAAGTGACCTTTAAGCTTCCTGCTGACTTGTCTGTCACTGATATGAGTTTCTGTTGTTTAAGTAATGATTGGTCTTCACCACCAGGGGCTGATTTCTAACTTTGGGCATGTTTACTTTTGTTACAGCTATTGTCCAAGGAGACACCTTAGAAGATATATATAACCAATGCAAGCTTGTAATTGAAGAGCAATCTGGGCCTTTCATCTGGATTCCCTCAAAGGAAAAGTTATAAATTAGCTACTGCGCCTCTGATGACAGAAGAGCATTTAGAAGAACAAAATATATATAATATACTACTTGGAGGCTTTTATGTTTTTGTTGCATTTATGTTTTTGCAGTCAATGTGAATTCTTATGAATGTACAACACAAACTGTGTGAAGCCATGAAGGAAACGGAGGGGCCAAAGGGTGGGACAGAAAGGACACTGCAGAATGCAGGAAGGCTTTGGTTTGCTCAAAGTACCAGGTGTAGGGATGAACCTCTGACAGGCTTTCTGCCCAAGAGATGGGCAGCCTCCTCACCCCAGCAGATGTCCAGAGCTGATTTAGCTGCTGAGCTCTCTGTGTTTTTTTGCTTTAAAGAAAAGTTGCCAGCACTTGAACCTCACCAATCTTCCCATTTCCCACATCTGTAATTGGTATTCTTCGAGTTTTATAACTATGCACATCCTTTGATTTCTTAACAAGCAAAGGAAATAAAGAAGGAATAAAAGAAAGGAGTCCCTCTGGAGACGACATACTATCAGGGAAGGATAATTGTATAGTTTTCTTGACTGGCATCTGCAAAGACAAGCATTTCATAAAATTCACAAGTGTATGGAGGACTAACCTTATGAGAGGAGGGGATTCCACCTGGGATTAGCTTTATGATTGTTGATTGTCTATTTTGCCATTTATAAACTGAAAGAAGGCACTACAGATGAGAATAATTTATACAATAAAATATATTAAATGTATAGAAACGAATTTCTATAGGTTAAAAAAGTTTTGTGAAATATTTTGTAAAGACTAATTAATTGAAAGACTAAATGTATGCATTATCAGCAGATGATCAAATTCAAGAACTGGAAGTTGCACTCTCCCTTTTGTTGCCAATGATCCATTAAGAGCATCTGAGTTCCTTCCAAGTCTGACTTCTCCCTCACTTACCTCCCATGATCTCCCTTGCACACTAGTGATACACTCTTATGGAGCACATCCCTTAATGAGTTGCCCTTATGGATATTTTTAGAAGATATTTGGTTAATATACTTTTTAACTGATGGCTTTTCAGAGGAAAAACTCAAGCAAATGATCTAAAGGGAATTCTTGCTTTTCTCTAGTTAAATAACCTGGGCCCACCATGCAAATAGTTGAATAACTTTGTTCCTAGTTACTTGCTTACTTGGTTACTTAAAGGACCATTTAATATTCTGGCCAGCCATGAGTAATTAAAATTATTCTTTTTTGTTGTTGTTGTTGCACAGAGTAATTTAGAGTTTTGTAACAGCCAGAGTTGGTGTTAGAACCATGGGGAGATCTGTCCCAATATGCACTATTTCTTTGAGGAAGAGAGAAGTAAGTGTCTGGTTGGAGGGGTGAGGGGTTCAGGCTTTTTTGTTTCAGTATATAGGACAAAGAGAACCACAAGGAAAGACAATTATGACTTTGAGCTCAACCAATTGAACTGCCTTCCTTGGGGATGCACCTGGACCAAGTTTATTTTTTAATAATTATAATGATGATTTTAAAAAAGAAACCTCCCAAAGCCTATAAACTGAAACAGAAGAGTTTGTTTCCCACTTTAGAGCTGATGGTGACATCAGCGTTGGTTTTGCCTAAGGTATTTAGAGAGAGACTTTTCAGTGATATTAATAACCACTCAACTCTGGGTTCTGTGCATGCCCAGATTAAGCCCCATCGCCTTATTTCTGGGGTACATCAAGACCTGGCAGGGATTCTGCCACACTGTGCAGCAAACCAGCATGTAGGCTGGGGTGGGAGAGCAAAAGATAGAGTCATCAGAGTGATGGGGCTTCTTCACAGTAAGAACACTGGAGCTCAAAAATGAGAGTCTCTTTCCAAAAACAAGGGTTGTTCATCTTACACTAAATGCCATTGTCTGCCAGGCTGCAGTCACCAAAACAAACACAAAAATGCAAAATTATGCATCTACCTATAGAGGCTGCCTTTGCCAATGGAAGGGCTAGCAATGCATTTTCCCTCTGTTGAAAGTTAAATTTCCAGAGACATCCTTAGAGTGCTCAAAATGTTAAAGATGTGTTCATATCTGCAACTCTCCAGTTTCAGGTCAAGGCCAACTTTCATCATTATTGCTCCCAAAAGTTTTCTGCCACCAGAATGCCATTCCTGATCCCAGCTCTATTTTTAGGCCACCATGATAACTTCTTTGGTTTCTCAACTGAGCATGCAACCATTTATTTAGAGGACTGTCATTAATGAGTAGATGTTTTCTTGGGTCGTGTGATGTGCTTTCCATTTAATAGTATTGCTGTGGCTGAGTACAATCAAATTGAACCACCAACCCTTGGTTTTGTAGTAATATATTTATTTTCCTAGTGTAGATGCTTCCAGATTAGAATTGGCATTTGCACTGATTTTTTATGTAGATTTATATAAATATAGATATACATATATATTTGCTTGAAAAATCACCAAGCGAATTGGTGAGAGGGTCTTTTCCTATAGAATTTACACCTCCATTTGTTGTGTTGTCTTGCGCTTCCCAATGTTGAGGTCTCTATGGCTCCAATGAACTGGTGTATTTTGCAGCAAATCTAATGACTTGAATGGAAATGAAATGAAAGGTACCCAGATTACATCTGGTGCAAATGCACTTGGAGCCTGGGGCCAGACTGGTGCTAACATTGCAAACTTTGTCCGGAGCTCTCTCCAATCTGAAGGCTTGCTGGGGGCGCAATGTCACCTTCATATGCTGGGCCCTTTCAGAAAAGTGCCAGATCGTGTCACTGGTGCTATTTTTCATGCTCTGGTACAATGTGTAGCACCACGGGGGTCTCAGCTCTACCAAAATCAAAATCCCATTTGTCAGCCAATTGCTGGGGCATTTGGTTTTTTTTGCTTTCCTCCTGCAGGATTTCTTGGCCATTTATTTTCAGGCCTTTCTCCCAGCCCCAAATTCTTGGATTGGCTCTATCTGCTTAGCAAGCCCATCTTTACAAAGCTGCACTCGGGTGCCTCTGTGAGCTGTCTTAGATCCTACTGCCAGCCCTTCTGGACGCTGAGCCAAGGGAAAGCTTTCTGCATCTCTGGTTCTTGCTTTTTATTTTCCCTTTCCTCATTCTTTCCCAGTGCTCACCTCTTCCTATCTCATCCCATCCCTCTTTGTTTTTTCCTGGCTTCTTGAAGCCACTGATCTTGTCCTATAACCCTCCTTCACTCCCTCCCTGTTCTTTGTCCACCTCTCCTTTAGTCTCTCTCTCAATGCCCTTTTTATACCTTTCCTGTCCTCTCCTCTCATCACATCTCTGATCAACTCTTCTCCTACACCCTCTTCCTTAATTTTTCTGTCCTATAAAGGGCTTATGGCTGCTTCAGACAGCAAGTCCATACACTGGACTAATGACACATATACTTGGGGTCACCATTTTTCCTACTCAGCCCAGAAAGCAAAGCTGAGTGTGAGGCCCTGACCTGGAGCCAACTCCAGCGTGCCTCCCAGAGCCAGCCTGCACCGCTGCCCTGGCAGCGATGATGCATGTGCTGTGGGCCCTGCCAGCGCCTGGGTACCTCTGCCTGAACCCTAGTCCTACACGAGCTCACTCCCAAGACCACCCCGAGTCTCTGAGGACACTTCCTTTCAGTAAAGGCAGACTCTGGCCCCAACAATTATTCTGACAGCAAACCTCTTCCTTCTCATTGAAGCCATGTCATCGCCTTGGTTTGGAGAGAGATGATTTTTTCCTCCTACTTTCTTTTTCCCATTTTCATGTGAAGCCCCCTCTGCTTTTCAGCTGGTGATTGCTCCGGTGAGATTGAATGGACTTGCTGGTAAAATGACAACTTTTTCTTTCCTGTCTTGGTCCTGCCTAAAATTCCTACAAAAAAAAAAAAAAATTAAGCCAAGGACTCAGGCTAGTTCTTAAATTTATCATACGAATTTGTCACTTCTAGGGAAAAAAAAAAAAAGGATCAACTCCCTTAAAGCATGTGGAGTAGCTCCTGTGACAACCAATTTTCCAGGAGACTCCCTACAGAACTCTGTGGATATACCTTTTACTTATGTGTATGTATGGTCTATGTGATATGCATATCATGTATACACATATTACATTAGGTATGAATGAATGTGGTTGGAAACTCACACACACACTCCAGTCTGTAAATATCCTTCCTCACTGAAACCTGTGCTTTGGAAATCATTTCTTGTACAGCTGTGCAGTTTCTTGTAGCAGCTGAGGACAAGCTAAGACAGGAGGACAGTTTAGACAAAATGAGCTAAAAGAGTAGAGTACAGTATCTCCCTAGCAATTCCTGAGAACAGACAAACCAAGTGGGAAGGTTGACGCCCAATGGATGGCAAACTTTTCTTCTCTCCCTTTTGAATTTGTGTTTTCTAAGTGTGTCTTAACTTTTGAGTGCACCAGGTTGTACCTGTTAGATCCTTTGAATATGACAATTTTGTGCTTCTCTCTGACAGGATGTTTCTCCACTGAGCTGTAGTACAGGAGGGGAGGGAGGGGGGATTACTCCTTGCCTGGGCTGGAGTTTACAGAGACACTGCACAGCTTACACTCCTGTTAAGTGTAAATATTCAACACTTCCATTCCATTTGTGTAAAAAATAAAGCACACACGATTATAAAATCAAGATGTATATTTCATACTCAGTGTGTCCGTGGATATTTATTGCGTTTCCCGTGTCAGTGGTGGCCCCGTTGTAAAAATGCTTGATAGTGTTTATAAACATGTCATGGTTTTATTATAAGATATAAATATTAAAACATTTTATACTTTATAGAAAATTATATTCTCCCAAAGCATAATTTGTCTTATTTCATAAAGAATAGAATCATCTTTATTTTTATCAAATTTGTCTAATTTCAGAGCTAAAGTGCACTTAGGGTAGGTTTGCTCTGAGAAACATGGGCAGTGCAAATAGGAATTGACACAGTGCTTTTGTATATTTTTAAATATTTGCCTGGTTGTAGTCAGGATTTTTTGCCAAAAATGAATGGTATGTTAAAAGATAGGCTTTTAAAGGCACATCTTTTGGGGGGAAAGAATTTCCCAATGACAGAATTCCAGAAAATATTAAGAATAAAGAAAAAAATATATTTTTACCTGATACTTATGATACAAAGAGTGGCACAATTTGGGGATGCAGTGTCATTAATCTATACACATTGGGGCCACAAAACATACTAGCTCCAAAGATCTGAACATATTTTTAAAAATGTCAAATTTGGGAATCTGGATCTTCCAGATTCCTAAATTTTTCTCAGGTTAAACATGCTATCTTGTACTGACATTTAGCCAACACAGGTCTGATAGCTGGAGAACCAAAGCGAATTCCTCCCATGCAAGGGGTGAAATGTCATCAAAAATCAAACCTGCCACTCAGGAAGCCAGAATGGTTGGTCATGCCATCCCAGCCATCACTGAGAGCTATTGGCCTGACGACTGATGCCAGTCCTGGTACTTGGTGGTAAAGACCCTCAGTTTAAGATACTGACTGAAGCTGCAAGACCAATGCAGACCTCAGGTTTCAACGATTATAAAATTTTTAGCACTTGCAATCTCACCTTGTTTAATATTAATGGTGACACTACAAAAAAAAGCCATATTCACTTCAATAGCATGTGTTTATTCAGAAGGAAAGAAAACTTTAGAGGAGCATTTGACTTTTCCTTGTGTCCTATTTCATTTCTATGTAACTATTTTTAAACCTGATGATTCTAGAAGTCTCAGAAGCTAGAAGTGACCTATACATCTCCAACCTAAAAGGGCCCAGCTATGAAGCTTTCTCTGTGAAGACACTGTGAGACCAAATATTTAGCAACAGAACTTAAAAGCCCCACCATGGCACAGAGCTAAGGGACATTTGTAGAGGGAGCCAACACGAGCTTTCTTTACACAACCACGCCTGGCATCTTGCAGGTTGTCAAGGGAGAATGTTTTCTATGCACCAGGACTGCTGGGCCTCATAGCCCCAATTTTTATTTTCTGTGACTCAACTTTCTCATGGGGACACCTCAAAAGGCAACACCACTGTCATCAAACTGGTTCCTTTCTCTTCTAGTATTATGGCCAAAGTGTCAAGTCCAGATCTCGTTCCTTATTTCCCTTAGCTCAAATGGGACAAAGCTGAAACAGTTGTCAAACTTTGCTAAAGGGAATTAAAAGATAATTTCATTTACGATATGAGCTTAAAGCCCAGTTCCTGGGTGGCTGCCATGAGACAAAGGTCATCTTTCTCCCACCACCAGGGGTCCCTCCAATGCGGCTAGAGCAGATGTTAAACCTTCAGTTTCCACAACTGACTCAGCAGCTGATATACCCACTGTGTATCAGCTGTGGGTTGAGGGACCCTGCTGACTCCATCCTCTTTGTTCCCATGTAGTAAAATACCCATTGAGGTGATTCGTGATGATTGATCTGATGGCTCTTTCACTGTAGACTTCAAAGGACAAATGATTTTCAGCATGCTTCACAACTGAAAACTGACACATCAGTAAGACACCACTGGTCAAATTTTCAAAGCCAAAAACTTAGGCCCTAAAGGAACTGGACACTTCTAAAGGAAATGCAAATGGCCAAGAACCATATGAAATGTTCAACATCCTTAGCCATCACGGAAATGCAAATCAAAACTACATTGAGATTCTGTCTCACTCTAGTTAGAATGGTAATTATCAGGAATACAAATAACCATAAGTGCTAATGAAGATATGGGACAGGGTAGGGGAAAATAACTCTTATGCACTATTGGAGGGAGTGTAAATTAGTACAGCCACTTTGGAAATCAGTGTGGAGGTTCAAAAAACTAAAAATTAACAAATGATCCAATTATACACCTCCTTGATCTACCAAAAGAATTAAAATCAGCATACTTTAGAGATACGTGCTGTTTTAGTGAGCTTTTTCACTGCTGTGACTAAAAGACCTGACCAGGACAAATGCAGAGGAGGAAAAGTTGTTTGGGGGCTCAGTTTTAGAGGTCTCAGTCCACAGACAGCCGGCTCCATTCCTCTGGGCTCAGGGTGAGGCTAAAGATCATGGTGGAAGAGTGTGGTAGAGAAAAGTGGCTCAGGGTATTACAATCAGGAAGCAGAGAGAGATTCCACTGGCCAGATACAAAATATATACTATAAAGGCACACACCCCCCAATTCCCACCTCCTCTGCCACACCCTACCAGCCTACAATGCCACTCAATTAATCCCATTAGGAAGTAATTCACTGATTGGGTTAAGGCTCTTATAACCTGATCATTTCATCTCTGAATGTTCTTGCATTGTCTCACACATAAGCTTTTGGGGGACACATCACATCCAAGCCATCACACGCACCAATCTGTAAAATTATGATGTATGGCAAAGAGGGACACAGTTCTCTCCCACTTCCTTTCAAGTCCTGTCTTCCTGGTTCTGGTTCTGGTTCTATCTTGTTTGGATGATTGGTCAGGTAACACCTGTTCTTCAAGTCTTTGAAAGGATGACCTATATGAACATTGCAGTGGAGAAGCTAAACTTACCATGAGATAAAAACACATAAAACAGGCATCATTCTGGCAAAATAAAATGGCCTCTACTTACTTACCTCTGAAGGGAAAGGGGAAGAAAAGCATTTTCAGGTGGACATTCCAATTTTTAAATTCCTTATGACTCAAAAAAGCAAATTACAATCCACAGATCCTTAGTAATGGAGTTAGTCCCTCAGAAAGGACAGATGATTTCTATTCAACAAAAATGTGAAACAAACAAGTTGAAAGGTTGGCTCCTAATTGGATTGTTTGGTTTTCATGAGCCACACCTGTCTTTGATGCCCTTTGAAATCTTCACACAGAAATATTGCATTTCACCATGCTCCTTCATCTGGCAGTTCTGGAATGAATAACCCCTGCATTGAAGAACTCTCTCCCCCCCTGGGCTTTCCAAACCAGATTCTTATAATATTATTTACACTAATTTACTTTCAACCACCACATCTGGCTTCAGTCCTTTTCCCTAACAATCTGTGTTTTGATTACCTGAAATTCTTCCGAGTTTAAAGGAAAGTGTCACGTATTAAACTGGAGTCAAATAACCGACTAAAATTTAAGTTTTTAAGCCAACAGTCACAAAAAGAAAGGCTAGGCGTTGCTTAATGAAAACTGCCACACAGGAAAATGTTTCCAAAGAAGCTAGAATTTTCTCTTATTTGGTAATCATTCCTTACACTTTTGGTCAGCCAACAATAAACACTTGCCCGCAGCCTGGCTCTATTTAGATGCCAGAGTAAAAATAAATAAATGCACAAAGCACAGTCTGTTTTCTCAAGGAATGTGAGCTTCCTGGCAAAGAATTAAAAGGGGGGGAAAGGTAATTAAAATGCAGGAGCTGTAAAACAAACCTGTTAGTGCATAAGGACTCTGGAAGAGTGACCTTGACACCTGAGTCAGGCAAGAACCTCTCCTCTGATTGCCTTCATTGCTCAGACCTTAGGAAGAAATTTTATGGCAAAACTGAATCTCTTCCCTGGTGTTCCTGTCAATCCCATGATATCTCATCCACAACCAATCTCATTGGCCACCTGACTGGCCTATTATATAGACAGTTTTCGTTTTGGTTGGTTTGGCTTGGTTTGCGTTTTCTTCATTGTCAGGTTTTTTTCGTTTTTTGTTTTTATTTTGGTTTGGTTGTCTTGCCTGGGTGGCATGAAGATGACTTGGCTTTCCAGGTAAACAAAAAGGGCAGAACATGAGGTATGGGTTGGACATGAAATATGGGGAGATTAGTGGTTCATCGTCTCTAACAGGCAGCAAGAATTATCAGGAAGCAAGAAGCAACTTGAACAGTTGGCCAAGATGTAGGATAATCCATGCACTTATAAGAAAGTCTGGAGAGATGAGAGTCTGTTTTCTTTGCAATACATTGACTTGTTTGATTCATAAAAAAATATCTGGCTGAAAGAAAAATGTTGTGGAAGAATTCAAGCCTCTTCCTGGTAGGCCCTTTGTCCACATTTAACCAGTCTGTGGTCAAGCACTATGGGAGTCTGCCTGACTCTGGGCAGAGACCCCTTGGATGAACCAACTCCAGGCTCCTATGTCACATGTGTGGCCACCAGGACCACCAAGTTGTTTCACCCCTGTGCCCACAGCCCATCAAGACCAGCATAACACTGAGGTAGGACCAAGGCCCCCATGCTATGGGATGCTTGTTGCTTAGGTGAACTCATGGCCCAAGACCAGCCACAGGGGATGCTAGCTCAAAGTCCAATAGACTCTCCCTGGTCCTAGAGCTGTTTCAGAAGCTCCATCTGTTGGCAGATCTGAGGATGGGACCATTAGGAGCTGCGTTTCTCCAGCTGCCTTCTTCAATACATCTTTTCGTGTTTTTATGCTACTAGTAGGCACTATGGTCACTCGCCTAATCTCCTTAGCTCTTGTGATGGTAATTTGGTTCAGCTTGGTGTTCCCATGGGAAGACCATCACCAGAGGATCTTAGCTGCCATCTTGCTCTGCTCTCCCACTTAACAAGCATTTATCGAGTTGAGTCAATCGTGGCCCCTGGCCTCAAGAATTATAATCGGTGGAGAGGCCTGCCTGGAGGGAAGAGCAGCATAAAGGGAAAATGAGAGGTGAGGTTGTAAGAATTAAAGAACAACTAATTCTTATTAGAGCCATCAAGAAAGCCTGGCATTTGAGCTATACCTTGAAAGTATAATAATGAGAGAGAAGGAAGATGGACATCAGGAAGACAGGAACATAAAGAAAAGCTAGAGATGGGAAAGGTAAAGGTACCTATAAGGACATGCTGATGGCCAAGCAGGGCAGATGCAGGTGCACAGAATGCTTGGTGATACAGGCACCGTGAAGAACGTGCCCACAGCCAGACACCACAGGTGTGCAGAATGCTCAGTGAAAGGCTAAAAATAGGAACCTGGAAAAGATCAGAAGAGAAGTCCTTACATTGCAAGGCAAGTGATATAGCTTAAATGATGAGGAGCTAATCAGAGCTTTAAAAACCAAATTTGCATTTCAGAATGTTCACTCTGGCAGCTGCCTGGAGAATGCACTGGAGAGGAAGGAGTAGGAGACTCAGCCATGAGGAAGAGGATAAAGGATGTGAGCATTGCTGCAGGAATTTTCTTCAGAAAGGGAGATTGGCAGGTGTGTTACACCTCTACAGAAGTCTGTCAAAGCCCAAGTCACCAACCTAGGCCCAGGATCTCTCTCACCTTTTCAAGGGCTGCACAGCCCTGGCCTAGCCCCCTGACTCAAACCAAAATGTAATCATGGTCTAAGAATATTCTTGGTGCCATAGTCTTCTGCCCAGTTTTTCTTATTCCTCTTCATTAATGGGGGTGTCTATCTGCGGAGTCCTCTCAGGACTACTGCAGTTTCTACTTTCTTATCTACTATCTAGGCAAGACAAAAAGAAAAAAAAAAAAGACAGCTGAGTCAGTCCATTGGAAAGAGTTTTACAGAAACTCTGCCTAATGACTTCTACTGCCATCCCCTGGGCTTTCCCAAATAGCAACAGAAGCTGGTAAATAGTTTTCAGCTAAGCATTTGGATGCCTCTAGAAAAAGCTAATAAGAAAGAAGGGAAGAATGGGAACCTCTGCTGTGCTTCCTTTGATCTCACGTCCCCTTCTACCACACCTCTATTTCTCTGCTCCTCACATAATTTCTCAAAAGACGTATCAATATATCCCATCTGTATTTCCTCACTTCCCATTCTTTCTTCCACAAATCCAGGTTCCATCCACATCATATCAAGTTGCTAAATCCAGGGAACAGACCAATTTTCTCCTTGTTCAACTAACCTAGCATTCAGATATTTTTCTATGGAATATTATCCTTCCTCTCAGCTTCCTCAACAGCATATTTCCCTGTTTTTCCTCCCACCCCACTAGCCATTCCTCATTCTCCCACTTGCCCTCCTTCTTTATTCAGTCTCATTCAATTCAAGACTCCTTCCTGCTCTTCTGTTTTCTCTCTGATCTCACCCAGTGCCCTGGCTTTAAATACTGTCTTCTTATGCTACTGACTTCCAAATTCATGACTCCAGCCAGGATCTCACATCTGATCTCATCTCATCTATTTAGTCGCTCACTTGGCATGTCAAACTGGTTCTGTCACCAAACATGATGAAACTGAAAGTTCTGCCATATCCCTGTGACCTCAACCCCCAAACCTGTTCTTCCTCTGATTTCTCTCTACTCAGTACATGGAATCTCTACCCACATGATTTCCAGACCCAAACCCAGAAAAATTCATTTTAAGCCTTTTGTCTCCCTCACTTCCCATATCCAAACCATCTGCAAGTCCTGCACGTTCAACCACAGATATTCTGCCAATTTGTTTTTACTGTCAGTACCACCACCCTAGTGGCCCCATCAACACTCTCCTCAACTACTACAATGTCTTCCTCATTATTTCCCTTTTCTCCAATCTTGCTCAACTTCTGTTGATCTACAGAGGCCAGAAGTGATCTTGTGATATTGTACATTGGGTCATGTTTATCTCTACTCAGAATTCCACAATGACCATGCCTGCCCATTGCTCTTGGAATAAAGCTGAAATTCCCTTGGTAGGTCTTACTTGATTCTTCCTACCTCTCCAGTTTTCCCCTCACTTCAAGCCAATTGGTCTTCCATCAGATACTCTAATTGACCAGATTCTTTGCCATGTTAGAAACTTGCAATTTGCAGTTCCCTGTGTCTGGAATGCCCTGTCCTTTGCTCCTCATATGACTGGCTCCTTCTCATCCTCCATGTTTCAACTTAAGTGTCAACTCAGAGAGACATTCCTTCATAAACATACTGAAGATACCGACTGTTTCCCACTGCTGTCTGCCACAACATTTTGCTCATTTCTATTAGGCTATTGACCTGAGTTTGCAATTCTTTCCAAATATTTTTAGTTGAAAATGTATCATTTGTTAAATTTCCTGTGAGTGGTTGATTTCTTTTCCAGACTATCCCCTGTACGTAATGCCCTACCTGCTACTCAATAGGCACTTAGTTAACTAAATATTTATTGAACAAATGGTTCTTGGAACAAAAAGTGAAGAATATAATGTTACATTTAATCTCTCCCAAAATCCTATCAGTTGGGTATTTTTATAGATGAATAAACTGAGGATCAAAGAAGTTATATAACTTCCCCCAGGACTTGCAAAGAGTAAAAAGAGAAACAAGAATTCAAAACCAGATTAGGCAGGTTCCAGAGCCTGTTCTCTTGTTCCACAGGAAGCTGACCTCACCCCCAATACACACACACACACACACACCATATCTTCAGGGTATCAATCACTCTAGTGGGTCATTTTGTGCTTTTCACGTGGCCAGAGAGTCAAGAAAACAGTGCCTATTGCTTAACATGAGACAAATAATTGAAAAATCAGCCTAGATTTCATTATCTTCCCACAACTAATTGTACCTCCTTAAAAACCTGATTCTGAAGGCAGGAAGAAATCATTTTAATTAGCAATGGGTAGCCTTTTTTCCTAAACAAGTCTAAAATCTCCATTTACATTGAAGAAGGTTTTAATTAACAAGAAAAATGACTGTTTCCATGACATATGAAGAAAAGAGTGAAACTGGTCCAGATCCTTCACAACTCCCTGGAGACATTCTACATCTCTCCAACCCTACAAGGGTCTGTGGCAACCAGTTTAATCATGAATGTTTCTTGGTAAACTGGTTACCTTTTCCTCTTTTTATCTCGTATTGATTATGAAGTTAGACTAGAAAGCAATAGTTATGCACCTCCCTTATACTTCCTACCTACTTTATATCATTCTTGGCACTTCAATTATCATTCTAACAACTTGCTGTTCAGCTTTGTTGTTAAGAAACCTTTTTCATTGTGTTTAATCCAGATTTTTCAAATTTATGTGACCATGGAACTCTTTGCCCATAGTATTGTGTTGGGAGCTGCTCTGGATAGGAGCTGTGTGCACACTGTTAAATCCTGAGTAAAGGGGTACTAAACAGTTTTTGCACCCATGATACATTGGACTTTACCTCCACTCAGATAATGAGGTGTGGCTCCAGGAGTGGGCTTTACCTGGTGGGATGAGTTACACTCACCTGTTCCTTTGTAATCCTACCCTTTGCCCTTTTTCGGATAGAATGTTCTGTGGAATAGCACCCCCAATAAAAGGCAAGCCTCAGAACATGCCCCCCATCTCTCTCTCATCAGCCTCTCGAGTCTTTCTCTTGCCCACCCTTTGTGGGAGCCTGAGGCCAGGAGCCGGGGAGGCTGTCCTGAAGCTCAGAAAAAGGTATTCCATGTCTGCATGGTCTTTTCGTATCACTCCAAATTCACTTGAGTGACTTTGGTTCAGTAGCCCACGCTGGATGAGGGCTACAAGATTGTCTGCAGGGTTAACCACCACCAATTCCTCCCATCCCTATGTGCACTTGATCTAAGCTGGCCTGGAGATTTATCTCATCCAATATGATGTGACAATGACGTTGCTCCTGTTCTGGACTGAATCCTTAGGAGGCCTGCCAGATTGTTTTGCTGTCTTACAAACCAGCTACCATGTAAGAAATCAAACCACCCTACTGGAGGGAGGTGCGGTGTCTCCAACTATTCCAATCACCCTAGTTGAAGCTAAGCATGTAAATGGAGACTTCTTGGATATTCTAACCCCAATCAATTTCTTAACTCAGTGCAGCCTCATGAGCAAACCCAGTCAGCACCACATGGAGCAGAAAATGGCATAGTTGAGGCTAAGCAGCCCCAGAAACTCAAGAAATAATAAATAGTTGTTTTTTTAAGCCACCAGATTTTAGGATGATATTATGATTTAGATATTAGTTATCTCCCCAAAAGCTCGTATGTGAAACAGTACAAAAACATTCAGAGGTGAAATGATTGGATCATAAGAGTCCTAATCTAATCAGCAAATTAATCTCCTGATGGAGATTTACTGAGTGGTACCTGAAGGCAGGTAGGGTGTAGCTGGAAGAGGTGGTCATTGGGGGCATGCCTTTGGGGTATATATTTTGCATCTGGAGAGTGGAGTCTCACTCTCTTTGCTTCCTGATCATCATGTGAGCCTCTTCCCTCCACCATATCTTCTGCCACATTGTTCTGCCTCACCTTGAGCCCCGAGGAATGGAGCTGGCCATCTATGAACTGAGACCTTTGAAACCATGAGCTCCCAAATAAACTTTTCCTCTTCCAAAATTTTTCTTGTTGTTTGGTCACAGTAGCAAAAAAGCTAACTAAAACAGGTAGTTTGTTACATAAATAGAAGTAAACAGTACAATATATTATAGATCTCATGTTCTATCACAGTCAATTTGAAAAATCCCTATACTTTACAGATAGGAATAATGAAATCCAAGGAACCCCAACTTTGAATTGACTTCCCCCAAGATCATCTAGTTTTCTGGGACATAACTTAACTCTCCTGATTGTCCAGTGCTCTAACCACAACACGTGCTACTTCTTGTCTTATTATCAGCCAACAGAATTTTTCCAGTGTGACTTTTTCCTGGTCTGATGGTTGATTTAATTTGACACATTGGGATCTTAAGTCATTAGAGATCTCTAGAATATTTAAATCATCCAGGTTCAATCAAGGCTCATAATTATAGTTTTATTTATTTTCTAATTCTTCCCATTGAGGTTTTCCCCTTATTTCTGTGGTTTACACAGAAGTCCCCTCTCCTTTATTGTCATGGTTAAATAACAGTAAAGAGCCTGTGCTCTGACATGAACCACTCAGAATTCAAGTACCAGCTTCACTGAAGACTTTAGTCAAGTTCATTCACCTAAGTCTCAATTTCCTTGTCAATAAAGTGAGAATATAAAAATGCCTGCCTATTATTTAATTTTTAGTATTTTTATCTTATTTTTATTATTTTATCACAATTTTTTTCCATGTTTTCATTAACAAAAAGCATACAGCCAATCAAAATGTCTGATCATCACGAGATAACCAGTGTTACCATTATGAGCTGAAACAGTTCTTTCTAAAAGGCAAGAAGATTTATGTTTCATCTGAGTTCATCTGAGTGGTCTTTGGTAGGTAAATGGCTAATAGTTTCTAGGTTTTGGAAGGTGATAGTATAGGGGATTTTTTTTTCAAACCACCTACCTGAGTGGCTGAGGCCCCAAAATTAAGCTGACAAAAGACAGATTAACAAGAGAACATACACAATATTTTTAATATAAATTTTATATGACACAGGAGTCTTTATAAGGAAATGGAGACCCAAAGAGCTGGTTTAAGTCTGAGCATTTTTATAATAGGTCTGGTGAAGAGTAGAAAACCAAAGGAAAGTGTGATAAGACAAATTGATATCAGTTAAGGATAGTAAAATGGGGAAATTTAGAAAAAGCATGTCCATCTGTATTTCTCTCAGTGTCTCCCATGCCCAGAGATAAGGATGTGCCTTTCCTCTAATTAGAGGAGTTTATAGGGAGACCATGCTCCCATGAGGACCTTAGGAACGTCTTTAGGGGAGAAGGTGAAGGCCAGAGAGTCTCTTCAGCTTAAACTGTTCAATATGCTAAACTGCCATGTTTGGGGGTAACATGACCTAAACTCCATCACTAGAAAGGACTGGTGGTGCTTTATTTTTATTTACAGTGACCCTAAAGGAAGTATTGGTCCGGAGAATATCCCTTCCAGCTTTGAAGTTTTGAAATTCTATAGACAAGTCTTTTTTTCCCCCAGAAATCACCTAGCAAAGGGGTCACAGCTTCCAAGGGACTGGCATGGGCCCCCACTCTTTCTGGGGGCTCTAGAGGATATTGTAAAATGAAATGACCCCAGTGTGAATTGATGGTAGAAGAATCATCTATAGGTCTGTGAGTTCATTTCCAGGCATGAAGGCATGTGATCAGTCTGCCACTGGGATACATCCAGTGTCTCTCTATCAGTTAATCTTTGAAGGATAGGTAAGTATCACCAAGTCAAAGGGATTTTTGAAGATATTATCTCAAGGGTATTGGATGAGTAAAGTTGCTGGTTCCTAAGTGTTCAATCAGAGAGTGGATTTAAAATTTCATTAAGAACCATAGATTTTAAAATAATATTTTAAAATGAAAGTCCAGCCTTCAACATCTCAATGCCTATATTTCTCCTGGAAGTAATAAGATTTTTTTTTTCCCCGTTGGGAGTCAAATGCTAGAGAGAAGTACTTTCTGATATTTGTGGTTTGGTGTTTGCACAGGGTCTTTGCATTTCCTGTTTAAGAAAAGCTTTTCTGACCAAGCCTGATAAACCATTTTTTGTTTTCCCTGCACTTTCAAATTAAATAAAACAACCTGGTAACCTCGCTGCCTGGTTTTATTTGCTTTATTTGTTTGTTTGCTTGTTTGCTGCTGAGGATTGAAACCAGGGCCTGGACCATTGCTTAGGACTACATCCTCCTGCCCCTGGGTTCTTAACTTTCCAACTTTTCACCCTAAACTTCACAAATAACTTCAACCCACTGTGCCTAAATTTCCATGAAAACTCCCACTTCCTGCCTTTACCTATAATCAGTTGTTTTCTTCCCTATCCTCTCTTCCATCTGCATTTTTACAAATTCTGTGTACCCTTTCTCTTCCCAGTTGACTGTGAACACTTCTAAGCCATTTTTAAACCAGGAGTTAGTCTGGGTTTATATTTCAACTTATTACATGTGTGACCTACAGTAAGTTACTTAATCTCTCTAAACTTCAGGGCCTTCATTTATAAGAAACAGGTAATAACAGCACCTGACTCATAAAGGTTATTGTGTAGATGAAATAAGAAAATGATAATAAGCATCCCAAAAGAACCAGACCACATATTCATATTGTGATAATTCTGGAAAGATTGCAAAGAAGAAGGCAGCTCACAAGAACTGATTAACTTTTCAGACATTTTTGTAAGCCAGTTATTAAATATAGACATCTCTAAAAAAATTAATTCTACAGGCTTAAAATTAGCTGTTATATTAAAAGCAAAGGTAATTGTGTCAGTCAGCTATTGCTGTGACAAAATACCTGAGAAAATCAACTTGAAGGAAGAAAGATTTTGGGGGGCTTGTGGTTTCAGAGGTTTCAGCCTGTGGTTGCTTGGCCCCATCACTTTGGGCCAGAGAAGAGGCTGAACATCATGCTGGAGAGCACATGATTGAACTAAGATGCTCACTACATGGTAGCCAAGAAGCAAAGAAACAGAGAAAGGACTAGGGTCCCAGTATACCCCAAAAGGGCACAATTAGGCCCCACCTCCTGAAATTTCCACCTCCTCCCAATAATGCCACCAGCTGGGGACCAAACCTTTAACACATGAGCCTCTGGAGGACACTTCAGATCCAAACAGTAATAAATACTCAAAACTCATATTTTCCTCATTATTTTATTTCCTTTTACCATTATATATGTTTTTGAGATACTCAACATTTATTATAGATCTGTGGCAAGAATATACTATAATGGAATGCTACTGTGCATCTTTTCCCAACTTCATACTGAGGGACATACTACTGATACCATGAAATCAGCCATGGTAGAGCATTTATACCACAGAAACTCCAATGCTACAAATCAGGACTGTCCTCAATTCCACCCCTAAACCAGTTATTAAAACCTTTACCCATAGGCTACAGTCATGGCTTAGTGGTAGAGCACTTACCTAGCATGAGTGAGGCACTGGGTTCGATCCTCAGCACCACACAAATATAAAAATATTGTGTCCACCTATAACTAAAAAATAAATATTTTTTAAAAATTTCCCACAGCAGCATATATACAAAAACCACAAATACCCCAAGCTGTTATCATCTCTAAGCCCAAAAAGACAATGAGAGGGAACAGTTACCAGATTTGGAAAGAGAAATTTGTGCGAGAACATCACTTTGACAGTCACAATGAGACACCACCAACCAAAAGTGACCCTACAAGAACAAAGTCTGGGAGATAAATCCCTGCCCTCACTTCCATCTCCTCTTCCAGGGCTTCACTTCTCCACTTCCTTCCAATGTCAAACCAAATAGATGTCTGAAGGCAGAGGGTCCCACACAGCTCTGTTCCTGGAGCAGACAGCAGGATAGCGGAGGGTAGAGAATAAGTCAGGCAGGACAGATGGAAGGGATCCAGCCTGGTAAACAGTGCTATATCCAGCACACAATAGAAACTCGATGTTTTTATTATTATTTTAAAACTCAACAAAAACTTATTAAATGTTTTACCAAATAGTCTTCTCTCAGGAATCTTCCATCCAATATAGAAGCATGTAAATAGATAAATTGCACATCAGTGCACAGAGTGCTATTACTAATGGAGAAAAATAATTCTGTCTTTTATATGATAAACCTCTAGGGTGCAGAAACTCTCACAAAAAGCAATCAATAAATATCTGTCAAATGGATATATTTTTATTTCCCCTCAATCCCTAATACTGTTTATTATAGAATCTTTAAAAGGGAGGAGATAGGAGGGGAACTAGTAATTTCCAAGCTCCTCTGTGGGCCAGGTGCTTTGTATTTATTATCTCATTTCAATACCAAAATAAAAGAATGTAAAAGAGTATATTAAAATCTAAATTGCAGATGAAGAACCCAGATGATGAATATCAGATACAAAATAGTGTTAGACATACATGAGGAGGAAATTTCAAACTTGGTATCCAAGAACTTGCACAATCAAGAGCCAGATGGTGGATGTTAGACAAGATTTTGAAGCAATTTTGTGAAGATTTTAGGAACTATTGGAGTGCCAAGAGTTTCCCCCCTTGGTGGCAAAGAGGGAGTATTCTTGCCTTCTTGACTCAAGCCTACTAAAGAGTGCTTATGATCCCAGATCCTAAGGTACATCCTCTGGAGGTTAGGGGTTCAGGGATCTGGTGTTTGGGTCCCAGCCAGGAAATCGAGCTGCCAAGATAAACAGCCTAGTAAACTCCTTTGGTAGGAGAGCTGGCAAAGCTGCAGTTTTAAGATAAGATTGAATTCCCTGAGATTTTTGATGAGCAAGGATTTCCTGTGCATCAGGTGTTAATCATGCAGAAGCAGCAGACATTTTGGAGGTATTTTATCTTTGGTAAATAGCACATCCTAGTGGGTATGAAGGGACCCATCGGTGAGTCTATGTGGAACACACCACTGCAGAACCAAGGACCAGGGATGAGCACCTGACAAAGGTGGTGGAGAGTGAAAGAGTCCAGCAGCTCGCACAAATAAAGGCTTTTTTGGTTCCTGGTGAGGGCCTGCGTCCTGGTTTGTAGATGGCTACCTTCTCACTATGTGCTCCCAAGAAGCAGAGGCTGAGCATCCAACACCAAATGGACTCCAATATTAAATTACAAGTGTACTAGCCACATAAAAATGCTTTTTACCTTCCCCGTGCACTAGCCCTCGCCTGCTACAGCTATGAGAGGAAGGAAAGACAGAAAGGAGAAGCAGCTCCAGTTCGTCCTTTCTCAGCTGGGCTTCTGATCTTCTAATATAAAAATTTTTTAATTGGATAAATAATACAGATTTTAAGTGTCCTGGGCTGGGCTTTCTAAAACCTGAGTGCAACCAGGAGAGCTTTAAGATATACTTAGTTATCAGTTGTTGAGGAAAATAAGCTATTTTATTCTTTTTTTTTAAGAGAGAGAGAGAGAAAGAATTTTAATATTTATTTTTTTTTTTAGTTTTCGGCAGACACAACATCTTTGTTTGTATGTGGTGCTGAGGATCGAACCCGGGCCGCACGCATGCCAGGCGAGCGCGCTACGGCTTGAGCCACATCCCCAACCCTATTTTATTCCTTTACCCTTATGGAGTCCAGCTTATTTAATAAACTACTTATACATGTGCCCCTTCTTATACAAGGGGAATTCTGGTATCTATGATAAAATAATGTGCATGCAATCTTTGGAATTAGACCAAACCACATAGTCTCTCCAACCCAGCACCTGCTAGCCATGTGACCTTGAAAGTACTGCCTCTGTTTGCACCTGTTTCCTTCCCTGCATAATAAAAATAATAATCACCCCTACTTAATGAGGTTATTGTAGAAGTAAAATTTGGCAAGATATGAGAACCAGCCTTTAAACTGTAGTCTCTAAAGCTCATGCTAAGATTTATATATAAAAATGTTCCAAATTGGAAACAACCGAAATCCTTTGAAAACAGGAGCATAATTAAACAAACAATACCACATCTGTATAAACTGAGTGGCCAGTTCTCTGCATGCCACATCAGTCTTTTCTCTTCTGAATTTCCACCATAGTATGTATCATTTGTCCCTTGACACAATCAATGAATAGAGCCACTGGCACTAGAGAGCTATTTGGTTCCCAGTACCAGAGAGAAAGACATGCTGAATAAAATTAAATTATAGTTACATTAGGGGACTTTATGACAGTTGAATTTACTTCTGGTATCTAGAAATCAAATAGGTCAAGAGACAGAGACTTGTAACTTCCACAAATTCTAATTTTACATCAACTGTCTTTCTTCTTGAGTTCATCAAACATCGGCTGTGCTGACATTGGAAACGCCCACCTTTGATGTTTCACTGGGCCTGTCCTCAAGTGTTTCCAATATGTCAGGTTACTTCAGAGGGGCATACATTCATTTTCTGGAGACACATCAGAAGTGTTTTTCACCTCTGAAGTCATCACATCCCACTTCCATCACCATTTCCTGTATTGCCTGGTCCAGATTGCTTCAATATCACATCCCTGACAGTATTGCCATATTCACTGAGTTGTCAATGCCGATTCTGATTATTATTGTGCTAGGAAAAAAGGCTCACTTAGATAACGAAGTCATGACAGTGAGGCCATGGGTCGAGCCACAATGACGCTGATGGTCATATCACTTAGCCCTTCACTAACCAGCAAATACAGCCATACCTGTAATCCAACCAATGGGGGACTCTAAGTGTTGGGTACCCTGGCCCTGACAATGTTATTATCTTTCTCCCAGACACCCGAACAGTATTGAAGAAACCAATCCCAAATCTCACCTGCCTTTAGACTCTACACCTTGTCTGGTAATGGACTTCCTGCTCTCCTCTTTGTCAGTATGGCATTTATTACATCTCACTGGTTTACTCCTAGCAATATGTTATGAAGAAACACAGTCCACGCTACTAAGAGTTACTTCAAAATAACTCATGTCTCTTACTTGTATACCTCAGACATCACAAGGGGAACACAAACTTAAAGCCCCATAATTTTTTTTTAAATCCCCTTCCATTCTTTTCTTTACTATCTACTACCCTTCTGTTTGGGAGCTGGGCCTTTTAATTTTTTTTAACCCTTCCTCCAATTTCTCAGGACCTCCTCACCACACACCTGTTGGAATCTTCCACTTTTCTTCAGATTCTCCATGAGAAAGTCCCAGAATTGGTATGGCAGGTAGACTCCTGCTCAAAGGCAGAGAAGATACTTTGGGAGCTTTCCCATTTTAATAGCTATGTCCCAACACACTGGCACTGTAGAGTGACTAGAGCTCTGCCCCAGGTTAGCCAATGGGTGAGGGCAGGGGCCACTTTGAAGAGCAGTTCTTAGTTCAGCCAGAACTGTTTTAAATAAGAATACTAATGTTTTCCTTGCAGTTACCTAGTTAAGGGAATAGAGTTTTCTAGAAGAGACTCAAGTTCCCTTCCTTCTCTGGCTTCCAGAAGGGCAGACAAAGGACTGTGGGAGGGATGGCAGGCAACAGAGACTGAAGTCAGTCCAGGACTGTTCAGCAAAGCCACTCGAGGTGGTTCCTGCAGGGGAAACATACCTCCAGCATATTGTATCCATTGCATGAAACCTAATGAGTTTCCTTTGTTTGTTTTCCCTCTAAAAACAAAGAGATTGAAATTTTATTTCTGAAAGCTATAATGGAGGAGGATTAACAGGCCCTGTCAGGGATGAGAGAGTTAAGTCTTTAGTGACTCTCTACATGGCCAACACAAAATTGCAGCTACATACCATTAAATTGTGGTTTTGAATGATATTAAATGGCATAGGGGATTTCTAAGAACAAAATAAGCAGAATACAAATTTCATAGAGCATTACAGAAAAATCCTGTTTTCTTAGAGCAAAAGAACATGCACCTGGAAAAAAAAATGTAGCCACATTTATCTCTCAAGTTGCATAACTTTTTATTTTTATTTGTTTCTTTCTGTATTTTCTTAAGTATTATAATTTTAATTAAAAACTTAGAAAAAAACACTCATGAGAGTGAGCAGCTCTCTAGTAGCCCATAAGTGTGCAAGGACAGCACCATTCAAGCTCACTTGCACCCTGAGCTGCTCTCAGGCTTCCCAAGCTTCATCCTAAGGTCTTCATCTAGTTCACTCCATTGTGCCCACCATCCTCTCTGATCAGCACCTGTTCCCCCCACCCCCTTAACTGTGCCTGCACCCTGGGCGTCTAGAGAAGAGACAATGGGGGAGATTGAATAATCAGCAGCTATGCAGCCAGTAAAAGAGGGAAAAAGGGAAAAGCAGGTGACCATGCTCTTTTTATGTAGAAACTGACAGCAAAATATTCTAGATCCATCTGCTGCTCTGAGGAGGTAGAACAAAACATCTGGAGAAGCCTCCTCAGACACATTCAAGGGCATCTCTGTGCAAAGCTAAATTTAGCTGCTGTATTTCCATGGGAACAAACACAGTCCTTATCTTCAAGCCTTTTTATTTTTTATGAGGGGCAATTTATGGGCAACATGATCATCTGCAATATACTTATGAAAGCTTTCAGAAAACAAGGCTGATTCCCAAGAGAACTTGCTGAACAAAACCCAATGTGGGGCCTGAGGCTAGTCTTGGTGGTTTCAGACCCAATTTTATCACCATCTTCATGCTATGAACTTACACAAATAAGTGCATAAGGAAGAAATAGAAAATGAGAATGAGGATTCACTAAAAATTTAAATGATATTATATCACAGTTATGATTCCATAGCAATTCCACTCTTAGGCATATACCTAAGAGGACTGAAAATGTATGTCTACCTAAGAACTTCTATAAGGATGTTCATTGCATCATAATTCATAATAGTCAAAGAGTGGGAACAACTCAAGTCCATCAACTGATGAATATAAAAATAAAATGCGGTAGATTCTTATAGTAGAACACCACTAAGCAAATAAAAGGAGGAAGTACTGACATCTGCAACAATATAGATGAAACTTGGAAACTTCAGGCAAAGTGAATTCAGCCAGACAAAAAAAGGCAACATATGGATTCTACTATGTGAAATGTCCAGAATAGGCAAATTCATAGGGACAGAAAAGGTTCACAGGATCAGAGATGGAGGAAAGAGAAAGGAGAAATTTCTAACTCAGAATTCCTTCTGAGGATGATGGAAATGTTCTGGGATTAGTGGTAGTGGTTGTACCTACCACCTTGTCAATATTAACTAACAGGGGCTGGGGATGTAGCTCAAGCGGTAGCGCGCTCGCCTGGCATGCATGCGGCCCGGGTTCGATCCTCAGCACCACATGCAAACAAAGATGTTGTGTCTGCCGAAAACTAAAAAAAATAAATAAATATTAAAATTCTCTCTCTCTCTTTAAAAAAAATGTTAACTAACAAATTATATACCTTAAAAAGGTGAATCCTATGTTATGTAAAATTTTGATCTATATAGATTTTAATCTCAATTTTTAAAAAATTAAAAGAATGGAGGCTTAGTGCTGGAGAAGTAGCTTGGTGGTAGATAAGCATGAGACCCTGGCTTCAATCCCAGTACTAGAATAGAAGGAGAAGGAGAAGGAGAGAGAGGAGGAGGAGGAGGGGGAGGAGGAGGAAGAGGAAGAGGGCTGCTTAGAGGATGAGATCATCTGATTAGCTCTCACTTCAGAGCCCCAGATGAAATCCATATCAGCCATAACATTTGACCAGTATGGGTTCTGAGCAATGGGGTATTTGTATAGTTTCGGTGCTTTGTAGTAACTGATCTGACCCTATGGTGTTGCCCTGCCCACCACACAAATAGAACTACATAGGTGCCCATGGCTCACTCCATGCTACTGGATAGGTACTGGTCTGGGCAAAAGGACCAGTTCCAGAGGTCCCCTGCTTCTTTTTGTTTCTAATTGAAGATTTTTGTTATTGCAGCCTGGACTGATAGCTTCAGGTCTTGAGTGTGACAGAACCTGCAGATACTGCCATTCTTTGTTTTGGATAAGGATGGGGGAAAGCAGGATCAACAGAGATGGTAATATAAGGAAATTCTTAAGAGTGCCCTGTGGTAAACCTGAAGGTCAGCCTGGGATGTGATGTCCTTATTCATTCTAGTTAGTCTTCTGCGGATACCCATGACCCCAGAGCATCTGGCTGAGCAAGGGGGTCTCTGGGCGGGCAGTGAGGATGGGACAGGGAATCCCACCAACATGTTGCCTCTTGCACTTATTGCACAATTAGCCTCAGTGAACTATTCATTTGTTGACCTTGAGCTAGTTGTTAAAGAATAATGGATAGGGAGGGATCCACCAGGGTTGCTACAAGGACAGTTTCCTTTCCTAAGTAATGAAGCTGTCTTTTCAACACAGCTGTGCCTTCAAATGCAGGTTGCCGACCCAGGTAGAGACACAGCAGCAGCACATACATTAAGAGGCTAAGCCAGCACCACTGACATCCCCCACGAGATGCTCTTTCTCACTTTGTGAAACTCATCTTTCCGTTTTACTTTCCTTCTTTTCAAAATTTTGATAGTTATGGAAATGGCATTTGTCGATTTATTACTTCTCTTCAAAGGGTTTCCTTAATAATTTGGCTTGTATTCTGCCTATTTAATTTATGAACCTCATGCTCTATCTGTGCTACTGAATTGCTAAGTCTTTTCATCTTCTTAACAACGTCTGTGTCTCTTTGAGCAAAGAATGTTTACAGAATTAGCTGAATCTATACGGCCTTTCAAGGCTTTTAAGACTTCTCCTTTTTCTCTTCTAAATTAAGGAAATGGATTTCTTAAACTATAAGAAAAAAAGTTGATTTTTTAAAATCCCTCATTTAAAAATTTCTTAACTTTGCCACTAGAGCTAATTCCAAGCAGAGCTGGAAAATGAAATGGAGTCATTGTTTTCCCTCATCCACTTCCATGCTTCTGTTTTGTTAGCTGGTGATAAGTTAAAAATTTTTTATTTTGCTCTAAAAGGGTGAATGGCCACCTTGGAATAGTCAGGTCATGTTAAGCCAGTTGCTGAGAATTTAAAAAATCAAACAAGGAAAAAACATTGTATATGTTTTAAACTCCTAGATTATTTTTTACAGTCTCTTCTCAACTCAGATATATCTTATATCACCATAACAATTTGTATCCTGTAACAAATCATTAAATAAATGACAAAAAGGAGAGTCTAATTTGCTGTTAGTTTTTGTTGTTTTTGAAGGGCTATCAGTCAGATGCATAGTTCCTCATTTCAAAACCTATGTCCCACTAATTTAGGCTCAGAAATTTCAGAACCATCTCTCCACTTTCAATTTTTGGTTATTACCATGACACATGAAGGTCAAGTGTCCTTTCTCCAGTCACCCCGCATCTCTTTGGCAAAGATCACAGGAAGGGAAAAGGGTTTTTGCTTTGATTGACACAGTCTTCCTAACGCTTCCCACGTGCTCCAACAGCAGCTTGAACCTTCTCTGTGTCACTTCGCTGTACTTCCAATGATCACTTCCAATGATCCATTTACTTCATGACCTCTCCTAGACTCAGGAGCACAGGAATCACAACTTATTTGTTGTTTGAGTCCTTATTCCTAGAACAGAGAGATAAATGTTACATGGAGCAGGACACTTACTGGATTGAGAGGCTGGGCATTCTGAGATTGTTGGAGGTAACTCAGGTAAACTGGCCATATCCTTTGTAGAAAGTAGGCACAGAATCCCTGTGCATTGACTGTCCATACTGCCCAAGAAATTCAAAGCCAGAATGCAGCAACTCCCCAATCATTTTTATCTGAAAATGTTTATCTAAGAAGAACTCCTACCTAAAGGAAAGTTACCCCCCCACACAGTACCATTATGAACATCTGCTTGCCTACCAGATATGTAAAAAAAAATATTGACAATTGTTAATATTTGGCCATATTTGCTTTATCTATAGCTATTATAGATATTTAAAAATAGCTTCAGGTTTAAGAAAAATATGGTCTTTATGGAGAAAATATCTAAAGCAAAGACATTAAAGCGTCATTCCATTGCCCAAAGAATGAAGAGGTGATCCCTTTTCCAGACTTTTAAGGCCTCTGTGATCTGAGTCTTGTTGACTTCATTTCTAGATATATCTGTGGCTGCTCCTCCACCTCATGTATTTTCCAGCCAGGCAGAACTATTCTAAATTCTAGGATCAGCATCCAGCTTTCTCTCTTCTCCCTCTGGGTCTTCATGCATGCTATTCCATTTGTGTGGTGTGTCCTACTGCCATCCCTCTTTTATCTGGCTAATTTCTACTTTAGCTCTTCAGGCTATCCAGGCTGTTTAGAATCTTTTGCCATCTGCTTCCATTGTGCCCCTATCAGAGCTAAAATATGGCCTAGGTCTCTCTCCACTGTTAGATCTTGACCTTCATAGTAAGAACCTTATTTCTTTTTTAAAAAATTTTTTTATTCTAATTTGTTATATATGACAGCAGAATGCATTATAATTCATATTACAGATATAGAGCACAATTTTTCATATCTCTGGTTGAATACAAAGTAAACTCACAACAATCGTGTCTTCATACATGTACTTAGGGTAATGATGTCCATCTCATTACACCATCTTTTTTACCCCTATGCCCCCTCTCTTTCCCTCCCTCCCCTTTGCCCTATCTAGAGTTCCTCTAATCTTCCCATGTTACCCCTTCCAACCCCACTATGAATCAGCCACCTTATATCAGAGAAAATATTCAGCATTTGGTTTTTGGGGATTGGCTAAATTCACTTAGCATTATATTCTCCAATGCCATCCATTTACCTGCAAATGCCATGATTTTATTCTCTTTTAATGCTGAGTAATATTCCATTGTGTATATACATCACATGTTCTTTATCCATTCATCTACTGAAGGGCATCTACATTGGTTCCACAGTTTAACTATTATGAATTGTGCTGCTATAAACATTGATGTGGCTGTGTCCCTGTAGTATGCTGTTTTTAAGTCCTTTGGGTATAGACCCAGAAGTGGGATAGCTGGGTCAAAAGGTGGTTCCATTCTCAGTTTTCCAAGGAATCTCCATGCTGCTTTCCACATTGGTTGCACCATATTTCAGTCCCACCAGCAATGTATGAGTGTGCCTTTTTCCCCACATCCTTGCCAACACTTATTTTGTTTGTATTCTTAATAGCTGCCATTCTGATTGGAGTGAGATGAAATCTTAGAGTAGTTTTGATATGCATTTCTCTAATTGCTAGAGATGTTGAACATTTATTCATATATTTGTTGATTGATTATATATCACCTTCTGAGAAGTGTCAGTTCAGTTCCTTGACCCATTTATTGATTGGGTTAATTCTTTCTTTCTTTCTTTTTTTTTTTTTTTTTTTTTTGGTGTTTAGCTTTTTGAGTTTAGTGCTCTATCTGATATGCATGTGGTAAAAATTTGCTCCCATTCTGTAGGCTTTCTATTCACCTCACTGATTATTTCTTTTGCTGAGAAGAAGCTATTTAGTTTGAATCCATCCCATTTATTAATTCTTGATTTTAATTCTTGCACTATAGGAGTCTTATTAAGGAAATAGGGGCCTAATCTTATATGATGGAGATTTGGGCCTACTTTTACTTCTGTTAGACACAGGGTCTCTGGTTTAATACCTAGGTCCTTGATCCACTTTGAGTTGAGTTTTGTGCATGGTGAGAGATAGGGGTTTAATTTCATCGTGTTGCATATGGATTTTCAGTTTTCCCAGCGCCATTTGTTGAAGAGGCTATTTTTTCCTCCAATGTATGGTTTGGGTGTCTTTGTCTAATATAAGATAACTGTAATTATATGGGTTAGTCCCTGTGTCCTCTATTCTGTATCATTGGTCTCTATTTTGTACTATTGCTCTGTAGTATAGTTTAAAGTCTGGTATAGCAATGCCACCTGCTTCGCTCTTCTTGCTAAGGATTGCTTTAACTATTCTGGATCTCTTATTTTTTTTCCAAATGAATTTCATGATTGCTTTTTCTATTTCTATTTGGCATCCTGTAGTCTTCTTGGATTTGATTTTCCAATTCATTCTTCATGTTTGGAAAATTTTCTGATATTATTTCATTGAATAGATTGTTCATTCCTTTGGTTTGGAACTCTATTTCTTCCTCTATCCCAATAACTCTTAAATTTAGAATTTTTATGCTATCCCATATTTCTTGAATGTTCCGTTCGTGGTTTCTTACCATTTTCACTGTGTGGTCTACATTATTTTCAAGATTATATATGTCTGAGGTCCTGTCTTCCAAATGGTCTAATCTGTTGTTGATGCTTTCAATTGAATTTTTTAAATTTTTTTATTTGTTTTAATTAGTTACTCATGACAGTACAATGATCTTGACATCATACATTTGAATCAGATGGGGTATAATTTCTTATATTTTTTTGAGAACTTTTAATTTGGTTTATTGTTTCATTTCAAGGATTTCTGTTAGGTTTTTTTTTTTTTAAGAACCTCTATCTCCCTATTAAAGTAATGTTTTGCTTCCTGTATTTGTTTATGTAGCTCTTTGTCAAAATGATCTTTTGCTGCCTATATTTGCTCTCTTATATCATCCTTTAATTCATAGAACATTCTAATTATGTACATCCTGAACTCCTTCTCTGTAATTTCTTCTGCTGTGCTGGCCATAAATTCTAATAATATGGTATCTTGATTTCCACACTTTCCTCCCTTATCTTTTTATGTTGCTTGTGTGTCTTCCCTTCTAGCACTGTGAATCCAAGGCATTACCATTTTTACCCGATAAGCTTATAGTGTCCCTGTAGGGTTCCAATACCTCTCCATTGAGGTGAAGGACAATGTTAACAGATCCCAATATAAACAATAGCCTTAAAACAATTAATTCCTATTAAGACATTTACAGTTTGGTCACAATGTACAGAATGGTGAATTGAATTATTATCTACAATATAATCAATAGGTTTGGAAAAAGGTTTACAGTTTCTGATGGTGGACAAAGAACTGGGGGTGAGGTGTAGGATGATATGCTGAGGAGGTAGGAAGTGAGGATGTAGAGTTGTGTCTTAGGAAGTGTGAAAGAGGACTCTAAAGAAGAAGATTAGTAACTGGAGAGGAGAGAGGAAGTAACTTTGGGTAGACAAGTAAGTGAGAAGACAGTTGAGTTCATAAAACAAACACACATATATATTAAGAAAAATTAAAAATGTTAAAGTAGTAGAAATTGGCATGATGTAAGAAGGAAAAAAAAATAATATATACAACACAGCTGTAATATACTATTCAGATGTCCCTGTCCTCAAAATCCTAACTCATGCAAAGTACTTTGTTTCACATGTCAGGGATATGAGGGAAGGAGAATAGAGAGGGAGAGGGGAAAAAAATCTTGAAGGAAGAAATAGGATTGTTTTAGTTGGAAATTTGTATCTTTCCTGCTTCCCTTCTCATCCAATAGATGGGGTCGTTTGTTATTTGCTGGTATCTCCACCCTCAGAATAGTGAAAGTAACCAGGATATCACTGTGCCGCGGTAGTGGCTGCTGGGGAGAGGGGGGAATTAGAAGCTAGGTGCCTGGCCAGCCAAAGTTCCAAACTGGGAGTTGCCCCCCACTGAAGATGGTAATGAATGTGACCCAAGATGGAGGCGCCTGCTTTCAGCAGTGGACTATCGGGTCCAAGCAATGGTGTAGGACAATGAGTTCATAGACAGCTCTGTGGCATGCAGTGTGTGGCTGTCCTTCAGAGCCTGTGTGAAGTTCTTGGGTGCAGGCAGGCCACTGCGCATAGGGGATTATCTGAGCTGCTGCAGGGTCCCAAGATGGCGGCGACCAGGGGAACCCCATGTTGGTAGATGGGAGTTCACACAGGAATGGCGGCCAGAGTTATTGTGTGTGGGAAGCTGCTGGGTGTCCTGCGTGGTCACCTATTTGCTCCGGTGGGTGGCAGAAAGTTCTGCGCAGGTGTTGATGCTCGGGTACCCTGTGTGGGCCAGTATTTGGGAGACCTACTCTGATGCTGAGGCCTGGAGCCCTAGATGGGCATGGTGGCCATGATTCCTGTGAGGAAGCAGGAATATAGCTCGCAGAGAAGCAGTATTCTCACTACTTGAGTCCCAGGTCATGGAGCAACACAGAATGCTGCCTCCCTCTAGCCCGCCACCTTGGATCCGGACCTTATGTCTTTTATCTCAGCATCCTTCATACCTAGAGAGGGCTTCCCACAGGAGTTCTCAACAAATGTCTGTCAAAATAACAAGCTTATAATAAGTCACCAGACTAGCTTGGCATTTATAGAACCTAAAGAACTGAATTTCTTTAGCAAACCCTCTCCCTCTTTTGACATGAATTCTCCCATTCTTACTCCATGAACTTTAAGGTTTCTTCTAGCCCCTCCCATATTACATAGATAGAAGGGTAGCTTCTAGAGCTAGTAAATGCCAAGCAGTTTCTATGACAACCACAAGTTCTGTTGGCCCAGACATGTAAAATTTCATCCTGAATGCACAATGCACCAGACTCTCCCTGCTCCCAATGGCCACCAAGAGATGAATTATTTGATTTTTTAATCCCCCCTCCCTTAGATGATTCCTCCATTCCAGACCTATTTCTGAGAGAACCAAAAATGGTTGCTATAGGAACAGCATTCCTCCTGGAAACCTTTTTCTCTATGTGCCAATTACTACTGAATGTGCAGGTTAACTCTTGGTAAATATGAGACTGGGTCCCAATAAAAGCTGACTCAAGGGAGGAAACCAGGAAATAACACATGACATTTGTAGCAAGCTTCATCTAACAGGAACTCATAGGGTTCTCATGTCAAAAGAGGAAAGTGACTGTTATGATCCCATATGCATAGATGAGGAAACTGGAGCTCTGGACAGAGAATTTAAGAGGCTTTCCTTAGGTCACAAATTTCTAACAGAATTTTTAGAGTGGCAGTGCATTCAAATTCAAAGTTGTTTTCAAAACCTGTGTTCTTAACCACAGAGAGTTCTTGCCTCATAATTCAATCCTACACCAGTAGGCCTTAGAACTATATGCTTGGATTTGGGATTCCTACTACTGAGCAGGCATCAGGACTGTACCAGCTGACCAACCTCTTGACCTGAAAGATAATTGAAGACTAAAGATGGTGGCAGTATCCAATTGAACATAGGAGACAGAATATACCAGGAACTGGCAGAAATCAAGGACACAGAACTATTGTAGAGATGAACATACCCTCCCAAAGCTTTACCTTCTCCCCTTTAGTTCTTTAAAGTCTCACCAAAGATCCATGGGAAGCAGGGTATAGGTTATCATGCCCGTTTAACCAATGAGGTCACTAAGACTCAAGAAAGGTGACTTACCTGAAGCTAAGTAGCAAGTAAATAATTAAAGAAGAACTAATTCTAGATCTTCCCATTATAATTCCAGTTTTCAAATACTAAAATTTTAACCATCTCTAGTCACAGAAGGCATGGCCGGTGGATATATTATAATGCTAACAGCCACCATTTATTGAGACAAATTGTCCAAGAGGCTGCAAAGTTAAAGGTCTCTCCTTAGTTTAAATATTGTCTTCCCTCCTCATAACAACACCATGGAGTAGGTAGTGCTGTCCCCACTTTACAAATTAGGAAACTGGACTCAGCAAGTGGAGGGACTTACTCAAGATAACATAGTCATGAGCTGGTAGCAGCTGAATTTCAACTCAGATATGCCTGATACCAAAGCCCAACTACCATTTTAGTTAAGGCTTAAAATCTCTTCCACAAGAAAACTAGACCTGTAAATAACAGCAAAACCACAGTTTCTCTTTACCTTGCTCACAATCACTTATCAAATCCAAACATTCCCATTTACATGGCTTTTCGGTGGCATCTGACCTAAAGTAAAAACAACTTAAAGATTGGACCTTATTTTACTTTCACATAACAAAGTTCCAGTGGCAGGTAGCCCATGGCTAGCATGAAAATTTCAGAATGATCAGGACTCAGCCCCAACCAGCTCTCCCCTCTGTCATCCTTATGATGTGGTCCTCATCTTCAGGCCTAGGACATTGCTTGAATTCCTGTCATGGCCTAAGTTCCCAGCAGCAAATCAGAAAGAAGAATGAATCAAGAGGAGTGTATGCTTTATCTGTCAACAAATATATGAAAAAAGTGTTCACCATCTCTAGAAATTAGAGAAATGCAAAGTAAAACTACACCGAGATTTCATCTCACTCCTGTCAGAATGGCAATTATTAAGAATACAGGTAACAATAAATGTTGGTCAGGATGTGGGGGAAAATGTACTTTTATATCTTGCTGGTGGGACTACAAATTGGTGCAACCACTCTGGAGAGCAGTATGGAGATTCCTTAGAAAACCTGGAATGGAACCACCATTTGACCCAGTTATCCTATTCCGTGGCATATACCCCAAAGACTTAAAAAAAGCATACCACAGTGACACAGCCACATCATTGTTTATAGCAACTCAGTTTACAATAGCTAAGCTATGGAACCAACCTAGGTGCCCTTCAATAGATGAATGGATAAAGAAAATGTGGTATATACACAATGGAATATTACTTAGCCATAAAGAAGAACAAAATCATGGCATTTGCAGGGAAATGAATGGAACTGGAGGCTATCATGCTAGGTGAAATAATCCATTCGCCAAAAAAAACAATGTTCTCTCTGATATGTGGATGCTGACTCACAATAGGCCAGGGGGAACGAGAAGTAGGGGTTCACCAGATTGGACAGGAAGGATTAGGGGTAAGGGAAGGGGAAAGGGAATGGGAAAGACAGTAGCATGAATCAGGCGTAACTTTCCTATGTTCATAGATGAATACATAATCAGTGTAACTCCACAACATGTACAACCACAAAAATGGGAAGTTATACTCCATGTATGTATAATAAATATGTCAGAATACATTTTTATTGTCACGTATTACTAAAAGAAAAATTAAAAAGAGTAGCATATTCTTTCCATTAACAACTTCCTGAAATTACTGTATAATGTATCCCTGCCAAACTTAGTCACATTGAGCTATCTCTCTTAGCTGCAAAGGAGGCTAATAAACCTCATTCAGGACATCCAGTTACAAAGAAAGTAGAGGGAGAGTGCCTGATAGAGCAGCAACAGTGCCAGTCACACCACCCTTCAATGCTCAGCATTAGGTCTTTCTCTTCCTTAAAGCCTACAAAAGTCCAACGTGGTCTCACTTTCCTCTGACCTCTTACAACACTTATCAATGTGGCTGTTAGTATATACATTATATTGACTTCTGAATTACTTATGTAGCAGATACTATGGCAAACACAACCTGTAGATAACAGTGAGTCAGACAGATGTGGATATGGACATACATTTAGATAGAAGTGGATACAGAAACAAACAAAAGCATAAATATAAACTTTCTGCACGGTGGTTCAGAAAAAGCACAGGCTCTGGAGTCAAGCAGATTAAAGTGTAAGTCCCATCTTCACTGGTAATTTGTAGGCTAATTAACCTAAGCTTTAATTTCCCAATGCGCAAAATGAAGTTCACAATTATACTTTCCTAATGAGGTTGTTGTGATGGCTAAATAAGATAATGCATGCAAAGGACTTAACAGTATGCCAGGCACACAGTTACTTTAAATATTAGTCACTTTCACTTCTTCTCCTCACAATGATCCTCTGAGATTGATACTATCTTCACAATTTAAAAGAATAAACTGCAGTTCAGGGCAGCGAAAGAACTTGGCTAAAATAACAATGCCAGTGGTATCATTACTGAGACATGACCCTTATCCTAACCTCAAATCCTTAGTTCTTAGTCAGAGGCTCCTGTCTCTGTCCCTTTGCACCATTTCCATAATCAGTACACGACAGTAGACTTTCTATAGTTGTCTGCCGTAACAAATTCAAATGAATCAACTGTCATTCTTTCTTTGGCTTTAAGGCTTTCTAGGCTGTTATCTCTGCTACACATTAAAATACAGGGAAAATAGTTTTAATTTTCAGGATAAGGATCAGTATCTTATGAGATCCATATAGGGTAGAAAATCTGATTAGAAAGACTTTATTTAGAAGGAAATTAGCTCAGGCAGTCTTTCTGAGTAGGAGAAGAATAATAAGGAAACCAGAAACATCTAAATCAAACACTGAGCTCCTCTCCCTTGGAGATGAAATGTACCATTCCAACCTGTCTACTTCGTTTGCTGCAGTACAAAACAATTCAAGTCTCTTTCTTACTAAGAATCAAGATATTTTCATAAGCAATAACTCAATTTCGAGAGATAATTGCCCTTGGTAAGGAAGGATTAAGAACACCCACGTACATTTCTAAAAATTAGGAGATCTTCTCAGTCCTCTGTAAGTAAAGTGCACAGCAAAGGGCACTCCACAGTACAACTGAGCCGTGACAGGGCACATCTCATTTCCTTTCTAGTCTTCTACATTGGGTCCTTTAAGATGGTGCCATGTGAAGGGCTGAGATTCAGAGTCAAAACCCCCTGGCTGCAGTCCTGGATTTTGCTACATGATCTACCCCATTTGCATTTCAGTTTTAGATTCAATAAATGAAAATATTATAGTATCTGTCCATTTAGGTCTCTTCTAGTTGCAACAATATTTTGTGAATATGGGATTAATTCTGAGCATTTGCAAAGGATTAAGTAAAAGATATTAAATGCTATAGGTCACATTCTGATTTGTTTTGTCTGCTGAGTTTGTTGTTGTTATTGCTGTTTTAAAATAAGGCATTTTCCCCTATCTCTTAATTCTGCTTTGAGAATAATATTGAATGTTGTGACAAAATGATGGATTTTTTAAAAACTTTAATATCTGTATAGTGTTTTACACACTCCAAAACATTCTCATTATTATCTCACTACAACTCAAGACTACAACAATATTATTGATGCAGTAGGGAAAAGATTGATTTGAAAAGTCAAAAAGCCTGAGGCCAAACTTCAGCTAAGCCCTTTATAAATTAAGAGAACTTGGGAAAATTACTTAACCTTGCTGAACCTTTCAGTTTCCTTATCTTCAAAAACGGGAAAGAAGATAACAATAAAATGAGGTTTTTATGCACAGCACCTAGCAGCCTAATAGCAGGTCTTTCCCTTTAGATTGGGAGGAAACTAGAAGATTAAAAAGTTAAGGGACTCTCCTACAGTTAAGAACTTCCCCAGGGCAACATCCTACTATGGGAAGGCAAAGGATGGACCAATCTAAGATATCTGCAAAAACTTACTTTAGTTTTCTCATGTTTTCGTTCGAAAGATAAGGAATGGACACATTTAGCAACTGGTCTGCATAGGAGCTCAGGAGCTCTGAATCATTTGGGCAATCCAAACATTCATTCTTGCATCCAGGAATGCTGATGGAGCATGTGCTGTTCAAAAAAAGATAAGGAAGAGAGGGAGGAGGAAGAGGAATTTGAGGGTTACAGCAAGGCCCTGAAGGCTCAGGATTTTATATATATAATAAATATTTAATGATATATATTTATATATAATTATATATAATATGTATATCTAACATATCTACAATTATATATTATATATAATATATATATATATATATATATATATATATATATATATATATATATATATATATATTACATAATTGAGGTGGTGGTTGCAGTGGACTCTGGACAGGTTCTTAAGTTACTGGTTTATTCAAACCTCATGTTGGGTTCTAGAGACACAAGTACTTGTCCTCCTCATGTTGCTTACGGTCTGGAAAGGACACAGCAATGACCCAGGAAAGATAGGAGTGCTCAAAGAGGGATTGGAGGGGAAAACACTCTGTCTGGGAAAATGACATGGGCATCACAGAGAAGGTAGGAGGCTGAGCTGGGAACACATAATCGTTCAAGGGTATGAAGTTTAATTGGTTTGTCTTAGGTGACGAAAACTAAAAGGAGAAAAATCAAAGGAAAACTGAAAAGGGTTAAGTGTCATAGTATGATTCAAACTATCTACCTGATCTTTAAGGCAAGGCTTAGGAGGAGTTTACCAAACCCACAAGAGGAGAAATCATTCCAGGCAGAGGTGAGACAAAGCTTAGAGCAAAAAGGGAAATACAAATAAGAATATAGAAGGGAGCAGAAGAAGCAAGAATAGAGGGATAGATGGTCAAGGTGTACCCAAGGACTTTGAGGAAATGTTTTAAATGATACTAACCTAAAGGAAGTGAGAAGCACTAAGATTAAATGAGGAAGTAACACATCCAATTGTCCTCTTTGAGAGATCCCACTTGCCACCACTCATAGATGACTCAGGCACATGGGAGAGGGAGTAAGTTTTGGACCAACTGGAAGACTAATCAAATGCATACTCATTGAAAATCCTAGTTACCTGGATGGTACAAAAATTCTAATTATTTTTCACTAAAATTCAGAAGGAAAATTACCATTTTTTCAGAAGTCATTCTTTCTTATTTCGATGCAGCTGTAGTTTTGTAGGTTGACTTGCAACCAATTTAAACTCTAGATTTACTACTTATTATCTGAGTGACAATGGACAGATCTGTTAAACTCATGGGCTGGACTCCATTATCTGTAAAACGGGAATAATATATCTTATCTTTAGGGGTTTTGTGAAATTAGCACAATGTACAAAAGGGTGTCTCATATTTATCCGGTTGATCTGGTAAATTATACTATTATGCAAATGTTTGTATTCTAATTTGCCAAGAGTCAGCTCTCTGCATGTATTTAAATATAATTTAGCTGGGCACAGTGGCACATGCCTGTAATCCCAGCGCTTGGGGAGACTGAGGCAAGAGGATGTCAAGTTCAAAGCCAGCCTCAGCAAAAGCAAGGCACTAAGCAACTCATGAGACCCTGTCTCTAAATAAAATACAAAATAGGGCTGGAAATGTGGCTCAGTGGTCGAATGCCTCTGAGTTCAATCCCCTGTACCCAAATAATAAATACATAAATATGACTCAGGGTGTCCAACCTATAAAAGTTTCATTTACACGTGATATTCCAATAATACATTTACTCCTTAAAAGGGCACTTTCTTTTAGTTTTCTATCTGTCCTTAAAGAACATATTCTTAAAATGTTGGCGGGAGAGTGGAAAAGGAAGAAAATAGTTAGAAAACTGTTAAATCATTAAATTAAATGTTTTATCTAAATCATTTGTATCATACTGCGACACTTAACCTTTCTCGGTTTTCCTTTGATTTTTCTCCTTTTAGTTCTAGTCACCTAAGACAAACCAATTAAACTTCATACCCTTCAAGGATTATGTGTTCCCAGCTCAGCCTCACTTAGAATTTCAAATGAGATGCCATCTTCTCAGAGAATACTCAATTGTTCTTTTATCAACTCCTGTGATTTCCTAATGTCAGTCATTCAGCCAGCCTTTATTAGGTGATTTCTATTCTTGGTGGGTAGTACAAAGAAGAGAAAAAGACAAATCATTCAAGATATGGATTTAACAGCCTGGGTTCTTGGCAAAGCCTCCTGCAAAAAGTGCTTTGTGTTCCTTACAATCGAATGCCACCTGACGGTCTAGAAATCACTTTGCAGTCTAAAGATGCTTTCACGGACATTGGAGTTTTTAATCCTGGTGAGAACTCTCAATGTATGATAATCAGCATTCTGCAAATGAGAAACTATTGCTCAGAAAGGAATTGTGACCTTACTCAGGAGATTCAGAGTTAGGTAGGAGGCAAAATTAGTGTTTCAACCCAGGACTCTCTGACTTCAGGTCCTGGTCTCCTAAAGCAGAGTGGCCTGAGAAACTTTAATGAAAAGACAAATTATCCTAAATTTATTTAAAGACCTTTTGCAACTGGTGCAGATATATGAGCTATGTATGTCTACTCTAGAAGAACCATAAAATAGAGGCACAATTTGGAAGTGTTGTCAGCGTCTACTTAACAACTCCAAAATGTTTTAAAGGTTTAAAAAGTGTTTTCATTTAATACATTTATTGAGTTCCCACAAGCATTCTGCACTTCTGTATGCATTCGCAGTGAACAAAAAAAGGCAAGATCCTCACTCTGAAAGCTTGTATTCTATAGAGAGAGGGAGACACAGCTCTCTGTTTCCTGGCTGACATGTCCTGACCTGCTTTTCTCTGCCATATTCTTCCACCATGATTACTTCATCTCTGACCCAGAATGATGGAGTCAGCCTACCATGGACTGAACCTCTTGATACCAGTGCTGGGAATCAGGATCAGGTCCTCATTCAATGGTGTTGAAAATTAAACTCCCCAAAAATGCTGAGGCAAGCATAGAAAGCAAGTTTTATTTAAGAAAGAGACAGAACAGAGATAACAGACTTCTCCAGAAAGAAGTCAGGGCCCAGAGCTGGGTGCCCATGGAAGTGGGTGTGTTAAAGAGTAGCCCAAGGGGCAATTGCTTGTGTTGGAAAATGTGGATTACATGTTGGAAAATGAGGTATTAGCAACACATTTCCTTTCCTTGGATAATCAGTCCTCATCTTTCCGACTCATTTACTATCTTTTCTGACTACCTGTCCTTGTCCCTGTCTCACTCTGAAACCACACCTGTACTCTCAGTAGACTAAGAGCTCACCAGAGCAACATATACTGACTGACTCAGAGCCCAGCCCCAGCCTGGATCAAGAGGACAGTTGGAGGGACACTGCCTCCCTAGATGCAGGGGAAGGCCTGGGTCTCAATCCAGAGTCTTTCTACAAGACTGTCAGAGAGGCACAGGGGACCAAGACAGAGAAAAAAGATGGGCTAAGTCTGTGACAGGTTCTCTGGAGTCCTGTCCACATTTATGCAAACTTCACCAAGAAATGGAGGTACCAACATTGACTACCTCTTTGGAAAAGAATATGAGACAAAACTGCTATTCCAAGTTTGATCTCAGGAGACTTGGGGGGGGGGGCTTAACTGAACAGGAACGCTGAAGAAGGTGACATGTGCTATCTACCTGAAACTTTCCCTACCATGGAGGATGAAGAGTGCCTGACCATCAACTCTATCTGGAGACCAGCTGTACTGTGGAGAATGTCTGGAGGCAGATTCAAGGACCATCCCCTTCTACAATTTTGTTCTTGGGTTTCTTTCCCAGGGTCTTTGCCTCTGGAAGGGTCCCATGAGGGTAAGAGTGAATGGAAGAATGTGGAGGAGCCTATGCATTAGACAATGGCACCTTCAGGTGAATACAGAGAATGGGGCAGTCTCTTGTGGCAGAACCTGGGGATCTGCAAGGTCATCCTTTTGACAGAAGAGCCCTCAGGTGGCCTTGGTCCAGAGAACGTACCGCTGGTTCTGCTACCAGGGAGAAGCCCACTGTCCCTAAGAGGATGATCTGGGGTGGAGCACCTGGCCCAGCTGTTAAGAGCTTGCTTCTGAAAGATTATGCCTGTCATTTCTGAGGCTCATTTGAAACAAGGCCATGACTCCATCTCAGTTCTGGGACTTACATCAAGCAAAGCTTTGTGTGTATGGAGGTGGGAGTGACTTTCCCTCACAAAAGAAGTTGGGAACCAACTCTTCCATTAAGATTACAGTAGGCATGTCTATAATCTGTTATTGAGGAGGCTGAGACAGGAAGATCACAAGTTCAAGGCCAACCTGGGCAACTAAGCAAGACCCTGTCTCAAAATAAAAATAAGGCCTAGGACATAGCTCTGTGGTAAAGTGCTTGCTTTGCATGGGTAATACTCTGGGTTCAAACCCAGTAGTGCAAAAAGAAAAAAACAGGTCAGGGTGAAATCTCTGTGGTACATGCTTTGGGGGATAGATACAATGTTCCATTTTGCCCTTTTTGAGTTCCCCTTTGTTTATCAAATTGCATGCAGTATGCTGGAAGGAATCTGCTAAGGACCTTGGTTCAAAGGCCATGGGGGAAGTATGTTTTGATATCTTTCTGTATTCTTCCTATACTACTTCAAATAGTTATACATCTTTTTAAGGAATTTTTTTTCTTTTTTTGGACTTAAAAACAATTCCAATGATTATGAAGGAAAAATAAAATGGAAATATCTAATAAAAAAGAATAGTAAAGTATAATTATTTGATATTAATATTAAATAATATTAGATACTACAACATATAGCCACCATCATAACAAAAAAGTTAAATAATATAGAATTAGCAAATGCACAAAAGAAGTAGATGTAGCAGTCTAAAGTTCAAACTGCAGAACAGACTTGGGGACATATACAGAACACATAACAGGGAAACACATGATCTAGTCAAGGTCACATGTGGGGGAGAGAGGACTACCTTGCGGGTGCAAGTGGGAGGGGTGGGGAGAGAGACATACAAAGCAACAACAACAAAACAATAACAAAGAAAAATACAAAGGTTTTCAAAAGCGCCTCTGCTCTAAAATCTAATTTATGCACTCTTCTTTATGTGCTTTTGTTTCTAATTTTTCTTTTCTCTTCACAATAGAAATGGCTTACAGGTCATGGCTCATTCTGCTGTTAATGAAAATGAAATTTTCCGGATCTGAACAGCCTTACTTTAGATTTTCTCATAGCTTGGTGCACAGATACACAGTATTGTAGGCTTCAAGGTTAGAGAATTAATCAAATATGCAATGAAGTGAATAAATAACAGTATTTCTCATTTTGGCAAAAAAAAAAAAAAGAGAGAGAAGGAGAGAGATGCACAGAAAACAAAGAAACAATCAGTTGGTGATAAATGCTGTTGAGAGAAATAAAAAACAGGATTATGGATTAGAAGGTGTTAAAATGCTGTGGTGGTTAATTTTATGGGCCACCGTTAATTTTACCATGCCACGGAGTGCCAGATTAAAAAGTATTTCTGGATATATTTTGGAGTGTTTCCAGATGAAATTAGCATTTGAACCAACATACTCAAAAAGTAAGTGGCCTTTGCCTTGTGGGCGAGGTCATCCAATCCAAAAAGGGAAAAAAAGCAGAGGACTGACTGGTGGAGGAATGCATCCCTCTTGTTTGAGGCCTGCCTGTTGGTCTTTTCCTGCTCTCACACTAGGATTCACCTGGTTCTTAGCTCTTTACACCTGGACTCAATGACACTGAAGGAAGACCCAGTCACTGACCTGACCACCTCTATTTTATCCCTATCTGACTATTTGCCTCCTTTGACTTTTGTTTCTCTGAGCCACATCCTTCCACAGTTACCTTGGATTCCAGGAACAACAGGCCCAACTGGTAAGCATTGGCAATTGTTAAGTATGGACAGAGGACTGAAACTACCTCCAAGCAACAGGGATCCTCACATAATGGATCACCCAATAAAGAGACTGACCCCTAAGAGGGAGTAACTATCCCAAAATGAAGCCCAGGCTGTCCCCTTAGCAGGAGATCATTTTACCACAGGAACTGAATTGACCCCTCACGTGATGAAGACCTTCCCAGAGCTTCACAGAACCAATCCTGAGATAGTAATCAACCAGACCATGACCTGGCTGATGCTGAAAGCTCAATCCTTTGTCACCATTGTTGATCCAGTAACAAGGACAAGGTTTTGAGAAAAGGAAAAAAGACGTTTTTTTTGATTTGCTAGCAGATGAAAAACACAGGGACTCCTGTCCCAGAAACTGTGATTCTTATTGTCAGGAAAAACAGTGGGGCTAAACTCCAGATGTGCCTATCAGGAGTCACAATTCCTGTCAAGCAATAGCCTTGAGTAAGAGCTCTTTCTTAGATCTACTGGTGCCGTCTTCCAAGTCTGAATTACTTCATTCCTGTGGTCAGTGGGCCAAAGGACAGATGGGAAGAAGGTTAATCTTTCTTCCCTCATGGCTAGGGATGGGGAGAGGGATAAAAGAAGGGGGGAAGAAAGTCAGTTTTAAAATAAGACACCATTTGTCAGAAAGCAAGAATTATAGTCAAAGTAATAAGGGGACCCCTGTCCCATGACCAGCATCACTCATTCTACCAGCTATGCAAAAACCCCTGTTCATGCAAGCCTCCAGTCCTGGCCTTTGTTCCCCTTTTCTATAACACCTTAAATTTTTTGCCAAACCTTTGAAGAGAGATCTCGGTACACTATACCCCTTATCTGTCCTTCTTGGTGTGGTCACTCAAATTGAAGCTTCTCTCCTTCCCTTCACCACCACTCATCTCTTTGACTAAAATATTAGACAGGTAGCTGATTCTGGTCAATTGGGACCACCAGAGCTGGGGACTCACCCTAAAATTCTGGCAACAACGACACTTGTTTCCCAAGTCACTTGCTTACAGCCAGCAAATCCTGGGACTTTTTTAGATTCCATAATCTTTTGAGTCAATTCCTCATGACAAATCTCTTATTATATTTATCCTTTTGTTCTGTTTCTTTGGAGAAGCTTAATACAGATGATAATGGGAAGTCAAGAAAGATCTCTAATGGAAAGGGCTTTGGAGTTGATGTGGGTTCAAATCCAGGCTCCACCATATAGTACTTTTGAGTTTGAGGAAGTTATTTTATTAATTTCTGTAAACCTTTATATTTTCGTTTATAAGACCTCCCAGGGTTATTGCAACACTAAGTAATCAATGCAATGTCTCCTGCACAAAATAACTCTCAGTAAATACCACTGTTCTCTCCTTTTCCTAAAGCGCTAACCATTCTACTGCCCTGCTGCCCACAGACACTAGCCTTATTCCAAATGCCCTGAAAACTACCTTTCCCCATTACCTAGAAGTAGAATGCTCCAAAATGAACATACCTTCCCATTCATTTTTTGTTACTGTAAACATATAAAAAGGAAAATTCAAGTAGTATTAAAACAAATACCCATGTATTTGTCAGAATTAACTAATGTCTTTATTTTTAATTTAAAAAGTACTACAGATAAATGAAATCCTATTTGTTACTTTCTGTACACATTTACTCAAAGAAAATCATGAATGAATTTGTTGTTAATCCATCCAGTTCATTATTAATACTTTTCACTAATAGGTATACTATTACAAAGTTGCCCGTATTCAACAATTTCTGACATATAATAACTGAAACTTAATATAGCTCAACCTACTACCTATATCTGAATCCATAAACATATCATGAGCTATCACATTTTTATGTATTTAAATGTCATACTGTATTTATCACTGTAACTATCATTCTACAACTTACTGTTCCATTTTCTGCATTTTTTTTTTTTGCTATCCACCCGTGTTGTTACATATAGATCTAATTCTTTTAAAGTTGATCAGTATTTATTTAGACATTTTCTTTTTAGGTTGTTAGCATTTTTCGCTATAATTATTACCTCTACATGTACATAGATACAAAACTTTCTGTAGTGAGCTAGACATATTAGAATAGCTGAGTAGTAAATTATTATATTTGTATTAAGTTGTAAATTATTCCTATGAGGTTTAAGTCTATGCCTTTCACATTGTCACTGTGATTTAGTATTTTCTCTCTTCCTGATGCATTGTACTTTTCCATTCTAAAGTTTAGGTATGATTTTTTTATCTTTAATTTCTTTAGTGAGAACCCCTATCAATTCACTTATTAAGATTGTATTTTTCTGCTGGACATGGTGGTGCCTGTATTCCCATCAGCTCTGGAGGCTGAGGCAGAAGGATCACAAGTTCAAAGCCAGCCTCGGTAATTTAGGGAGGCCCTAAGCAATTTAGTAAGACTCTATTTCAAAATAAAAAATAAATAGGGCTGGGGATGTGGTTCACTGGTAAAGTGCCCCAGGTCCGATCCCTGATACCAAAAATATATTTTTTTTCTTTAACTATTTGAACACATTTATAATAGCTGCTTTTAAAGTCTGGGTGCTAAATCTAACATCAGGGTCATCCACTTCTGTTGACTATTTAATTTTTCTTGACTATACATCACATTTTTCTGGGCTTTTTTCATATTTAATTTCTATGTTAAAAACTGTGGATTATTCATTGTAGTGATTCTTAATTCTATATCTTCCTTTGAATAGTGTAGATTTTTCTTTTAGAAGGTAATTGATTATTGTTAATCACCTTGAACTTGTGTAGGCCAAGTTTTATGCTTTATTAGGGAAGATCTGAGGAAGTTTGGGGTTTGTTCTATGCTCCTCTAACCTTGCAGATCTCCATCTCCAAATTTTGTTGTACTAGTCAGCTATTCATCACTGTGACCAAAATACCTGACATAAAAACTTGAAAGGAGTAAAGATTTATTTTGGCTTATAATTGCAGAAGTTCCAGTCTATGATCATCTGACCCCATTGCTTTGGGCCTGAGGGAAGGCAGAATATCATGGTAGAAGGGTGTGGTAGAGCAAAGCTGCTCACATTATGGTAGCTAGGAAGCAGAGATAGAGAAGGGACTGGGGACAAGATAAAGTCTCTAAGGGCATGCTCCCAAGGATTCATTCCCTTCAGCTAGGCCCCACGTCCTAGAGTTTCCACCACTTTCCAGTTGTCTCTTCAAATTATTAATCCACTGAATGGATTAATCTATGAATAAATGAAAGTCTCTGTGATCTAATCATTCCCCCAAAACCCTACTTCTGAACGCTGCTCCACTGGGGATCAGGACTTCAATAAATGAATCTTTGGGAGACACTTCATATTCAAACCATAACATCTGTCCTCCCTATAGATCTTTTCATGACTCTATTTTGGGCTTTGCTAAAACAAATCTAGAGTGGGCCTTGCTCTAGATATGGTCCTTCTCCTCAGGCATTGTCTTTCTGGTGTCTCATATCCTCAGAGTGGTAATGAGGTTTCTCTGCTCTGGCAGCAATAGACTGCCAAAGTCTCCCAACTATGCTTGACCTCTAATATCTTTATTCCACCTTCAACGCTGTAGCAGCCATTCTTCCTTAAATTTTTATATTCTTATTCTGCACAGGCTTCAGTTCAGGTCTAGGAGAACAACTCAAATGCCCAGATTTCTGGAGTGTCCTCTCTGCACTCAGGAGTTCCTTCCTGTCTACTGCCCAGCCCCAGCTATTTCAGCTGCTTCAGCTGCCTCAAACTCTACTCTCTGACAACTCAATAAAACTACCATACTCTGCTTCGATTCCAGCACATGGACCTACAGTCAGAAGATTCTTAGGAAATAATCCAGGAAATCAGAAGTCACACTTTGTTAATGGTTAATTTGAATTGCCTTGATTGGATTAAGAGATGCCCAAGACTAAGAGGTTTCTGGGTGTGTCATTGAGGATGCATCTAGGAAAGACTGGCATGTGGGACAGCAAACTAAAGTGGGGAACCTCCTTGACTATGGGCAGCACCATGCAATAGGATGGTGGCTTGGATGGAATAAAAGTTGGAAGAACATGGAAGCAGCAGCAGATGCAAGTTCTATTCTTCTTCAATGGGTTCTTGATTGCACTGCGATTTCCTGAGGATATCAGACTCTCACTCCTTCACTCTTCCAAAGCGGACTCTGCCAGTGACTCTCCAGGGAGTTTCCAGAAACCTTTGGTCTCAGACTGGGGTAATATCATTGATCCCTTTTGTTCTGAGGCTTCAGCCTCTTGAACTGGGCAACTACTGGTTCCTCCTGCAGACAGCCATTGTGGACCATCCAGCTTCTGGTCTTGTAAGCCAATCTAATAAATCCCCTTTTTTATAATCATACTTCCTGTTGATTCTGTTCCTGTAGAGAACCATGACTAATACACAGCTTGTGAGATTTCCTTCATTCCAACTGACTAGCATGGACAATTATCCAGCATTTAAAACAGATGCCTCATATGTTTTGTCCAGTCTACGGTTGTTCATGATTGAGGGCTAGCCAGTACCAGGTTTTATGTTATACATAAAACCAGAACTCAGCTAATAATTGCTACTCTTCATTATGTTATGAGTCAGGCTCTATGAGCAATGACCAAACAGACTCCATTTTACCCCAACACTCCAAGTCATATAAGAAATGCTTCTCCCCATGGGAAAGCCCCCACTCTGTACCCATCAACAGTTGCTTAGCATTGCATGTTTGGCAACACAAAATGGAAATTCTCTTTTTGGTTCCCATTTCTCTTGGACAATGTACCTTGTCAGAGAATGATTGTCTAGACGTTAGTAACCATTCTTTAACTTACACTTAACTAGGGTCATTTTGACCCACTTCCCCTTCTGCTTATGATTTTAGATCTCATGACATTTGTTTATGGTTTTGAATCATAGTGACAGCCCCTTATGATTAATGTGGTTTTGGACTATAAATATGTACTCTAACCCTTGGAGGGGGTCAAAGAGTGTAGACTTGTACCCTGCCCCTTGACTCTCCAGCTGGTGGATCTGGACCACTGGGTAGTGAATAAATGTTCCATCTCCTGCTTTAAGATCATTCTTACTGATTTACTGCAACCTCACCATAACAATTATGAGATAATTTTAGACTTACAAGATTTGCAAAAATAGTAGTGAGAGTTCCCTAACTTCTAACGTTGACATCTTTTTGTTTTGGTTTTTGTGGTTCTGGGGCTCCAACCCAGGGCCTTACACAAACTAGGCAAATACTCTGCTATTGAGCTACATCTCCAGCTCCTAATGTTAATATCTTGTGTAACCAAAGCACAGATATTAAAATTAAGAAATTAGCATTGTTATATTCTATTATTAAACTTCAGTCTCTGTTCAGATTGCATCAGTATTCCCATTTAGGTCCTTTTTCTGCCTAAATTCTCATCCAAAAATCTCCTTGCATTGAGTCATTATGTCTCCTTAATGTCCAGTTTATTATAGTTTCTCCAATTTTCTTATTGTTTCATAACATTGAAACTTCAGAGAACTTAAGTTATTTTGTAGAATGTCCCCCAATTTGAAATTTTCTTGTATCCTTATGATTATATTGTGGTTGTCTATCCATGAGAAGAACACCACAGAGTTGACATGCTGTTCTCAGTGGGTCATGTCGATGGGTACATCATCTCAAAACATCAGTACTGGTGATATTAATATTAACAAGTAGTTGAGGTGGTGTATGAAAGGTTTCTATCCTGTAAAATTACAATTTTCTCTTTATACTTAACAAATATGTGGGCAAGGTACTTTGAGATTATGCAAATATCCTGTTCTTAAACTTTCATCCATTAATTTAATGACTACTTGTGGATCTTGCCTGCAGCAATTACTATGGTGTCCTAATAGTAATCTTTCATTTCCTTCATTATTTCTACATTTATTAGTTGGAATTCTCTAAGGAAAAGTTGTCCCTCCCCTACTGATCTATTTATATATATATTTATATCTATTTATATATTTAAAAATTAAATATATATATATATATTTAATTTTTAAAACTGACATAAAAATTATATATTTTTGATATACAAAATAATGTATTGATAAATATATAAAATGTCTACATTTAACAAATCAAGCTCAGTACCTACATTTTCATATATAATCATATTAGATCTTTAATCTACCTAATATGTTGATATAGTTATGAAGGTCATATTTTTTACACAAGAAAAAGGCACTAAAAATACTTCTAAGAAAAAATAAAATAAAGAATTTTTTTCCTTTTCTGAGGAGTTCCTGCATTCACTGCTGATTTGTAATGTCTTGTTAGTATATGCCACCCTTCTATACATATTTGGAGTTGCTATTGCTCTCATTCTGTCTCATTGCTTGTAAGAAATCTGCTCAGGACCTCTCTCAGGAACCCCCTTGCCTCTCATCTTTGCTTCTTCCTGTGAGCTGATTTGTCTCTCATCTCCTCTCTCCTTTGGCTTTTTCTGCTTTCTCATCTTGCGTATGATTCAATTTGGCTGTGAATCCCAACTCTATTTCAACTTCTAGCTGCAGTGCTCATCACCAAGTGATAAGTATTCCATGCCTTTCAGTTTCAATGCTCAAAAGAGGTAGAGATCTTGATTGACCCAATCCATCATGAATTCCTTGAATTTATTAGTTAGGAGATTATTGCCATGCTGTTTGGAAAATGATTAGCATTTATTTATGTCCAGATTATGATTTTTTAAAAAGCATGTTTCTCAAAATCATTTTATATGTTCTCAAATATAATCTTGAAAGGTAGCAGAATATGATGAACAAAAGTATAGACTCTGAAGTCAGAACAGAGAGGGTTGGAACTATGTACTCATCATATGATGAGTATGTAATACCTTAACCTTACTTAATGTCTCTCCATTTCCTTATCTGAAAGCTAAAGATTCTAACACTTAGTTGTCAGAATTAAATATAATAAGATATATTTAGTCTGACAATAAATATTAATATAATGCACAATATATTATATAATTATATTATTGCTATTACATAGTAGAATTTTTATGATAAGATTCAAGTTACTATATACCACATTTTTTAAATCTATTCATCTGTTGTAGGGCACCTAGGTTGGTTCCATAGTTTAGTATTGTGAGTTGAGCTGCTATAGACATTGATGTGGCTGTGTCACTGTAGTATGCTGATTTTAAGTTCTTTGCCTTAAAGAAGAATGAAATTATGGCATTTGCTGGTAAATTGATGGAGCTGGAGAATATCATGCTAAGCAAAGTAAGTCAATCCCAAAAATCCAAAGATGGAAGGTTTTATGCAGATGCTAACTTACAATAAGGTGGGTGGCTAGGGAACAACAAAGGTACTTTGTGTTAGGCATAGGGGAAGGGGTGTGGGGGGGAAGAAGGACAGTAGAATGTGCATATGACTAACATAAACAGTGTGAATCTACATCATGTACAACCAGAAAAAGGAGAAGGTGTATTCCGTTTATGTATGATGTGTCAAAATGCATTCTACTGTCATGTATAACTAATAAGAATTAAAAAATTCAAGTTATTGGCCAGATGATTTTCACTTAACAAAAATACTATAAGTGTATCCAAAACATGTAATATCCGTGTCTTGGTGCTTCAAGCTTTGATTTTGCAAATGAAATTGGCATTTCATTTGAGGCAGAAATATTCATCATAAGTCTCTTGAGGCTGTCAGCTTTGATGATGGGGTCCAGTAATCCTACCACCTAGAATTCCTGTCCTTGGTAACTCCTCTTCTAGAGTGTGGGTGGAACCTGTGACTTGCACCTAACCATAGACCATGGTGAGAGTGAAGGAATTTCATCAGAGTTTAGGTTGTGTTTTAGAGCTTAGCTCCTTCTTGCTTGCATTGTTGGCACTCGCTCTTCCCAGTCCCCTACCCCGACCCTTGCTCTCTCTGATGAAGCTAGAAGTCATCTTGTGACTCTTCTATGGAAAAGCCCCTTGATAAGGAATTAAAGAGGCTGCAGCCACAAGCCAGCTCCTGCCCACAAATAACTGGATGCTGTCAACACCGTAAGTTTCCAGAGAATCCCCCCGTGGTCCAACTTTGAGATGATTGAGGCCCCTACAAAAATCTTCACTGCAAACTTGTAAAGACACTGAGCCAGCAGAATTGCAGTAATCGAGAGGAAATAGATGTGCGTTGTTTTAAGTGCTAAGTTTTATGGTAATATGCTAGGCAGCCATAGATAACAAACCATTCTTCTTTGATCACATTTTGCTCACATTTTAAATATAAAATGACAACCACCAAGTATGTCAACTTAATTTTGAATATGGAAGTGTTAATTTTGGGGGAAGCAGTACCGGAAATTGAACCCAGGGACAATGTACCCTGAACAACATTCTCAGACTTTTTTTTTTTTTTTTTTTGAGACAGGGTCTGGCTAAGTTGAGGAGACTGTTCCTCAAGCTTTCAATCCTCCTGCCTCAGTCTCCGAGTAGCTGGGATTCCAGGTGTGTGCTTGAAGTGGTGGTTTCAACGTCTTTTAGTCTTCTGCCAAGTGTTCTGTGTGACTCAGAGTGGTGTTGAGAGATTCTCACATGAGTCTGAGAAACTTGAATTATGAATAGGGTAGACATTTAAAATATAAATAATTCAGCTATGTGTATGTATGTGTAATACAGAAAGAATTAAAAACTAATGATGTTTTTCCTGCTGGACTCAGCATTACTCTCAGAAATAATGACTATTAACACTTTTTTAAACCTTCTCAGAAAATAAATTTCTCACACATAAACCACATATGTACCTTTTCCATGCACACAAAAGGGAACATACTCTTTATACGGTTATTTGGGTCTTTTTTCACATAATTCACCCTGCCAACCCGTAAAGACCTACCTTAACAGTAATTTTGCAATTATTGGGTGGTTGGACCATAATTTAGCTAGTTCATTACTTTAGGGCCTTTGCATTTCTTACCATCTCTATTTTAAACTATCAAAAGCAGTACTACAATAAAAGAAAAAAAAAAGACATAAATAAAGTAGTTCTGCAGTAATTTGCATGTGTTAATGAACATATAGAAAGATTCCTAGCCATGAAACTGAGAATTAAAGTACACTGAAGTTTTTATGCATATTAATAATTTCCTCTTTAAACTATCACAATAATTTATATTCCATTGTCAAATTTTTACCCACTTTCACCAACAGCAGGTATTATTCCAGTTTAAAATTTTTACCCATCTCATAAGTGAAAATCACAAATAATTTTTCTAAAAATAACTCAAACATTCAAGCTTGGTTTCTAACCAAATGTCTTCATTTTCAGTATTTTTTTTGAAGACATTTTACTTTCAGGTTTTTCTAGTGATCCTAATACTGTGAATTTTCATCTCTGAGTTCATGATACAGACAGACTTCTTTTTTAAAAAAATAACTTTAGGTCAGGATTTTGACCTGTTTTATCTTAGGGAAACTTCCTCTCATCAGCAGGTTAAGATCTCAAGCATTCGTGTCACTGGGTGATGCTGACTGCAGTGAGACTCAATGTCAGAAAAATATATTCTGCATCAAGAAACAGGCAGGAAAAATGGGGAAGGTATCAGTTGGACATAAGATGATAAAGTCAAGGCTCAGGGTGCTGGTGATATTTCTTTCAGGTTTCATAATTTAAGTTTTTTCAAAATAGATCATATTTTTGTCATATTCCTTCCCTTTTTTCTTAGAGAAAAGATCTGGATCTCTAAAATCAAAAATATTTTTCATATTCCCTTAACTTAAAATATCCCTGATTTTTAAAATCATAGTAAAATTGGAAGAAGTAGAAGGGAATAATAAAGGGGAAAATACATGGAAAATTACAGAGAAAAAAAAAGAAAAAGAGTGAACAGTCTTTGGAATACCTATGCTTTACATACATTATATCTTTAGATCTTTACAACATCCCGTGAGACAAATTTTACTGTCCCCATATTAGTTTGCCAAGGCTGCCATAACCACAGGCTGGGTAGCTTCATCAGCAGAAACTTATTTTCTCACTCTCCTAGAGACTAGAAGCCCAAGATCAAGGTGTGAGCAGGGTTGTTTTCTTTCTTCTCATCTCATAGAAGGCAGCCTTCTCCCCGTTTCTTCACATAGACTTCCCTCCCACCTATTTGTGCCCCAATTTCCTCTTCTTTTAAGGACACCATTGTACTAGATCAGGGCTCATGCCAATGACCGTGGGTGTTTTTAATTATTTCTTTAAAGACCTTATCTCTGAGTACAGTAACATCTGAGGTACTGGAGGTTAGGAATTCAACATATAAATTTAGCAAAGACACAAAACAGGCCCATAATAGTTCCTCTTCTATCGATGAGAAAATAGGGGCTCAAGGAAGTTAAATCATGCCTCAAAAGTTTCAGCTGGTAACTGTCAGGGCTAAGATTGGAATCCAGGACACCTTATTCATTTTTCCACAAAATTAAACTTACTCTACTAAAAGCAGTCACAAAATATAAAAGGAATAAAGAGTCTGAAGTCCAAAATCAGCTACTAAAATCCAAACATGGATATTATTATTTCATGACTATATTGGTCAAAATTCTTAGTTCAACAGAAAACAATCTGGGTTTACTTTAAGCAGAAAAGAAATTTAGTAGAAGGATACTGGCTAACTCACAGACCTCATGGGGAAGTTAAACAACAAAAGTCAGAAAACAAGGCAGGGGTTAGGGATATAGCTCAGTTGGTAGAGTGCTTGCCTTGCATGCCCAAGACCCTGGGTGCAGTCCCTAGCAAGACCAAAAAAAAAAGAAAAGTAAACAAGGCAGAACCCAAGAAAAAAAGCTAAGCATCCAGAGTAATGATCAAATTATGTCCAGTCAAGTTGGTTCCACAACATAGCTAATACCACAGCCAATACCACTGGCACTAGGCCCCTGTGGCTAATGCTGGCATTTGACCACAGAGCACTACCTCCCTCTGATGCCTCTGTCTCTACCACACTGAATTCAGAACTCTCTGCTTCTATCACTTGCTTCAGATTCACCAGGCTGAGGCAGCTGGGGGTTTGCCTAGACCATAACCATGCTCTGGCTAAAAGAGCTGTGAGTAAGAGAATCTGCAATTTTAGCTTCCAGTCTAGGGATAAGACAGAAGGAATGTTTGGACATCAGACAGCATAAATGAACACTGCAGGGACTTGCCCTAAGCAGCTTTAGCAATGGTCAAAATACCATAAACCAATATGTCTCCTATAGGCCTTCTACAAAGAAGAATACCAGGTTTGATTTTGGTAAATGACATTAATTGCACTGCTTAAAAATCAGAGCATGAACAAATAGGCTATGAACCTGAGAGGACAATGTGATGTAGAGGCCACACACCTGTATTTTTAGGAGGTAAATTGAATTTATTTTATTCATCATTTATTTATTTATTTATTTATTTTATTCCATGCTGGGAATTTAACCCAGGACCTCATGCATGCTAAACAGGGGCTCTACCACTGAGCCCCACACTCCCAGCCCAAGTATATTGAATCTATATTCGCAAGTCTGCACACCTATTTGATCTAACACTCCAGAAATATGTATCTGGGGAGCTACATACATACCACAAAAAGTGAAATATCTCTTAAAGAAACAGAAATTTCTCCACTAATTAAAGAGCTTTTTATTCAACACACATGATAGACATCAGAAATAAAAATATCAGCAGAGAGAGGGTTTGCTTTGTGTGAGGTGACGAGGGAGGAGACCACAATGTGAGACGAAGAGTCAAGTGCTACAGATGAGGCTCATGAGGTCTCTGGGGGAGAGTTCCATGAGCGGCAGGAACTATAGAAGGGGGATGCAGTGCGTGAGCTGGTATATATATATATATACAGTCTTTCACTCCAGTATATACTTTAGGGATATGGAAAGAGGTAGAATTAAACTCTGCTATAACTTTTCATATGTTGAAACCTAATCCCCAATGTGAGGATAGTTGGAGGTTAGGCTTTCAGGAAGTGACTAGATGATTATGATGGAGACTTCCTGAATGAAACTGATGCCATTACAAAAGAAACCCCGACAGAATGCCCTCTCCACTTTCCACTCTAGGAGGCTGCAGTGAGAAGATGGCCATCCGTGAACCAAGAAGCAAGTCCTTCCCAGACACTGAATATACCAGCATTTTAATCTTAGGTTTCAAAGCCTCCAGAACTGTGAGAAATAAATTTCATTGTTTTGAGGCCACCCAGTCTATGGCATTTTTGATATGTCAGCCCAAACAAAACAATCTCTCTCATCTCATGAAAATGTTCAGAATATCTCACCTTATGCTTTTATGATATCTTAAGCAGTAAATCATGGACCATCAAATCTACAAAAGCTGGAAACAGATTTAACTCAAACAACTCACAAGAATCTAGCAAATAATTGATGTTCAGAAAGTATTTTTTCAACCAAATGGGATTACATTTATAAGTTAGTTCCCTTTCCAACTTTGTAGCTCAATTTTCTTCACTATAAAATAAAAAGGTATAGACTACATCAGTCGATTTCTGAGGTCCCTACTGGTGCTGAAATTCTATGACTCCACCTTGCATATCTTTTGAAAATATTCAATTTCTCAATTCAAGTCATTCAAATGTTTACAAATTAATTTATTATAAGCCTGTGGATCCCAGCTGTTGAAATTTTGGTAGCTGGCTGACTTCCTTCTGTCTGGAGTGGCTGAGGCTGTGTCTATAAAATGTCAAAACAATCATTGAGCTCTGTCAAACAGCTCATCAGAGCTGATGGAAGGGAGGGCAGCCAGCTCCCCAGTCTGCAGGGAGTAGTCAGCTCAGTTAAAATGTTTATTCTGTGACCTCAGGCAGATATGAGTCTCGTTGTCTAGATCATTAGGGTCTCAAAGGCACAGGCTCAACATCCCCTCTAACCACAGGAAAAACAAATTATGGAAAACATGTGAGCCTTGAGATCCTTTCTGTTAAAATGTTTGGCGACCCATTCTGTGCTATGAGAATGTGACCTTCCATATTATTACTAACAGTGATGATGCCGTGGAATACATAGCAAACTATTGCCAAAATTTATATTTTCAAGTAGGATTAAAAGACTTTCTTAGATTTGTGTTTCTATGGTGTTTGAATTTAAAACATGAACTTATATTAATTGTATGCCAGAAAACTAATTAAGAGGAAAACCCCTCTCAATATTGTTTTGTGATAATTTTAACCCCTTGTCCCTAGACAGAGAGTTACTTGAAATCCTGATGCTGCCATGTACCCATACCTAACATCTTGAAGATTACTCATTTACATGTAATGTGGTCCACCTCCCAAAGGCAGTGAGAGGACTTACAAGGTGATTCTGAAAACACAACAGCCTAAATATCAAGGAAATAATGTTTTCTTATTAGATCTTCCCAGCAACCACGGTTCTGTGGCTCATTTTCTTACTTCCCGATTTATGCATGATATAAGAAGTAAATCGTTTTAGGCAACAAGGCTGGTTAGCTCACAGGTTTCTTTTCCACTTGCATATTTTATGCTTATCTTTTATGCTTATATTTTATGCTTATCTTTTTAAGATGAGGGTATCACTTGCATATTATTTTCTTATACAAAGACAAAAAATATAAGTATCTAAGTAGAAAATCAGCTAACAAACCTACTATTAACAAAAGAGTTTTCACCGTCTTGGGCAGCAGTGAAGAAAGAACCACGACTAAGCCCTGTTGAAATCTGACAAATGCAATTTTCCCAGCTTTATTTATCTCTATAAACAATTAAACAGGAGGCAGAAAAGATGAAAGAAAAAAATAGTTCATTTCAACCAACACAAGCTTTATCCTTTGTGCTTTCTTCCCTTCCCCCACTTTAACTGCAGCTTCTACAAATGCCTGTGAATTTTTAACATATGGAGGCTCTATCTCATATTTCACAGTTCTTGAAATGACAGATAGTGCACAGGTTGTCACTGTGAATGGCAGATGCAAAGACCGGGAGGCTCAGCTGCCTCCACAATTCAGAGGGGAACTGTTGAGTGGTATTTCTTTACCATTCCAGGCAGGCCTTCCAGCTGTTGGACTTTGTATTTAACTTTTTTGAGCCCCAATTTTCTCATCTGTAGAATAGGAATTTTGATATCTACTTCATAGAGTTTTTAAGAATTAAATGAGATAACATACAACCGAATAGATGAAATTAAGAGTAAAGTACCTAGCACAGGGTTTGGTAGATGCGAGGTGCTCAAACATTACTTGCTGTTTATGAAAACATTGTGGTGTAAGGGCCTGGACTCAACCAGCAGCCTGGGTTTGAATCCTGGCTCTGCCATTTACTAGGTGTTCACTCGGGCAAGTCCTTTATCCTCTCTGCTGTGCCTCTACAGAGCATAAATCATGGTAATGTATATCTGATAAGGATACAAAGTGCTTAAAACAGTATCTGGCCCTATTTAAGTGTGAAATGAAAATGCAAAGAGCTTATACATCATTTAAACTGTGTGGGAAAGAAGGAAGCACTGGACACCACCTCCAGTCACTCATGGCACCGTCCCTGGTCCCAGAATCCAACAATACTCCTTGCTCCCTCACTTCCCCCTGACTCTGTTTCTATTTTTCCTGGAAACTCCTCACCCACTCACTCCTGTGTCAGCCTGTGGCTCTGTCTCTGGCTTTTCCATGACTGTCTCTGAGCTTCTTCACCTTCTGTGCCTCACCATGTGTCTTCACTCCTTTGCAGAAAGGGTTTGGTTGGTGTAGCTACTCACCCTTGGCTCCACTCCTCTAAGACATAGCTCTCAGGCCAGGCAACTGCAGAAGCCAACAGGTCTCCCTCGAGGCCAGTCTCCAGTCTCTAGTTGTGACCATGGCTGCAAATTCATGTGATTCAAAATCCAGCAACTTCTGTCCTAGGGTGGTGGCGGTGGGGTGAGCATTTCAAATTATGGTTTAGTAGTAACCATTAAATTATTAAATCCAATTCTCTCATTTGATAGATGGCATCTTAGTCTGTTTGTGGTACTACAGCAAAATACCTGCAACTTGGTGATTTATAAAGAACATAAATATATTGCTCACAGTTCTGGAAGCCAGAAGTCCAAAGTCAGGGTACCAACAGGGTTGCTGTCTGGCAAGGGCCTTGTGTCTGCTTCCAAGATGATGCCTGCCTCTGCATCCCCCAGAAGAAACAAATGCTATGTTCTCCATGGCAGCAGCATAGAAGTGCAAAAGGGCCTAGCTTGGTCCCACCGACTATTTATAAGGCAAATAATCCTGTTTATGAAGGGGAAACTTTCATGATCTCATCACTCCAAAAGGCCCCACCTCTTAGTACTGTTGCATTTGGGATTGTTTCAACACAAATCTTAGAAAAAAATGCAAACATTCAAACAATAACAGATGGGGAACTAGGATGGGGAACTATCAGCCTGGGGAAGTGACCTGCTCAGTATCACACCACTCTACAAGGTAGAGCTCATACCAGTGCTTGTTTCACTCCAAATTGCATCTTCTTCAAACCTCATAAAGTGCTCCGTAAAGACTAAGCACTGGAGAGCTTCAGGGCCCATCCCCTTCTATGTGCTCCCAAGGGATGTAGTATATATCCCTGTCATGGCACTTAGGGTCCCTAAGTCATCAACCTGACTAGGCTGTGAACCACAGAAGGCAGGGGCCTTGTCTTCCTGTCTTGTCATTGTCTTGTCAGTGCCCAGTGCCAGGCACTAAAGTAAACACCCATGGAATAAATAAGTGAATGATTGAAAATCTGTTGGATGAGCAAAAGCTGAATAAGACTTAGGTGGGACAAGGGTATGATGAAAAGTCCTGGAAAGATAGCTATACAGTAAGAATCTTCTTATCTGAGGATATAAGGCTAATCATTCATCAGTTAACTTTTTAAGTTTTAAGTTAGGGAATCAAATCAGAGAACCATAGAAAAGTGCCTTAATGTGAATTGCCACTTCTTCCTAATATTCCTTCTCCCAGTCTCTCTTGAAGTCATGGAAACTCAAATTTGAGCTGGCTATGAGGTCAGTCTTCTAGATAGACTGCATATTTCCAGCCTTCATGGAGCCACAAAACAAAGTTCCAACCAACAGGGTATGTCAAAGTGACGTGGGCAAGCTCCATTATATCATGTCCTGTTGCTTCACTGGACATGACACAACTGCTGCCTTTGATAGCAATTTCTATAAGTTACTCATTATAATAAAGTTTTCAAAGGAAAAGCAACTCAGTTTTGTGGAAATAAGCTCTATTTCATATTTTACCAATTTATATAATATATTGACTTATAGATTAACAATTTCAACTACAACTTGCTGAGAGCCATAGCCAAGTAGGAAGGAGGCATGGCATTTTTGGTTGAAAGGTGATGCCAGCAAGCCATTGAGATGATAATGATTATGTTAAGATGTGCATTCAATTGGAGATTAGACCCTGCTGTCTGCCTCGGCCTGCTACTTTGGAGCTCTTGCAGGACTCCCAGAGAGTTCCCATTGGTTGGGGAAGTGCGGTAGGAGGGAATTCCGGAGGAGGGATTTCCAGTTGGTGGAGTGTGTCCTGGGAGAAGGCCGCGTGCATGGCATTCGCAGGAGTTTTGGAAATAAAGTTTGTTCCTGCTTGAGTGGCTCGTGATTTTGTGCCCAGCCAGACTGCGACAACAACTGGAATAAACAGCTTAGAAACAAATAAGCCTAACTCCTGGTAAGTGAAAACTAAGAAGTAGTAACATTCAATTAGTGGAGTGAAAGTCTACATGCAAACCAGAGTGTGGCCTCTTAGCTGCAAGAACTCCACCTCCCAAAGGTATCAGTCAAAGTATTCAGAGGAGATATGGCCCCAGTTTACCTGGTAAGCCAGTAACATGAAGTTAAGAGAGGTTCTACCAAAAAATGAAGGGAAAATGCATTTGGAATCTTGGAAGGGAAAACTGGGCTGGAGAGAGAGAGGCTCCTCTCTTCTGCACAGATATCCCTCTTTGGAGTAGTCATCAGCTTGCAGTCTCACTGCCTATCACCACCTATCTGGCCTTTCCTACAGCTCAAGCATTCTTAAAGAAGCAGCTTCTCAGATCTGCAGCCTTGCTTCAAGGTAGGAGGTGATGGCCATGAACTGCATCAGTACACAGCTCCTTATAAAATGGTAGAAATAAGGGGGTTTTGCATTTCATGTGGGGAGAGGGAAAGTGGGGATCTTTGGACTCTTTTCAGGGCATGCCAGGACTTCAGGAAACAATTATGTGCAAAGAAGCATGATGGGCTTGGCAGATCCCTTCCCTGGGGCTATTTGCTCACAAGAACATCCCCCTGGAAAGCAGGGCCCACTCCCACCATGGGACATTTGCCCAAGAAAGGACATCAGACCAGTTCAGTCCTAGAAGCCAAAGAAAGGAGAAGTTTGCCAAAAGCAATCGTGTCCAACAACAGGGAATAGAAGGAAGTTTGGGGGGGGGGGGTTTGTTTATGTTTTTAAGTGGTAGCATAAAGAACAGGAATTCTGTGAATGTTTCTCCCATTAGGTGTGTGTGCCAGCTTGCCCTAGAGAGTTACCAAGGCTTCTATACTCCCATGCTATTTTAGGATGAGTCACAGTCATTTAATTATGTATTTACTTGTCTAGATCCAGAAAAACTGAAAGCCTTTCAAGGGCAGCTTTATAGTTCAGGAACCAACACACACATAGATGCTCATTAATCTTATGACTGAATGAAAGAAATGCTATGCAATAACTAGAGGATTTTTTCAAAGATCTCACTTGACCTTCTTCCAAAACACTGTGAATTAAGAAAAGCAGGCTTTACTATCCCAATCTTATAGATGAGAAAGCCAAAATAACTGCTAGAGTAAGTGGCAAAGTCTTCACAATAGAACTTCAGACTCTTGAGAAGTCCCCGGGGGCTGGGGGGAATGAGAAACCATCACCTCCTGGTGGAGAAGATGAGTCAGATCCTGGCTCAGGGACACCAGTGAGTTCCAGAACCCAGGGTTGAGCCCAGGGATCCTCCCAGCCCAGCCTACTGTCCTTTTACTCTACACATTTCTGTCTGGATATCATCTGGTTGTTTAAATACTGATACTGACAGAGTGAGAGAGAGAAGAAAATGATGAGGAAAGACCAGGGTTGCTCACAGCATGGCACCTGGGTCTTTGTCAACCCTGCCAAGAGAAAGGAGGTCAAGCATTCACTAGTCCAGCTGTGCCAGCCACCGTTTGGTCCCTGGCTGCTGGCAGATACGCCAAACCCCAAAAACTTAATTTTTCTGACCAGCTGTCTTCTCTGGACCCTTATCAGAATTTCATTGACTTAAAAAAAAAAAAAGGAAGGAAGTCTATCCTCCCACCATCCCATTTAAACTATATTAGCAAATATTTGTCCCAATACTGAAGAAAACATGCCCATAATGCTTGGCACTTTTGTCAGGGGCAGCTCTCTCACTGCCTCCTTTCTATTGGGCTTCCCCACAAATATTTGTCCGTATGAGACACAACCACTTGACATGAAATGGTCAACCGTGAAGGACTCTTCTCAACTGCAAAGTGCATTCAAGTGGCCAGCTGACACCTGGAAATGGTAAGTGAGGGAGTTCATACCTGGAAATGCTCACAGACCACAAAGAGCAGGTGGCTTCTGGGCAGAGGGATGGGGGACAAGCTGCTGCCAGTCCTGGCCCAAGAGAAACCATTAGGAGCCCCTCATCTAGTAGGAGAAATGGGGGATTCCCATTTCACCCATTCCCATGTATCCCACACATTCAAATACCTGGAATGGCCACAGAAGGGAGATGGATGTCCTAGACGCCTTTTTGAGATCTACTCCCCCACCTCATGGAAATTCACAGTGCTCTGTCCAGGGTTGGGCCAATTTCTGAGGCTTATGCTCTCATGATTCAGGTCCTAGGTCTGTGCAACTGCCTTTGTTTGTCCCATTGCCTTTTGCCCCAAGAAAATCCACATGTGCCAAGCATTTGGTGCATTTAAGAGAGGCAAGAAGGAGGCATCCCATCAAAGAGTGCAGGTTTCTACCATCTAGATCCCATCCTATAACACACACAGTAGAGACACAGAGCCCACGTGTCCTCCAGAACAGTGCAGCTTCCTACCTGTGCTTCCCTACTTCTCCACCTGAGCACTTTCTCTAGGACTTAAAACTTTCCCCACCTCCACACTGGAAAGCAGTATGGAGATTCCTCAGACAGCTTGGAATGGAACCACTGTTTGATCCAGTTATCCCACTCCTTGGCATATACCCAAAGGAGTTAAAATCATCATACTACAATGATGCAGCCACATTAATGTTTATAGCAGCTCAATTCACAATATATAAGCTATGGAACCAGCCTAGGTGCCTTTCCACAGATGAAAGGATAAAGAAAATGTGGCATATATACACAATGGAATATTATTCAGCCATAAATAAGAATGAAATTATGGCATTTACCAGTAAACAGATGGAGCTGGAGACTATCATGCTAAGTGAAATAAGCCAATCCCCCCAAAAACAAAAACTGAATGTTCTGGTATATGGATGTTAAAACACAAGAAGGAGTTGGGAGGGAAGAATAGAAGTTCATTGCATTAGACAAAGGGGAATACATGGAAGGGAGGAGGGATGGGACTAGGAAACACAGTGAAATGAAGTGGACATAACTTTTTTCCTGTGTTCATATATGAATACACCACTAGTGAAACTCCACATCATATACAACCACAAGAATGGGATCTTAATTAGAATAAGTTGTACTCCATGTATGAACAATATGTCAAAGTGTACTCTACTGTCACGTGTGTCTAAAAGGAACAAATTTTAAAAAGGAAAAAACAAAAAACAAAAAAAACTTGTCCCAACCCAATGGGATAGCCCAGAATTGCCAGCCAGGGACAACTCTCAACCAATAAGAACCAAAAGTATAAAAAAATACTTTCCCCAACTCTAGATGGTACTATTTTGAGGTATATTCATTACAGTGTCAGTTGGTCCTGGTTGAGCCTGTTGCCCACAGTGAAGCCTCACTGAAACATCATTGATGACTTCTCTTTCCTGTCTCGCATTGACTTCCTGGGATCACCTCCAGATAAACTACCTGCACACAACCCCTTGTCTCCAGGGACCTCTTCAGACTCTGAGGCTTCTCTTCTGTTATTCAGATACTCATTTCCCTTTTCCAGTACTGCAGACTCAGCTGTCCTAGAGGGCTCAGTGTTGTATTTTCCCATCACAGGTGACTCTCTCTGAAATGAATTCTGAGACAAGATTTAGATAAACAGACCCATTCCCTGTCTTGTATGCATGATTGCTTCATGTGTGTTTCATACAGTTCTGCAAGGAGCATGTGCCCAAGATGGACAGGGAACAACAGCACAATAATAAGCAGAGCTTGTCCTCACCCCATTAATAACACAGCTGCTGAGACTGGGAGTTAGAAGGCCTGACTTCTAGTCCATTTATTGAGTTTAGCCAAGTCACATACATTTCTGATGTCTGTTCATTATTCATGTGTATGTGCACACAGGCACTGGGGAGTGAACCTAGAGCCTAGTGTGCTAAGCATGCACTATACCACAGACCTACATCCCTAGCCCTTAACATGTCTTAAAAGGAGTTGGACTTGGAAAGTTAAGAGGTGCGTAGGTAGCAGAATGAGCTAGGGGGGGACACTACTCACTAGAGGAATGAGTCATTGCCTCTCAAATTCCTTAGTTACTTCAGTTTTTACTTTGTAAAACAAGTTGATCCCAATTACCTCTCATCTCTCCCACCTTTAAAAGGCTCAGAATCCATCTGCAGCAAAATGAAATTAAACCCCTATCTCTCACCATGCACAAAACTCAACTCAAAGTGGACCAAGGACCTAAGAATTAAACCAGAGACCCTGCACTTAATAGAAGAAAAAGTAGATCCAAATCTTCATCATGTCAGATTAGGCCCCAACTTCCTTAAGAAGATTCCTATAGTGCAAGAAATAAAATCAGGAATCAATAAATGGGATGGATTCAAACTAAAAAGCTTCTTCTCAGCAAAAGAAACAATCAGTGAGGTGAATAGAGAACCCATAGTATGGGAGCAAATTTTTACCACACACACATCAGATAGAGCACTAACCTCTAGGATATATAAAGAACTTAAAAATCTTAACACCAAAAAAATAAACAAATCTTAACACTCAAACAAATAACCCAATCAACAAATGGGCCAAGGAACTGAACAGATAGTTCTCAGAGGATGATGTATATAATCAATCAATAAATATATGAAAAAATGTTCAACCTCTCTAGCAATTAGAGAAATGCAAATCAAACTACTCTAGATTTCATCTCACTCCAGTCAGAATGACAGCTATTAAGAATACAAACAACAATAAGTACTAGTGAGGATGTGGGGGAAAAGGCACACTCATACATTCCTGGTATGACTGCAAAGTGGTGCAACCAATATGGAAAGCAATATGGAGATTTCTTGGAAAAATTGGAATGGAACCACTGTTTGACCCAGCTATCCCACTCCTTGGTTTATACCCAAAGGACTTAAAACAGCATACTTCAGTAATGCAGCCACATCAATGTTTATAGCAGCATAATTCACAATAGCTAAAATGTGGAACCAACCTAGATGCCCTTCAATAGATGAATTGATAAAGAAACTATTATATATATATATATATATATATATACACACACACACACACACACACACACATATACACACACATACATATATACACACATACACATACACTCATACACCCACACATAAGAGAATATTACTCAACTTTAAAAGATAATAAAGTCATGGCATTTTCAGGTAAATGCATGGAGTCAGAGAATATTATGCTAAGTGGAGTTAGCCAATCCCCAAAAAGCAAATGTCAATTTTTTTCTCTGATATATGGATGCCTATCCATAATGGGGATGGGGGTGAGCCTGGAAGGAATGGGCAAAGGGGAGGGAGGGTAAGGGAGCGGTCAAGGGGGTAAGGAAGACAGTGAAATGAGATGGACATCATTACCCTATGATGTTCATATATGAAGACAGGAATGGTGTGACTCTACTTTGTGTACAATCAGAGACATGAAAAATTGTACTCTATATATGTACTATGAATTGAAATGCATTCTGCTATCATATATAACAAGTTACCCTGTTTTTCAATTTATTTATTTATTCTAAGAATCTAGATCTGCTTCCCAAATATTTGGGGATAATTACCAACATGTGAAAAGAGGAATAAAAAAAAAAAAAACAAATGATCCGTCTAGTTGATTTTGTTTTCAAGGTAGGGTGACCTGTCCCAAGATAAGTGGATAATTAAGAAGAAACCTCATGTGGTCTCTGAGATTCACACACCCCACTGGGCCCATGGAAGGAAAGGCAGCTGTAAGTGCCTCCTTCCAAGAAATGTTGGATGGTCCTTGATGCTTTAGAAGCTTGACTGCTGAGCTCCCCACAGTGCATGAACCACAAGGATGAAATTGTAAGTGAAGAAAGTGAAAGAACATCCAGGTCTCCAGAGTATTCAAGGACAGAGTATCCTAAATGCTGCCTCCAAATACAGTCTACCCCCACTGTCCAGGGGTCACTATAGGAAATGTAGGGGAGAAGAGCAGTTTTCTCTGCTTTGATATTGTTTTTATGGCAACTCAAGTGGGTCTGTGTTCCCTACAGGGAACTTTGAAACTACAGCACATTGGAGATCCTACAACCTGGGCCAGGCTGAGGGACACAAACCTGCTAAGAAGATCACTTGGTCTCTCCAAGCCATGGGTTCTGCGCTTGGAATGGTGGCAGTAACAGCTTGCAGAGCGGTGGTGAGGATTAAAGAGATGGTGTGCTTGCAGATACTTTACGCATGGCAGCTTCTTCCTTTTACTAGAAAGGCATCCTTCTTAATGGGTAAGCCCACAGGTGATACAGCCTAAAAGCACGGGGTCAGCCTCTAGCTTCTGATTACAAGAACTTGAGCAAGCTCCTTCCCTCTTGTGCCTCAGTTTTCTTTTCTCCAAAATAAGGATGAAAATGATAGCTGCCCCACAGAGGGTTGGGGACCTGTGATGGGATCCACTTGATTGGATTAAGGGATACCCGGAAACCTGGAAGGGCATTATTTGGGATATTCTGTCAGGGTGTTTCCAGGGGAGTTTAGCATGTGAGGTTCTAATGAATATGGAGAGGAAGCCCTGCCGTCCATGTGGGCAGACAGAACAAATATAAAAGGTGAATTAGTCCCCCCCACCACTATGTCCCCTCCAGAGCTGGGACACAGTCTTCTCTGGCCTTGGCCATCACAAGTCCAGGCTCTCTGAGATTAGACTCCAGGGTTTACACTGGCGGTGCCTTCCCCTGGTTCTCAGGTTTGGGCCTCAAACTGAGAGTTAAAACATCATCCTCCCTAATTCTGAGGCCCTTAAACGTGGCATGAGTGGTCATCCCAGGGTCACCAGACTGCAGGCCACCTTTTGTGGGATTTCCTAGCTGCCATAATCATGGGAGACAATTTCCTCATAAACTCCCTCTCACATCTATATGCATATCCTATTGATTCTGTTAGGAGAACTCTGACAAGCGAATCAAATATACTCACTGACTTGAGGTTCTCAGATTAACATCTGGCCAAGATAAGCCCTTGAAAAGCTGTGTCATTATTATTATTTAGTATGTGCTCCATGAGACCCTCATATAGTACCTGGCATGATACAGTCATTAAATCAACATTTGTTATCCCTGCCTCCTCCCTTATCTACCTCTTCTCCAAGTAAAACCTCCCTGGTCCCCTCGGTTGTGTCTCAGCCAACATGGACTTTACGATGGGTCCCCCTCCACATTCTTTTCCATTCAGTGGTGCCTCTTTTCAAACAGTTTCTCAGCACTGGAAAAGGTTGAATGAGGAGCCCATAAATTATGGCTTATTCTGGACACTGTGCATGTTGATGCAGGTTGAACTGGGCTAGCAGTATGACCTATCTAAAACCGGGTGCCCTTGCTGAGAACGAGACAACTAAGCCCATTACCAGTGCCTGGTTATCAGGTATCAGCCCAGAGCCTCCATCCATAATCAGAAACAGCCAGAGTGGCCTCAGCAGTGGGGACATTTCAGGAAGATCTGCCTGCCCCTGAAAAGGCTGCAGGAAAATGAAAACTGCTATTGAATCTACTTGTCATTACACAGAAAAACAACTAAATAGGATTATTGGCTGAACTCAACAGTAGTTACTCTTTTCTACTTCATGCAAGAGATCACCTTGTGTAATAAAAGAGCACTGGATATGGCCCAGTAAGACTCAAATTCAGCTACATGCTTTCCTCAGTTTCCTTATGTGGAAAATGGGATAATACTGCCTGCATTATTTCTTCTCTCATCATGAAGATCACAATAAGATAATGAGCCTGAAGAGCCTGGGAACTGTAGAAGGCTGCATAACTTTAAGATCAAAATGCACCATTGTATTTCTTTTTTTAGCCACAGGGAGAACTTAATAGCTTTAAACTGAGGGCATATGGGGGCAGGAAAGAGAGTGGAAGGTGATGGACATTATTACCCTAGGTACATGCATGACTGCAACTAAGATGCAGCGTTACATCGTGTACAATCAGAGAAATAAAAAGTTGTGCTGCAATTGTGTACATGAATCAAAAATGCATTCTGCAGTCATGTATACCTAATTAAAATAAATAAATTACATGAGGGCTCCCGCTGTGCGGCCACCTCCTAGCACAGGATCTGGCAACTGTAGGTGCATCATAAATACCTAAGTCAGAAAGACTTAAGAGCTACCACCAGCATTTCCATTTTTCTTATCTTTAGGACCCAAGGAAATGTCATTTCCTAAAGTGAAGGAAAAAAAGACATGAGTCAGTGACTCAGGCACTCGTGGGTTCAAATCCACACTGAACGACTTAATAGCTGTCTAAGACTGATCAGTTAATTACTGGGAACCTTCCTGTCTTCATTAGGAAACTGTGGATGACAGGTCTGTATTATACCAGATTGCTATGAGGAAAAATAGTGAGAAAACATATGTAAAACTCTTAGAATTAAGGTTACGACTCCACAGTTCTCAATTCAGGCAAAGTCAGAACTATAACGATTATTAAAAATTATTTATTCTAATTTTGCAAGTGGAACCTTAAGGTCAAGGAGTTAAGGTAACTTACCAAGGTCACAGAGCTCTCAGATATGTGCCTTCCATTTGGGGCAGCTGGCTGTTTGGAGAAATGTCTCAGCCCATAGAGGGGCCTGGCAGGAGTCTGCGTCCTCTCCCTCTCCCCAGTAGTACACACACAGTGTGTATTCCTGCTGCCTTCTTCCCTGAGGGCCGTCTTAAGGATTAGAATTGTGAGGATCTTGTGTGGTTTTCCTTACTTGGGCTCCCCTGATCTGAAGATTTCTTTATAGATATTTAAACCTGGTGAAAGGAGTTTCAATTATCTGGGACTGATCAGAAAACCAGGAAATGTGACCATATTCTTGAAAAAAAAACTACATTTTAATTGCTATAATCCCCATCTGCTTTGTATGTATGTATGTATGTATGTATGTATTTTTCGCTAAGGGAGAAGACTGGAGCACATATCCTAGTTTCTCTAAAGAAGCAAAATATGTGGATATTGCAGAGCTCATTGTGCTTTCTTAGAAATGCACTAATTAAATTTACTCAAGCCGTGCGTGAGGAACATCTATGTTGAACAGTTTCTGCTGCAGGGAACAGCAGATGAGAAATGGTTGCCAAAAGAGGAATGCCTTTGGGGAAAAGAGCCTGAGTGCCAACCACGGCAATTCCTTCTGTGCCTGCCCAGAGGGATGGTGATGCCAAAACCCAGACCAAGTCATGTAGAAACTCATCTAAATAACTGCATGGGATCTCTCAGCAGGGCATACACAACTTTGAGATGCTGGGAGCTGGGCTTACTATGCTGTGCCAGGTGTTCTACATTTCTTATTTCTAAGTCTCCCAAGAGCCCTGTAATAGAGATATTATTATTCCCCCATGCTATAGATGTAAATCCAAGGCAGGAAGGGATAAAATTAATTTAAAACTAAATTGTCCAAGGCCCTATAGCTGCTAAGTGGTAGCGCCAAAATACAAACCCAGGTCTACCTGGGGTTTTGAAGTCTGTGGGTTCCACCTTTCTTTGCATCCGAAAAACATCTTTAGCCTTTTTACCAGAACCTTCTTTTTGCCGCCACGGATAGACAGGGATGCATATTTTACAACTCAATGCATAGTTTCTGGATACATATTCAGCCCCTTGGAATACAAAACACAATTAGACTATTCTGAAGAATATTCACAAGAATAAAACCAATTACTTAAAACAGAGAATTCAATTATTTTCTGTATTTATAACCCATATATTTTGAAATATTTTTGTCTTTACCTCTAATAAACCTTGCCTATCATTCTTCCAATGTGCTTGCTTTACTCCACGTGGCCAGAACACATTGCTGAAATTTCTTGGTGTTAGGCTTCACACCACAATCATGCTTTCACCTAGCACCAGTGAACAATTTTTTAGAGGAGGGAAAAGAGAATTGTATTTGGGGCCACAGAGAGGCTGGGCTTATAGAGTGAAATGGGAAGCTTGTCATCAAAAGAAAGTTGTCTTTCATTGATTGCTATTATGTACTGAATACCCTTCTCAAGCAGAGTGAAAGTCTTATAAAGCTTGACTTCTGCCTCTTAGAGATTGGAATCATAGGGAATGATACCTGACTCATGTCTAAATAACTACAAATGCAGGTGGCTGGCTGGAAGGCAACAGGATGCTAAAAGTGAGAGTCCTGGACATCCAGAGACAAAAATAAGAAGCAAAATTGGTCAGAGTTATGAGATTAAATGGGCACATTTGCAATTATAGCAGAAGATTTTTTTAACACCACTATCAGGAGCATAGATAGACAGCTGGGCGTGGTGGGGCATAACTGGGATCCCAGCTATTTGGGAAGTTGAGGCAGGAAGATCACAAGTACCCTGTATCAAAATAAAAATTTAAAAAGGGGCTGTGGATGTAGTTCAGTGGCAGAATGTCTTCCCAGCATGTATGAGTTAAGTCCCCTGTACTGAAGAAAAAAAAGATTAAACAGATATAGAAAGAGATTGAAAAAAAATGAATCACACAGTTAAGGTATGGGAATTAATTAATTATTTATTTAGGTAAAAAACCAGATAAATGAATGAGCATGGCTGTGTTTAAATAAAATTTTACAAAGACAGGCAAAAACAGGCAACAGGCCAGATTTGGACCCAAGATTACAATTTTTTGACCCTCTGACTTCATGGATTGAGAGAAAGTTTTGCATCCAACAAATATAAAATATGCATATAAATCAAATTCCTGTGGTTTATTTTAAAAAACTGGGGAGCAAAGAAGGCTTCATTAAATTTCAGAGAGTAAGGTCAATAGCCCAGAATCACTTCTCAAATCTTGGTATAATTAAATTAGAAATAAGCAATAAAAGAGTATAAAATATATGTTGGAACACACTTCCAAACAGAATTGTTATATTATTCTGTTTTTAATAGCATCATTTTCAGTAGAAAAAAAAGAATAAAGAAAATAAGGGCCTACCAACCAAAAAATGATAAAAAAGGAAAACTGTGATATAGTTATATGATGGAATACTATACTGCAGATAAAATAACTGATAGAAACTCAGAAAATGAAAGAGAAAGGCAAATTGCAGAATGATAAATATAATTATTGTTGATATAATTTATATAAATTTGAAAGCATGCAGATATTGTTTATGGATATTATTGCTTATGGGTATGACTGCCGCAGTCTGGCTGGGCACAATTCAGGAGCCACTTGTCAAAAGAAACGAACTTTATTTTTAGAACAAACCCACTGCACCACACAGATCCTCAGGAAAACCCTCAGAGCCCAACTGCCACCACCGGCTTCCCACAAGCCTCTCAACCTCCCCCACCCCTCCTGCTCTTGAGGCCGATTGGCTGGCTCACGTGGGCGGAGCCAAAAAAAGTCCCCCAATGAGCAGCTCCATGGTCTGAAAGGGCGGGGAAACAGCCCAATGAGCATCACTGCAGAGGAGCCAATCAGTTGGCAGCTAGAAGTTTGCTGGGGTCGCTGTGAGCCAATCATCAGCTGGCAGCTGGAAGTTTGCTGGCAACTGGAAGTTTGCTGGGGCCCCTTCGGCTGTGGCTCTTAACATATGACAGAAGAAGATATTAAAGAAACTTCTTCTATTGACCCAGTTGGCCTGCTTGTCCAAGTTGAAAACACCCATCTATTGTAAAGAGGTGTGGTAATCATCTTCTCTGACTTTGTATTTTGTCTAAATGATTTTTTAAATACTAACTTTCAGAAAAGTAGTTTAATATTTTATATTATTGGATTTATTGGTCCTTCTTTTTGTATGTGAGGATCTTAAGAAATTTTTCCATTTACTGAGATTATGAGGATATTCTATATAAAATATTTCATATGGGAGAAAACATATGAGAGAATATTTATATATAGGAAATGCATAAATTCATATGATATATACAAATACATATAAACATGTAAACATAGATATTACATTTGGGTCTTTAATCAAAATGGAATTGATTTTTATTTTGATGTGTTTATGATGTTTTAATTTAATTAAATATAAATGTTTTTTCTTCAAGATTTCTAATTCTTTTTGATAGTCATCTTCAATCTATTCTAATGTCATTTCCTTTTGTTTTTTTTAACAAAAGTCACCTTATTAATCTCTTTGAAAATTCTAAACATATTTAAGGTTCTGTAAAATTTTATTTTAAAAAATTTTCATCTGATATTAGTTTCCATTATTGGTTTTTGTGGACTGTCTTAGGAATAGGTTTAGCATTTTGATTTACAGGCTAATTTTCAGTGAGTATTTTGCTTTGAATTTTGTCATTTGTCTCTTTCTGCCCTTCGATGATAATCTTACTTCCTTGAAGTAATTTTTAATTTTATTCCGGTTGGCACCCAGAAACCTCCCTTAGAGTGTGGCATCTTGGTGCTCTTATTCCATGGTGATATTTGGAATATCATACATCTAGTCATTGGTAGTTCCATTCTTAGGTTAGCACTAGTCTATGTCCTCCCTCCCTCCTAAATATACTGTTTCCTACAGAGCCTGAGACTCAAAAAACTGGCACCAGTTTTGTTCATATCTTTCACAAACACAGGGAGGTCCCTGGCTCTAGGCAGTAGGCCTGGCTCTGTTCTTGTCTTGTTGGAACAATTTTAGTCCTGCTTTCCTGCAAAAGTCCAACTCCTGATCATTGTTGCCTACTTCATAGGTTGGGCTCCAGTGGTCCTGTGGCATTGGTCCTTCTTATATGCTCTTTGTATATTTATTCTATCTTCGGGCTATTGAGATGTATGTATAGTTTTGAGGTGAGACATGTTTTTCTTTTACCTGTCACTGCTATGTGTTTGGAAGAGAGGGGTGCCTCAAAGCATATATTTCATGAATGTATGGAAACAATCTTCTTTGCTCTCTTGACTGCTTTCCTACACCCCACAAACATCTCCCTTTCCTCTTTCTGAGGCTCTTGATAGTGGATATGAGAAATTCTTATTTTATTCCTCAAGAATCCGTTCTCCTATCCCTTTCATTTGTTTAATCTCATTGTCTCTTGTACCATTTCATCTTTTTCACCATTGTGCAATGCTTAGTACATAGGAGGACCCTCAACTATGTCTTTAGTGAGGTCACACATTTGGTGAATTAATGAACAAACTTTTATTGAGTATGTGCTGTAAACCAGGTGCTGGGCTAGACTTTAGGAGTCATGGAAGAGTCAGCTGCTCTCTTTATCCTTAAAAATCTGGCAGTTCAGTGGGAGGGGTGTCATGTACACATGTGTCTTCACAAGCAGCAGAAGCTGGGACTAGATAAAGGAGGGGTGTAAAGGGGATGGGGGAGAATGCTCTCATCCACTCAGAAGAAGCAGGGGCTATCAGGAAATGGTTCCTATAGGAGATGGTGCTTGGGCTGAGTCTTGATAGGTAAGCAGTTATTTATCAGGTAGACAAAGTAAGAAGGGAGAGGCTTTCCTGAGTCTCCAACTAGGTTAAAGTTCTTTACACACACACACACACACACACACACACATATATATATATATATATATGGAAAATATATATTATTGAGGTAATTTAATATTCACATTGGTGATTATTTAAAGTCTGTCTCTCCTATTATGTACTTTTAGTAGCCAAACATTGGAGATGTGGTAATGAAACAAGATGATGCTTCCAACCTAAGTAATAAGTATCTTTCAATGAATTAATGAGGACTTCCTAGGCAGAACAAGTATCTGGCAGAGGTACAAGGGTTGAAAAAGCCTGGAAGTTTTGAGGAAGACAAGCTGATTGCCATGTCTGTGGGGATCTACAGGGAACTGTGAAGACTGTTAGAAACTACCTCTGCAGAGGGTCTCCATCCTCTGGGAGCTAACCCTTTTCATTGGGGTTGAGATATACCCAGCTTATACATGCATTGGCTTTAGAGCAAGTTATGTGGACTCAGAATTTTAAAAGTTAAGTTTTTCAGTTTCTGAGGAGGTATGTTACCAGATATTATATTTAAAATCTGTTATGTTGGCTATAAATATTCATTTGTTAATTCTACAAGTATGGACTAAGCATCTGCTAAATAACACTCAGGCACTGTGGGTAACACTAGGAATAAGGGATGGGAAGTGATCCTGCCATAAAAGGGCCTACTCTAGTAGAGAGGGATATAAGTAAGAAAGCAACTGCTTGCCAAAAACAGTTGCTCCTCAATATGTCCAAACTTCTAGATCCAAATACTGATTCTGGGGAAATACAGAGGATAGAAGAATGTAACATTTTACAGCACAGAAATTCTATCAGCAAAACATTGTCTGCAGGGAGCATGTGGAACGAACAGTCCACTTTCTCTAATGAATAAATTGCAAGAAAAAAGTTGATGGAGGCACCATGAAAATAGATTGAGAGACTTGGAGACTCATGAACCAACTGCAATGTATGGAAGTTATTTGGCTTTCTGATTCAAAAAAACATAGAGTCAAAATAAAATATTAAAAAGACATTTAAAATTTAAAATTGACATGATATCTGATGAATCAGGAATTTTTCTATTTTTTTAGTTGTTCTAATGATTGTATTAGAGTTCTCTAAGATATAAAACGTAATATATGCATGAAAAAATGTGATGAAATTGTTAGATATTGGGATTTACTTAAAGATAATATGATGGGGAGGGAAGTGGAAAGGATTCAAAATGAAACAAGATTGGCCACAAATTCATAATTATTGAATCTGGTTGATGAGCACATGGAAATTCATTATAGTATTGTGTTAATATTTTTAGATATGAACTTTTCCATGATTAAAAATTATAGGGAGATAACTCAAATATACTCTGTAATGGAAGTGGAGTATTATGGAGATGCATAAAACAACAAGTGACCGGACCAGAGGGTCCGAAAGACTTCCTGGAAGAGAGGTGTCTGCAGCTCACTGTGGTCTGTTTTTATGGACACTAGATTTCTTCCTCATTCTTTCTGAAAATGACTGATCATTCTCAGTTGTGGAGAGCTGCAACTTCCTTCGTAGCTCAGGTGGCCACATATGGTCCAAGCATTCTTTGTTCTTTGTCTCAGGCTTACTCTTTTCTTAAGGTTTTCCATAAACTCAAGATTATGGGATCAGACCAAGGTATGTTTGCTTCCTTGACTTCGAGGTAGAGCAGGGGGAATTGCTCCTTTGTTTGACAGAGCCAGACCAGATTTTTTTTTAAATATGGAAGTCCATGAGCCACCACTCTTAGCTATATTAAACCTACAGAAACCAAACTCTACTCTAAATTGTAAGGGAGGGAAAATTGAGACCTGGAAACCAAGTGCCCTCACTTTCCTGGCAGTGGGACTTCATAGAATGCAGGATTTTATTTGTTTTTCTCTCTTTTGCATCTCTATGTCTCCCCCTAACAAAAAAGAGCTCCCTAAATTAATAAACTGCATACTTTCATATTAAAGTTTCTGCCAAGAAATTTCTCAAATTTCTACTAGTTTCCCACCATACATTCTACTGTTTGTCTCCACCACTGATCTCTTGTACTGGAGCTTGAGCTCTATCTTTTCTCTTTGCAGCCCAATTTATATAATGCATGTCTGATTATGTCCTTTGCTATCTATCTATCTATTTATCTATCTATCTATCTGTTTATTTTTACAGTGTTGGGTATCAAACCCAGGGCCTTATACATGTTAGGCAAGTGCTCTATCACTGACCTACATTTCTATCCCTTTAGATCCTTGGGCATATCTGTGCTAGCGAATAAGTCAGGGTTTTTAGCCCCTCCCCCGTCTCCTCCTGACCAGCGGGAGAAGCCGGGAAAGCACCCCCTGACCAGGATGAGCCAAGAAAGGTAAAGGTTGACTGGCGGCCCACACCCAGTCCTCCTTCGATGGAGGACAATCACGAGTCAAAACAGAATCTCCTTTAATGAGGAAGTACACACTGCTTATATACTGCACAGGAGCCAATCAGAATAAAGGTCAGAGGGGTGGAGCAAGCTCACGTGTACACCCATCCCATAGTCCGTAAGGGAAGGCACAGCGCGCTGTCCACGAGGGCGGAAGAGTCCCGGACCTATCCTGGAGGTGGTCCGCCTCCTCGTCACCACCCACAGCACTACCTCCTGGCTGATCACCAGGAGCGTCCCAGCCACATGTGTGGCCCCAAGACCGAGAAGCAGGCAGCCATGCCCTACAGGAATGAAAGTTGCATTAGCAAGCAACCATTTTCAGAAGTGGTATGTGGCAGTGGTTAAGATCTGCATTTTGGAGCCAGCTGCCTGCACTTGATTCTTAGCTCTGTTCCTTATCAACTCAGACAATTTATTTAACCTCTTTGTGCCTCAGGCTTCCTTATTTGTAAATGGAGTTTTGTAAAAGGGGGTTAATAAATGATACTTTTCTTATAGGATTTTCAAAAGGAATATATAAATTCTTGAGCAAATGTTACTGTACCCCAGGTTCAGACAGAAATCACCTGTTGCTCCATTTCTCCAGATTAGGAAGGTTCATGTCACCTATACTCTAACAAAAGAAAAAATACCCACTTCTCTCTTCCAGAAAGCTTGTTTACAATGAATGCACATTTTGGTTCCTCTTTTAATTGGGGATGGGGTATGGAGGTAAGAAAGGGACAAAGAACAGGAGCATGTGATCAGAGGCCACCATGAGCTAGGAATTACAGTTTTCAAGTTTGGGTTTTTTGAGGACTTCTATGAGTGCAAGTACACATGTGGAAATATCTTGCTGCCTTTGAACCCTAGAACAGGAAGGATCTTTGAATGTTGTTAATCAGATTCTTCACTAGAAGCTGGCCTTCCTGTTCCTATTAGAAGCTGCATTCTCTGGAATGCAGTGTGAGAAAGAATGCAATTTGTCCCTAAGAGAAAACTCAGATCTGGAAGGAGGATCACACCCCATGAAGGAAAGCAGGGTAGGGCAATCAAGAAGATGCGGGCTGTCGTGGTGGTATGAAGACAAGATGCAAGAGAGCCTTCACTTACTGCACTCATGAGTAGTATGTGCCAGGTGCTTTGACTGTATTACATAATTAGTCCTTGAAAAAAGAAAAAAAAACAGCTGGAGGAATCGGAGTTTGATTCTACAGATAAGAAAACTGAACCCTGTAACATAGCTAGGTTACACAGGTATTAAATGCTAGAAGCAGAATTTGAATTCAGTTCTTTCTAATTCTGTTTCCCTCCATTATGCCATTATGGGTTCTGAGTGGTCACATCATGTGCAAGAAGGACATGTGCAAGAAGGACATGTGCAAGAAGGGACTTGAGTAATCATTTAGAGAAAATATATTATTTAAGAAGATCCCTGAAAAAACTGGTGGGGTTTCAACTCGGGGGGATGGGATGGAGGGTCATTCTAGGCAGGGAGACTGTATGGGGAAAGAAAGCAAAAGTTCAGAAAGCATTTCTATACAATGAGCCATACGGCTGGCATGAGCTTGAGGTGCAGGTAGAGATTTTCCCACTGAGGAAAGCAGACATTGAATTGTGGTAAGAGCTCCCAGATGCAACAAAACTGCAGGTAGATTGGCAGATTTTGGCTTTACTGTCTGTATACAGGGGAAAAGAGAAGAAGTGATTCAGAGCCATGATGTGGAGACTTAGATAAGAAGAAACAAAACTGATAGTATCCATACATGAGGTATGTGTCTACACAAAAATCCCAAGGAAATCTAAAGTCCAATTATTAGAATTAGTTGTAAAAATGCTGGTAGATAATACTGGTAGTATATTATTATTGCCAAATAAAAGTAAAATTGCTGGTTGTAATGGCACATACTTATAATCCCAGTGTCTCAGGAGGCTGAAGCAGGCCGATTGCAAATTCAAGGCCAGACTCAGTAAATTAGTGAGACCCTCATGGATTTAGCAAGACCTTTTCTCAAAATAGAAATTATAAATGGGTGAGGATGTGTCTCAGTAGTAGAAGACCCATTGATTCAATCTCCAATGCCACATACACACAAAAAATAAATTAATTAATTAAATTAAATAAATCCCAAATCTAGGTGCAGTGGCACATGCTAATAATCCCATCTACTCAGGAGGCTGAAGCAGGAGGATTATGAGTTCAAGACCAGCCAGGGAAAACAAGATCCCTGTATAAAAAAGAGAAAGAAAGTTAAACATGGAGTTAATCATATGATGCAGTAAGATATATACCCAGGAGAAATAAAAACATGTCCACACAAAATCTTGTACATAAATGTTTATAACTGCAAGAGTGGAAACAGCCCACATGTCAATTGATGAATGTCTAAACAAAATGAGGTATATCCATCCAAATGAATATTATTCAACCCAAAGGAATGATATTTGTGGGAACACTCAGTACTCTACAATTTTATTGTAAACCTAAAACTGCTATTTAAAAAAAAAGTCTGTTAATTGGGGGAAAAAAAAGGACAAAAATAGGAATGACCTACTAATACCTCATTAATCACTGTCTTAGTCAGCCCTGACTACTATACCAAAATATGATGGCTTGGATATCTTAAACAACACACATTTCTTTCTCTTGGTGTTGGGGCTGAGAAGCCCAAGATCAAGGCATCAGCTGATTTATTTCGTGGTGAGAGCCTTCTTCCTGGCTTGCAGATGGCTTCCTTCTCATTGTATCCTCACCTGGCCTGGTAGAAAGAGAAAGCTCTAGAACCTCCGCCTCTTCCAATGAGGTTCCTAATTCCATCATGGAGTCTCTGCCACCATGACCTCATCTAAACTTAATTATGTCCCAAAGGCCCTACTTCCTAATGCCCTCATCTTGGCACTTAGGTCTTCAACAGCTGGGTGTGCCCAGGGAGAGGTCAAGGGACATTCAGTCCATAACAGTTACTAATACAAGTTTAGAAGTACCATGCTACCACATGGATGAAGCTTGAAAATGTGCTAAGTGGAAGAAGCCAAGAATAAAAGGAGACACAATGTATGATTCGATTGCTATGAAATGTCTACACAAGCAAACCCATAGAGGCAGAAAGCAGATTAGTGATTGTCAGGACTGGAGGGAGGACGAGAAAGGGAGTGATTGCTTAATAGGTTCTGGGTTTCCTTTGGAGGTCATGAAAGAGTTCTCGGACTAGATAGAGGTGATAGTTTTATAACCTTGCAAATGCATTAAGTGTCACTGGATTGTGTACTTTAAAGTGGCTAAAAGGGTAAATTTTATTTTATGTTTATTTTACCACAATAAAAATGCTATTATCCATATTTTTAAAAAGTTAATGACTAGAGAAATTTGTGGCAAATTGTACAAAGAAGACATATGTATAATTGTTAACTTGAGTTAATAGGTGAAAGGAAGAACTTAGTTTCCTCAATGAAGAAACAGATAAATAAACTGTGATTTATTCATACCCTAGAATACTAAGCAACTATATGTGACTGTTCATAGCAGCAATATTCACAACAGCCAAAAGTAGAAATAGTCCAAATATCCATCAACTGAGAAATGGATAAACAGAATGTGGTGTATTCACACATCCCTTCTCCCCACTTTCCCTCCTTGCCATTCCCACCCTTGGCTTCATTCAGCACTTTAAGGAGCTTCTTACAATGAGTATGAACATCCCGCTGCATGTCCAAGCTCTATCTGTCCTCTCCTCCATTGAAACAGCACTGCCTTAGCCTCAGGCCTGGGAGTACATTGCACTGATTATGCGGTCCTCCAGAGAATGGGCCTGGGAACAGGCCTGTGCAGGAGTGAGACCACTGGATCAGGGAATTCTGGAGCTCTGGGTTTCCTGGGGTCTAGGGACTATTTTCACTCTGTTGGGGAGGGACTTGGACAAAGAAGAACTAGAGTAGTGTCGCTAAATCTTGAAACCCAAGACAAACCACCGAGTGCTCAGATTGACAGGTGGTACTGGATTTAATTAGCCATGATCCTTGCTCCCAATCTAAAAAATATTATAAGACTTAGTTCTCAGCATTTCAAACCATGAACATCAATGAACTTAATGAGTTCCCTCTGAAGGGCAGATTATTGTAGGCTGATTTGGGAGCCAGAAAAGAAAAAGATCGGCTTTAACAGCTGCTAGCTATTGCTACCAGATGTGCTCCAGCAATGAGTCTTGAGCAGAATTCTGAAAGCTGGACTCCCATGTGACTCTTGTGGTTACAGTGGTTTTATTTCTAAAAGAAATTCATGTCATTTCTGCCAGCACCCAAGCCACCTGCTTGTCACACTTTCTCATATTCACTTGGGAAAGGTAGCTGAAGCCGACTGTACAGGGACCACTGTCACTCTCTGTTCCTTAGCTTTCTGAGAATCCTCTTCCTAATAACAGAATGACTATAGATGCACAGTTTCCCTTCAACAAGGACCAAATATGACTCTGTACATCAAAAGTAGTTGTAGTTGGTCATTTTCTCTACCAATGCTCTGCTTACTCCAAGTTCTGCCAAGTTTAGAGAAAGCTTGATTTGCCCCATTCCCTCTCTCAGATATATATATATATATATATATATATATATATATATATATATATATATATATATGCAAATGCCACAAGAAAGAAAACAAACAGCCCCTCTCTGTTATTGCAGGGACCTTTTTAATTTTTTATTGGTACATTATTAGTAGTAGTATAACATAAGAGTAAAATTCATTGTGACATATTAGTACAGGTACATAATTTGGTCAATTTCATTCTCCAGTACCTTCTCTATTCCTCCCCTTTACTTCCCACCCCTTCTCCTTCCTATACTCTATTAGTCTTCTTATTTTCATGAGATTCACACACACATACTTTTTAAATCATTTATTCACTCTAGTTTCCACATATGAGAGAAAACATACAACTCTTGCTTGTCTGAGTTTGTCTTATTTTGCTTAACATAATGCTCTTAAGTTCCATACAGTTTCCTGCAAGTGTCATAATTTCATGCTCCTGTATGGGTAAATAAAGCTCCATTATATATACATATCACATTTTCTTTAGATCTATTTATCTGGTGACAGACACTTAAGTTAGTTCTATAACTTGGCCATTATGAACTATGCTGTTATAAACATGGTTATGCTTGTATCACTATAATACACTGACTTTAACTCTTTTGGAAAAATACTGAGTAGTGATATAGCTAGGTCATATGGTGGTTTGATTCCCAGTCTTTTGAGGAACCTCCATACTGATTTCCATAGTGATGTACTAATTTACAATCTCATCAACAGTATATGAGTATTTTTCCCCATGTCCTCACCAGCATTTATTACTGTTTATATTCTTAATGGCTGCCATTCTGACTGGAATGAGATGAAATCTCAGTGTAGTTTGAATTTTCATTTCCCTGATTGCTACGGATTTTGAACATTTTTTCATATATTTGTTGGCCATTTCTAATTCTTCTTTTGAGAAATGTCTGTATAGTTCTTTAGCCCATTTATTGATTGAGTTATTTGATTTTCTGTTAAGCTTCTGGAGTTCTTTGCATATTCTGGGTATTAATCCTCTATTAGAAGAGAAGCTGGCAAAGATTTTCTCCCATTTTGTAGGTTATGTCTTCATATTCTTGTTTCCTTTGTTGTGCAGGAGACTTGATGTCATCCTATTTATTAATTTTTGGTATTATATCCTGATCATTAGAAGTCCCACTGATGAGGTTGTTGCCTGTACCAATATGTTGGAGTGTTGATCCTGTGTTTCCTTCTAGGAGTTGCAAAATTTCTGGCCTAATTTCTATGTTTTTGATCTCTTTTAAGTTTATTTTCATATAGGATGAGATCTAGTTTCATTCTTCTACATATAGATATCTAGTTTTCCTAGCACCATTTGTTTAAAAGGATTGTAGAGATCTTGAAATATTATTTATTACATCTCCCTGAGTTTCCATTTCCCCAAATTTACAGAGACAAAATGCCACTTCCTTAAAATTCTGTATTTTTGCTTCTGCCACTTATAATAATAACCCTCATGCATTCAACTGTTTTACAATGTGCTTTCACCTGAATTATTTCTTCTCTGTTATACCTTTTCTATCTAGAATCAGATATTTGATTCAACTGCTTCCTTTGTTTTAAAACTAATGCCATAAATTTATAATTACTGATTTATCTGAACATCAAAATATATTTTCATGGTCATTCTATTTTAAATTTTCATCATGTTTTCTTATTTAATTCCTAAATTATTTAATGTTTTTAAATTTTCTCTGATAATATATATTTTATTATCACTTCTTGAATCCCTTTCCTTTTTTCTGAGTTCAATTTAAGTTTTGCTCTTAAAGAACCTGTTTTGTCCACCTATGAGGTTTTTAATTTTATTTTAATTAATATCTTTCCTTGTTAAAGGTGTAAATATTGGTTTGCTTTTGTTTGGTTTGGTTTTCTTGTTAACTTGTTCAAATCTGTTCTTTTTTGCACAATCTTTTTCTTAGAGTTTCAGTTTTTTTATATTTGTTTAACTATTTTTAAAAATGCCTATGGCTCTCATATTTTTCTGTTATGAAGTTCTTGGAGCTTGATTTTTCTGTTTTCATGTCTGTTGATTCTTATTCATGCGCTTCCTTATGGGTTTTTAAATTTGTAATATTAAGCTCTTCCCCCACTGGTCTTTGCTTGACTGGATTTACATAGCTTGGATGAGAGAATGTTCTTCTGTGATGGGGTTGCAGCAAAAGGATTCAGGAGCCAACTTAAAGAGGCTCCCACTGAACAAAGGTAGGATGATTTGCACTTAAATAAGAATAACATCTATAATTGATTAGAATGCATTATATATGTTTAATACTATGATGTGATACTTTTTAAAAAAATTATTAGTCACTTTTGGAGAATGTTCTTTCCTCCCTACACTGTACCTAAAGATAACTGAAGAGTTTATGTGGAATTTCTCTTTATAAAAGTGTCTTCCATCTGTTGGCTGAAGAAATGTTAGAAATACTATTTATTTGCAACTTTGAATAATATAACAGATCTAGTTGATGATTATCAATGACTGCCAAAGTCACAAAGACAGAAACAAGAAATATATTCTTTCAAATGGAAATATGTGTCCCACTGTAACCAATGTAACCCTTCAAAACATACTTACATCCCACAAAGCTTCAGGTCTTAAATGGAAAAATGTCATTTTAAGCATTTAAACACATGGATAGACCACTAAGCTTATTTTGTATTAAAGGAGGCCAGAGACCCCCCCCACCAAGAAGACCCTTGCCATAATTAAGCTTCACCAGAGACCCTGACCATAATTGTCCTTAGATTATCTGCAAGAATTTCTATAACAGTGTTTTCAGGTGGAGAGTGTGATTACAGAGAAGGGACTCAAGGCCTCCAGGTTGAGTCTGGAGCATTCACAGAGGTGTTTACATCTCAAAGGTCTACAGGCAGGTCTGTGAGCCAGCTAGTGAGAAGAAAGGGAGGGGGGACTGTCTCTCTCCCAGACACTGATTTTCACAGAGAGTGTCCTTGGCCTGAACTGGGTGCCCAGAACAGTGAAAGCTGCTTTTGTGTGAACTTCCACAGATTGTGAGCGTCTGAGCCTTTCCCCGTACACACTGGGTATAAACTCGGGGATTTGATGGAGGAGAAAAGCCCCCTTTTGAACCTTCCTGCAGCCAATAAGCCTGCTTCCTGCTATTCCTGAATGTCTAGCCTCATTTTTCCTACTTACTTAGTTGTCAATACCAAAAAAAAAAAAAAAAATCCTTAAAATTGAATCATTTTCCTATAATACATGGCTACACAATTCAAAGTAGAAATCATATATTCTGAAGGCCCAACCATTTGGGTGCACAGAAATCTTAATGTACTTGCTTTATGTGCTTCACGGGTAACAATACATGTCTATCCTATGGGTAACCACATGGTATCCAGAGCCATTTGGATGACAACTTTCTATTATCATTGACTCTGCACCTAATTATATTAGTAAGTTCAGACTTAAATGACCTCAAATAGATAGATAGGTTGAAAAAGAAACTTAAAAATACCTACAAACATCATTTACTCTTCCTTAAGACTTGATTTGCAGCAGTAGAATTATAGCATCCCAGACTTTCACAAATTCAAAAGAATGAATGTAACAATAGCAGTAACCATTTCTCATTATTCATGAGGTATAGGCAGAGCCACAGATGGGATGCAGTCGGCCTTTGTTGAGAAATAAAATGAGACTTTTCAAGGGAGAAGCCCCTAAAAAAGCACACTACAAATATTTTCTCTTTATTGATATTATAAACTTTATTAGCTCCTTCCTATTAGTAATGTGGGGATCTAAGCATTTTAATTAAAAGTCATTTTGGATCCTTAGTGCCATTTGTTTCAAGTACATTTAGTTCCTAGGTCTGTCTGTGGAAACATTGGGGATGAAGAGTAAAATGTTACCATCTGAATGGAAATCAAGCATGAGAAGTGATTACAGACCCAGGTGAACTGGAAATGGAATAAACAGTGACTACCCCCTAAACAGGAAACCACTAATTAGATTTTTTAATTCAGCATAAATGCCTCCTAAATTACATGCTAATACAGGACCTCACTGTATATTGATTCAATTTCCCTAATTCAAAGGATGTGCTATTTGAATGTGTCTAGAGGCAAGGTGGTGCTGAGTACCCCCACAGTATTGTAACATAAATAACAATGCTGTGAGCCATCGTTTGTTCCTGCAGTGATTGGAAGCTGAACCTTCAAAATTATTATTTTTTATTTTCTCCTCTTGGCTTTGTGAATGTGTCAAAAATGGCCAGAACTCATTTCCAGGTCAGACAAATAAATAAATCAGTATTAGTTAAACACAAAGAAGATCCATAAGTTTGAGTCCTTGTATCAGGAAGACAACACATTAATTAAGATGCCCCAGCCATCAAACAGTCCTCAGAGAGGATATGGTTCCAACGAGCCTCAGGGTGGACATCAGGTCACTGAAAACACTTTTGACAACTGCATTTTTCAGGAGAGCATGGCCTGCTTTTGGCAATTGCATTATTTCAGTAGATCATTCAGCAAAGATCCCTAGAGAGTCCAACAAGGATACAAGTAAATGCAAAGTGAGGGAACTATTTTCTTGGCAGATATGCAAGAGAGGAAATTTGCAGCACTTGAAGATATAAGCCTAACATTTCATCCTGACCCAGCACAACTCAGTCCAACACAACAATGAATAAGACATACAATCAGAGCTCACAGAAGGGCTTGGGTTAGCTTTCCGTTAGAACAGTCTTCCTCCTAGAATCTTCCAGATTTGGAGAACAATGGTAGTTGCCTGATTTGAATCTCCCCCATATTTTCCTTCACCCTAAACCCACTCACCAAAAAGCAAAATCAATAATGAGAAGAAATAAACCATATCTGGCTTGTGTCTTCAGCATTATTAGAAGACATAACATGATGACCTTTAAGCTATCTGTAAGGAGGAAAGGGGTACCAATAGATCTATCATTACTTGCCTCACATTGCAAACCTATGAGGAAAGAGGTTGTTAAGAGATTTCATGATAAGAACAGATTTCATGATGAGAAACAAAGGTCTCAGACAACATGTAGACAGAGGCACCTCCAGAAAATGTAGGTCCAACATCGAATGCCGAATACCGAGCCTAGGCCTGCCTGGCTTGATAGTTCACATCACTAGCTATAGGGAAGGGGCTTCACAGTGTGAAACCAGAGGACCAAGCCTAACAACTGCTTTGAGGAGACATATCAGGTACAAAGGGTAACAGACGTAGGAGACAAGGCAGTGAGGAGTAGGAAGGATCCTGCAGGAACAAAAGAGGAGCAGGAAATGCGGAACCCTCTCCCACAAAATCAGCATCCATCGATAACACCATTTTCCATAAAAGAAAACTGCATGGAAGAGGGAAGAGCTGACAGAAGGAGATGCTCTCAAACTAGGAACCCTGTCCATGAAATGAATTGGAATAGATAGAAAGCAAACCACAGCCATGCAAAACCACTGTTATTGTTGTTGTTTTTAATCAGAAAATATAAATGAGTTTCTGCTGATGAAACTTCTCTCTAAAAACCAACCACAAAAATGGGGAAACTCATAACACAAAAATGTAAGCTGAATTAACTATTCTCAAATAAGTATTTGGGGATATGAAAAATACCTTTATTCAGAAATACAAGCATTAATAACAGACATGAACCCAAAAATGAGGGGTAGAGAGGAAATGAAATAAGAGTTGACTCAACTGAGGATGGAAACAGAAGAAATAGATCAAATCATATCAGAAAAATAATATTGAAATCTACCTTCCCTAAGTGTCATGAAAATCCCCTCTATGGCCCTCCATTTCTTCTTCCTTTTTATCCCTCTTCGTCCAAGTTTACAACTCCATCCTACTCTGCCTCCTGTGTTTGGGGGGTAAATCCCATGTCACATTACTACTACTACAGTCACCTTATACAACCACTATGTGGCCTTGACTCTGAGGCTTCCTTATCTTCAGGGTAGAACACATACAAAACACCCAGAGCATAACTTAATAGCTTTAATATGCTAAAAGATATCATCCAAAGAATCTCAGTTTCCTTTTTTCCATGTTCTTATCCCACCAGCAACAACCACCAGGATTTTCAAGGATTAATATTGTAAGGGGAAAAAAGTAATCTCTTTTCCTCGGCCATCACAAGGTTCATGTCTGATACCTTTATAGCAAAGAATTATTAGCAATAATTAAAAATATATAACAAATTTATTTAATGAAAGTTTTACATGACATGGGGGTCAAAAATCCAGGAGAAACTGTGTATGCTAATGGAAAGTTGTATAGAAGTGTGATTGGAGGAGGAAAACATGATTTAATGGTAATAAAATGAGTGGATCTTATCAAGACCGTTTTGTTCAGATTTTTCAGGAATCTCTGTATGACTGATACTTCTTCCCTGTGGGTAGAAGACAAAACACCTATCCTGTGAGGGTCTTCATAGGAGAAAGAAAGAGAAATGTCAGAGATTGACCTTTATACCTCTGGGTTGTTGTTTTTGTTTTGTTTTTTTTTTTAGTTTCTTTTAGCTTTAAACATTAAGTATGCCAAGTGCCATACTTTGAGGTATCATGTTCTGAATCATAGTATCCTTTATCATTCCTTCAACTTCAACTCTGAAGTAAAACGTATTTATGAGGCTGATAAGATAAAGCCTCCTGGATGAGTGTGCAGAAATATTCAGTAGCTTAACATAGACTTCCTTGTTCCTACTGTATGGCATAATACTTGACATTCAAGTGACCCTTCAGAGAAATAGCTTAAAGGGTACAATTAGAGCCATGCAAATCCAAAGCTTAGTGACAGTTTAAATTCAACCATTAGAGATTATTTGGTGTTACTATTATAATTTCACCTGAAATTTTGGGAAAGCTTCTATTGGAGAACTTCTCCAGCAAACCTTGACCCTAAGATATCCAACCCCTTCCTCAGTGTATTTGTGACCCTATTTTTCCTCAATCTGAGTCTTTCTCGCATTGTAGTTTGAGATCAATGACTTGCTCACTTGGCCCCACCATGGCTGTCGTTGGAACTACTGGTCCTCTGCAGCTGCCTTAAGATCACCAGTGTGGGTGGGCTGCCCTACCCTCTGCCTCAGCATTTCTTCACCTACTGTAGACAACAATACCCTTTGGCCCTCTCAGCCAGCATCTTTAAGGACCTCAATGCCCAAAGGCCACAGTAATTTCTGGATCCCCCTGAAGCCCAGACTGTAGGGAACTAAGGCCCACCATTTAGTTACCTCCCTCAGTCATCCTTACTCTAATGCATGCACCTGGTAGGTAGGGGTGCCATACCAAATTATGGGCTTCTCTGTGGGTTAACAATGTCTTTAAGCCAAGTGTGAAGGAAGTGGACTACTAGATCATATGTCTTACTTCTTTAAGCCTCTATCATTCTGTTCACTAGTCCGCCATCATCTTCAGAGAGAGAAGGGAAGATGACTTGCACTTGAACTTGCCTCTCTTCGTCTCGATCACCTCTTCTACCTAGTACCAGGAGGACTTCCAATTTCCTCTTCCTTCCAGGAAGCAATGTTCCTCTCCAGGAAGGAAATGTTCCTTATGTCATAGCATCCACCTTTCCTCCTTTCAGACTCTTGGTTTAGTCTTATTAGGGGAGAAGAAAAAGAATTAATAGGAAAGGAAAATGCAGCAGGAGTTATTTTTAAAATATTATCTCTCATATATAAAAGGTTAAGCAGTCTAAAGTTCTTATGTTAAATCCTTAATAAGATGCTAGAGGAGTTCAAGGGAAAAGCAATTCTGGATTTTTTTTTTGAGGTTTTTAAATAATTTAATGTTTTCTACTACTAGTAGCATTTTAAAAAGGCATGTAAATGGAGGAAAAACAATTGTTGAAGCTTAGATTGTTCAGGAAGGTGACATAAAGTCTATGGCTTTCAAGCTGGGTTTCGAAAATTTCATATTCCTCAGATAAGGAGGAAAACTAGAGCAAGCTTTCCAGGAGGGAAATTGAGCTGAGCAACAGCTGGCCTGTGTGAGGAGCCACAAGCCACCTCGTGGATGGAGCAGGTAGTCTGTTTAGGAGAAGAGCACAAGGCAAGGCAAGAGAAGACATCAATACCCAGATTACAAATGACTCGGAATGCCAGACGACAAATGTTACCTTTATATTTTCATTAAACCCAGTTAGGTCATATCTACCTCCCCATTTTACATATGAGAACCAAGCTCCAAGAGATTGACTTATTTAAGACCAAACAGCCAGTTTGCTGCAACACCTTCCATTATCAAGTCTGAATCCTCACACAGACAAAAATAAATTTAGAGTTGATGGCCATTACTTTTATCTTCCCCCATGATGCCTTGGCAAGAAGAGGTTGGTATCTGTATGCCAGACATTTTCATACACACACACAGAGTTCCTCTAAGGTAGGTATCAATTATTTGTGCAGTTTGGACTTTCATATGTGTGTTGTAGGCATGATAGATACCATCATTATCAACAGCTGAAGGCAAATTAAATTTTCTCCTCCATGTCTCCACAGGATGTAGTTTACCAAGCAAAGTCCATTCCCATATGCCACAGGCTGCGAAAACATAATCATGTCAGGGAAAATCATGTAATGTTGCTAAATAAGGTCCATTCAATGTCATTAAAAATTGCTTCCATCAGAGAGCAGGTCTTGGAAATGAGACAGGTTTATAGGGGCATTGTTGGAGTTGATGGGCAACCAGTGCTGTAGGCCACAGATGAAAGTCAAACAAGATAGAGAGCTCAGCACAGGGAAAGCCTCTGGACAGAAGGTAAATGTAAGGATGAGGAGAGTTAACAGGCACTTGAGTGATGGGTAAGGTGCTCAAAGGCACCCAGCTAACACAAACACTCCTGCCAACCTCCACACTACACTATCAACTGTCTTCATTTTGGAGAAGACTTTCAATATGACGCTCACTCCTGCTCCACATCTCCACTTTGAAAACTGGTACAGGTTCTAAGTGTCCTCAAAATGATAACACTCCAAATTTCCCTAAACCTAATTACATAACCTGCATCGCAATTAGATTAAGTGTAATTTCTTTTGCTCCTAATCAATCTCTAGTCTAGAGGTGTGGGGATTTTATTAACATTTCTATCATTTCCTTCTCAGTAGTTATTTTTAGTCTTTTCTCTGAAACTTCTCTCAGAAAATGGGGCAGAATTCTCCACTGATTCTGTATCTTAATGGACTACTAATTCTCTCTTCTTTCTCTGAAAGCCCATTTATTTATGTTATGTATTCATAACTCTAAGAACAAACCCTCACTTCCACTTCCATGCATGAGTGGATTTGAGAGAATAAGCACAGTGTACTGGATGTCAGTGATTTCCAACAAACAGCCACAATGACCTTCTGCCAGGGAGAGGCACACAGAGAAGCCACCTCATCACAGGTGTTCATGTGAAGGCTCTGCAGGACCCAGAGCGCCCTCCAGCCCTCACACTCGCAAGCAGGGTAGTTTCACCTGGGTGAGACACAGGTTTTTTGCCTCAGCATTTATTTGCCTTGTTTTCAGCACTAGACTCAAGTGCAAAATGACCCTCTTTCCAATTCATGTCCCCAAGGAGATTCTGTCAATTCACACGTGTATTCAGGCACATATTTGGTTTTTGGGTTTTTTTAAACTTTTGAGCATTTCGCTCAATTGCTACACATTGATTTTCAGTTGTAGACCACTTCCTCCTGTACAGATGGTACACATTCTGTTTTCCATACTTTTGTATCTTTGCACACTTTTTATCTCAATGCCTAAGACAATACCCTCCTATAAAATATAGCCTGGAAATTCTTCTGTAAGTATCCCAAGAGGAATACTGATACTCTTCTATATTCTAATCACACTTTATATATAGAACAGTCCCTCCTTATCCACAGGTCTGCAGGTTCAGTTAGCCATTGCCAACTCTACTCTGAAAATATTAAATGAAAAATTCTGGAAAAAAAACCAATATTTAATTGTGTACTATCCTGAGTAATGTGATGGAGTCTCACACTGGACTGTGTTGTTCTACCCAGGACCTGAATCATCCCCTTTTCCAACATATCCATATTGTACATAACCACCATTTAGGTGCACAGTAGCCATCTCCTTATCAGATGGACTGCTATAGTATCACACTGCTTGTGTTCAAGTAACTCTTATTTTACTTAAACATGGACCCAAAGCACAAGTGTAGTGATGCTAGAAATTCAGCCAAGGGGAGAAGATAAAAGTGCTTCCATTTAGTCAAAAGATGAAAGTACAATAAGATATTTTGAAAAAAAGAAACCACATTTACCTAACTTTTATTGTAGTGTATTGTTATAATTGTTCTATTTTATTATTGTTGCTGTTAATTTATTAGTGTGCCTAATTGATAAATTAAACTTTATCATAGATATGTATGTATAGGAAAAACAGTATATTACTGTTGTATTATTTTATATAGTTTGGTACAATGTGCAGTTTCAGGTATCCACTGGGGTCTTGGAACATGTCCCTCCAAGATAAAGGGGTCTGATGTATAATCTACCTTTAGAGTCTTTATACTGGATTGGAACTGTTTGCATGTCTGTTTTGAAAGGTATTGAGGTATGTGAGAACAAGGGTTGTATTAGAATCTCCAGAGAAATGGAACCAATTGGATATGTACAAACAGATGGTCCTTGACTTATGAAGGGATTATATCCCAAAAAAACCCATTTTAAGTTGAAAACACTGTAAGTAAAAATGAATTTATTACATCTAACCTTCCAAACACAGCAGTACACAGTATACTATCCACTATACACACTTGTGTTAGTCAGCTTTTCATTGCTGTAACCAAAATACTTCAATAACTTAGAGAAGGAAAACTTTATTTGGGGCTCAGTTCCAGAAGTTCAGTTCATGATCAGATGACTCCATTGCTCTGGGCTTAAGGTGAGGCAGAACATCATGGTGGAAGGGTATGGTGGAGGAAAACTGCTCAATACATGGTAGCCAGGAAGCAGAGTTTACAAAGAGCCAGGAACAAGATATAATCCTCAAGGACATGCCCCAAATGACCTACTCCCTCAAGCACACCTTACATGGCTATAGTTACCACCCAGTAGTCCATTCAAATTATTAATCCATCAAATGTATTAATCCATCTGGGCACGGTGGCACATGCTTATAATCCCAGTGATGCAGAATTCTGAGGCAGGAGGATCTCAGATTCAAGACCAGCCTGGGAAACTTAGTAAGACCTGTCTCAAAATAAAAATTAAAAGGACTAGAGATGTAGGGTTGGGGATGTAGCTCAGTGAGAGAATACTCCCAGGTAGAATCCCCAGTAATGAGGGAAAGGGGTATTAACCTGTTGATGAGGCTACAACTCTCATAATCTAACAGTTTTACCTCTGATGACTTTTTCAGGGCACAATTAAGATTCAATCCATAATAACAGTACTCTATATCAGTTATTTATCCTTGTGATAGTGTGTCTGATTGAGAGCTGCAGCTGGCTACTGCTGCCCAGCACTGCATGTGAGTATTATCCCTAGCCTTGAAAAGATCAAAAGTCAAAATTCAAAGTACACTTTACTGACTGTGTATCACTTTCACATCATTGTAAAATTGAAAAATTATAAGTCAAATTATCATAAGTCAGAGACTGTACATATACACAGATTTGTGTGTTTCAATTTATTTTAAAGAACTGGCACACATAATTATGAAGGCTTGGTGAATTCAAAATATGATGGAGGCCAAAGGCCGGAGACTCAGAAAAGAGTTGCAGTTCACATGCAAAGACTGTCAGAAAAGTACCTTCTTGCTCAGGAGAGGTCAGGCTTTCATTCTATTTAGGTCATGGACTATTGGATGAGATCCACTCACATTATGGACAACAATAAATGTAAGTCTCATCAAAAAAATATTCTCACAGAAACATCCAGAATCATGCTTGACCAAATACCTGAGCACTATGGCCCAGACAAGTTGACATATAAAATTTACCAGGATCAGTATATTTTGTCTCGTTTCCCTTTAACATCTGCAGCATCCAGCAAAAACTTAACATGCAGGTGTTTGTGGAATGAATGATAGCCAATGAATAAAGAAGCAATCTTGGAGACTTGAAACATCCAGTTCAGTATGACCCAGACTTTTTTCTTTTTTGATTTATCAATGTAACTAAAAAAAAAAAAAAAAAAACTTAAAGCAGTAGAAATGTTCTATTTTAGAGGCTGATGAAAAATATAGACATGTCATCAAAAATGTTAAGAAAAATTCCTACAAAAAGAAAAATAAGCCTCTGTTCAGGGGTTATAAAGGATATGAGTGTATATCTCTAAAGCTGAGATCATGTGATATTTTCTGTCATGGCCCTTCTACTTCACCTCAGGTGGAAATGGAAACTGAATCTGGCAAGGGCTCCTAGGCTACGTGAGCCAGAGGTAGAGATTATGACTACTGAAATGTAATATTTTGTCCAATAAATTCAGAAATTCCACTTCCCCACTTCATCATCCCTTGATATGTAGGACTCTTCAAACCTGATATATGGCCCCTACTCCAGGAGGGAGAAAGTAGGGGATGCTGCATGAATTAGCTTTCTATTATATTCAAAAGTAACAAATTTCTTAAAATACCTAATGGTATCATGACAGACACATGTGGGCATTCTAACAAGCATGCTCCTGGAACTACTTGGGGATTTTATTAATGTCATTTATTGCAGTCCTATTCAACAATACTATTGGTGAATTTAACTCCTACCTTAGGACTCATTTTGTGATTTTGATAGCACTCCATAATTTTCAAGGACAAAATGTCTGAGCACTTATTCATTCACTCAAAATACATTTGTTGAGGCCCTATGCTAAGAAGATACAGAGATGAACAAAACCCAGCTATTTACCTTCAAAGAACCCCGTAGGGAGGAAGCTATATAAGGATAGCTTTAGTAGCATTATCAGTGATAACAGAAAATTGGAGACTAACCAAATGTCTTCATTAAAGAGAGAATAGAAAAATAATTATCAAGTAGGTCCACAGTCCCAAGTCAAAAACTGAAAGTGACTTCATAATTTATAGATGATAGATACATAGATACATACATACATACAAACAAACAAACAGGGGTGAATCTCAGACGAATGAATGAAAGTTAAGTATCACAAAAGAAGACACTGAGCGTAATGCATGTTGTGCAAGGTTCAAATCCTCCCATACTGAGTAGTGTATTGCTTACAAGGCACACATTTTATCCTACAAGCAAAAGAGTTTTCAAATTGGTGGCTCCTCTCTGGGAGGCAAGGCCTATCCTTTGAAAATGGAAGGGCAGGTGGTGCCTCTGCAGAACACTGGCACAAGGTTTCTGCAAGGTAGGCTTCCCACTGGGGGTCAGGAAGTATCCATCATGGGGCAAGATGGAGTTATAGGAGGCCAGGAGGCTACTGTAGTCCCCCTATAATGACTTCTTTCCCAAGTTGCAGTGTTGAAACTCTTCAACAGGACTGTTGACTCAATTTTCTTGGTTTTCCTTTCCTCTACCCTAAACTTAACTTCACATCCCCTGATTTGAGTGCAGTTGATTCAAATAGGAGTTGGCAAAAAATATGCAGTTAAAAGAAGAGCTCCAATGAGAAAAAATGCAATTAATAATCTCCACTCAACAGGAAGTCAAGGAATAAGTGATTCATCTCTGTTTGCAATACTGACTTCATGAGCATATCAAACAACTCGTGAAACTTGCTAATGAGAAGGCAAAGCAACTTGATATTCAGAACGTCTGCCTCATTAAAAACTAACCACAATTTCTACTCACTCCCCCTACTTTATCCTACTTTCATACACAGAAGCTGACTTGTTGAATATGACAATACTGGGCAGAGCCTGAGGATAGAATTACAGAATTTTGAAGTGTCCTAAGTGTTGTGTTTAGAAGGCAGTGCCACCATAAGTACTTAGAAGAGATGCAGACATGATAGAAAACAGGGGGCTGGTGGGGAGGGAGGTGGTGGTAGTGAAACACAGTATCCCTCACATAGTCCCGATTGTAACTCCCTGCCAGTTTTCATCCATCCATCCATTCATCCATCCACTCACTCTTCCCTCAGACAAAGCTCTACACACTGAGCAAGGCACTGGAAGTTAAAAAGTTGAATATGGTTCTTACCCTTGAAAGAGCTCTGTGTTAGAAAAAGACACAGAAACATGATTGTGCACAATATAATAAGTGCTAGGATAAACAAAAAGGGCCACTGGACAACTCTAAGACTACTGGACATACAAAATTAAATATGACTGCTGCCCTCTGGAGATGTCCCTTAGGAGTACTGAGGATGCTCCTAAAGTCCAAGGAAGGACTAGGCAAGAGCAGCAAAGATTCCTTTAGAAGATGTTATGGACCTGGGTTTGGTAGAATGAGTAGAGCTGGCTGAGTGAAGGAACCAAAGAGGGAGATATGCTTGATGTGATGTTTTGTTCCTTATGAAATAAGGCTTATTCTTTAGCTGGAATCATTTAACCATGAAGATGTCATGTCTACTTCTTGTCAGTTCCCTTCATTTTTGAGAAAATTTCAGGTATTGAACAAACTCCATTGTAAGAGAAAATTCCACACAGTCCAACAGATGAAGCATATGCAACATATGAAGCATATCCTGGGGAATCCAGAATTTGAAAGCCTAGGGGAACAAATACATTCCCAGAATATCAAAAATAGCTTTTGTTACCTAAGTGTCGACTCTGTACTGTGCCCTGGATGTCTAGCTTGCTAGCCTGACCTGCAGATTTCCTTTAACTGACATCTTAAGGAATCCTTGAAAAATTCTAAGTGATGTGTTTATAGACATTGCAACTGAGATTCAAGCAGTAACTTTATCTACCAAAAGTCACAAAGATGGTCTGTGGAAGGCCTAGATTTGTTTGATTCAAATATCTGTTCTCTTGAGGAAATGACATGAATTAAAATATATATGAAAGGCTTAAGAAATTATACGAATTCTCCCTGTTCCAGCTCTTTCCAGTGTAGTTTTATAGGAAAATCACAGCCATTCTCCTACCCCCAGTGAGCTACTGAAGGACCTACTCCTCCACCCAGAGATGAAATGCGAGTAAAGTAGTAGCCCGGAACTCATGTGTGCTTTTAGACCCTTATCTTAAGTGAGGCAATTTCTGGAAAACAATCCCAATACTTCCTTTCCAAGTACAATCATCTGTATAATTTCCAAAAGAGAAGCAGACAATAATCCTAGCTTCAATAAAATAATTAGAAGTTATATTGTGTGGTGAATTTCATTACTGTTGAGAATTACAAGTATATCCCACTTGCCCTAAAATACAACACAAGACTAAAAGGGACATCATCCAGCAATTCAAAGACATAAATAAACAACACTAATACTGAAGCATAATATCCTCTTGCACAAACAGCAAAAATAAGCTCCCAAATTCTCTTTTAAAAATCCAAAACCATTGCTTCAGCAAAGCATTTCTGCACTAGAAACCTAAACAGAAAGAAATCCTCCTATATTAGAGTGCTCAACTAACAAGATGTGTACATAAAGAAAGAGAGATTTCTTTTAAGGAATTGACTCATGCACCTGTGGAGGCTGGCAAGTCCAAAATCTGCAGGTCAGGCCAGCAGGCTAGACACCCAGGCTGGAGTTGATACAACATTTTTGAGTCCCAAGGTACACAGAGGCAGAATCCCTCCTTCTTTGCAGGATCTCTATCTTTTCTCTTAGGGCCTTCAACTGATAAATAAAGCCCCCTCACATTATGGAGAGTGATCTTTTGTAGTCAGAGCCTACTGACTAAATGTAAATCACATCTTTAAACATACAGAAACATGCATATCAGTATTTAACCAAACAACTAGATACACCAGCCCAACTAAGTTGACACATAAAATTTACCTTAATACCTTCTGTATTCCAAATCTCAGTAACTGGCAATACTATGTGCCTAACTACCTAAGTAAGAAATATACTCTTTTAGACCATTTATCTTCCCTCACCTCCCATACCAAGTCCTGAAAATACTAACTGCAAAATATTTCTAGGCTTAGTTCCCTCCCCATCATCCCCATGTTACTGCCAAATCTTGCCTCTTACCCGAATTGTTAAAAATGCCTCTAATAGTCCTTATCTTGAATCTCATCCTCCTTTCTTTTCAAAACCATGAAACTTATTTCCCATCTGAAAGTGTTTGAGTAATTATTCATTGTTTATTAGGTAAAATCCAAGCTCCCTAAAGCATGGTCTACATAGGCTCTTCATGATCTAATCCCTCCTTACCTATGCAACTCCTTCTCCCCTCACTTAATTTTTTGAAAAATATTGACAAATACTTTAATACTTATGTATATCTATCTGGAACAATGTCATGTTTTGATCTATGTACACATTTTACTAGGATTCAGTCAAACTAATTCACATACCTATCACCTAACCAATTTATCATTGTGTATGTGTGAATGTTAAAAATATATTTCAGCACTTTTGAAATATATAATATGTTATTAATTGTGGTCACCATGCAGTTCAATCAATCACTAAAACTTCCTCCCCAGTCTAACTGAAACTTACTTATCCCCAATCTGGACAACTACTTGCAGGTGCCAAGCACCCCATGACAATCATATGCTACTCTCTCTGCTAGCAATACCTTGTCCATCTCAAAAATACCCACTCTGCCATCATTGCATCCCAAATTCCCTTCTTCCCTGACCATGCCCACCATTGCTACCCACACCTCCTACGATACAGAATTACACTCTCCTTTATCTGTGTTCCCATGGTACTTGGTTCATACTTCTATCACATTTCTTATACACATTAAAATGTATTTATTTACATGGATGTCATATATGTGGTCTTGTATTTATTCTTCTTTTTACTTTCAACCCAAAAGACAAAGCCCAGTATAGTGTCCACGCTTAGCAAACACTCAGTGAAGATTTGCAAAGGATTTTTCGACTTTTTTGTGAACACCTCCCTTTAGACTCAGTCTCAAGGAGAATAATTATGTCTGTTTGGTTTACCCAATGCCTAGCATAGTACCTGGCATATAGAGATATCTAATTATAAAGACCTGTCACATGAATAAGCAACTTAGTCATTAAATTTGATCCTTTCAACCACAAACATCCTTTCCATTTTTTTCCTACTAAAATTTTCAGCTGGGTAGGAAGGTTCTCTTTGGCATGGACTAATCTAGATTTTTTGTGTTCTTTTTCCTCCCTGCCTCCCTGTTCTAGGCTTAGCACAGTCCTCAGTAATGCTAGAGATGCAATTATACTTGTGGAATAAATGGTGAATGGGTTTTATACTTGTGTATTATTTTCTCTGAATCAGAGTTTTCACATGTCCAAACTTATCCCTGACCCTGATGCAGTGAACTGTGGAAAATCTGGCTGAGTGAATCTATCCAACTTGGTCAACTCTGCCCGGGAGAGATGGAGTGCATGTCTCTTGCAATTAACCTGTGCTCATCTCAGGGAGACAGGCACCCACACTCTCTAAGGGTCCTATATTTCACCCTGATGATCAGATGAAGGAAAAGACATGAAAAGTTAGAAGGAGGAAAGCCCTATAAAAAAGGAGCTCTGAGGACTGGGATTGTGGCTCAGTGGTAGAGTGCCTGCCTAGCCCGTGTGAGGCCCTGGGTTTGATCCTCAGCACCACATAAAAATAAATAAATGAATGTATCATGTCCAACTATAACTAAAAAATAAATAAGTAAATATTTTAAAAAGAAAAGAATCTCCAAGGATGTAACATGGGGCTAAAATGAAGCCAGAGATTCACTCTTATGGAGTAAATTAAATCAAGGAAAGTTTTCATTTTTATCTAGAACCAAAAAGCAAGAGCTCACACTAAGCCAAGAAATTCCCCGCTACATCCTGGGCAAGCAGCATCTGAAATGTGATAAGCCCTTTCCATTGAAAGTGTTTGGTCAGAGTTCTGGGTATCCTGGTCCCATTCACAGATAAAGCTCTGGATTCCCACATCTAATTTTCACCTTTACTCCTTCTCTATTCCTGTGACTGTATCTTGTTTCCAAGGTCATCTTGGGTCCAAGGTCATCTCTCTAGGACATAAAAACAAATATGACTTCTTCAATGTGAACCTCAGTTCCTTTCTTGGAAATGTTTTATAGGATAATTCTGCAGTGTAGCCGAATGGAAGGAGTAGGGGCTTTGGAGTCATCAGACCTGGACTTAAATCCTACTCAACAAAGCTAAGTCGAGTCACCTTGGAAAAGCACACCAAACCCCTGAGCCTCTGTTTCTTAATGAGTTTGATAATATCTATTTGCATAGGGTAGCTCTGTGTATTGAATGAAATAAAAAAGAACAGTATCTTATCAGTATCATTTACTCTTTTTCACTATTAGCATCTTTTCCCAGATAAATGCCTTCCTCCTCTGGCTTCCATCCCAGAGAGTCAAGCCTACCTGCCCAGGACTGAAAATTTCTCTTTTTGGGTCACAATTGATTCCTTTAAAATCACAACCTCTTGCCCATTAATTGATTGGGTTATTTGGGGGGGGGGGGGGTAGTGTTAAGTTTTTTAAATTCTTTTTATATTCAGGATATTAATCACCTGTTGGATAAGTGAAATATGCCAGACTCAGAAAATCAATGGTAGAATTTTTTCTCTCATATGCAGAAGTTAGAACAAAATAAAGGGGAACAAGTAGGGTTGGGGATTCCATGAAAATAGAAAGAACATTGGTGGAGTAGAGGAAGGGGATAGAGGGAAAGGTAGGAGGAACTATAAAATGAAATTAACCAAATTATGCTATGTACATATGTGAATATACAAGTGAATTTCATATGTGTGTATATATATATATATATATATATATATATATATATATATATCACCAATTTTAAAAACTATAAATAAGTAGAAGGAAAATAAATACAGCAAGGAAGAGGACAGGGGGAGAGAGGAAGGGAATAAAATGAAGCAAATTATATTCCATGTATATATGATTTGTCAAAATGAACCCCAATATTATGTATAACTGTAATGCACTAATAAAAACATTTTTTAAAAAACAAAGCACCATCTTGCTCTTTACAAGAGACTTTGGAAAACTTGAGCAGTACTATATTTCACAGTGAATCTACCTTAGGGCTCTTAGATGGAAGATGAGGTGCCCTGCCCTAGGGTGATAAGTGAGAAGGAAAGATCTAACTCCTCAGACAGGGCTGAAAGCCTAGGATTGACAGAGAGCCAACAGCCACTCCCTCCCTCGTGTTTAAATGAGAACCTGGAGCATCTGTCCTGGCAGGTCCCCAGATTTCTGGTGCTAATTCACAATCCTTTAGAAAATCAGTACACTGGAGAGGGGATTAATCATTTTCTTTCACAGAGGTAAAATGTTTTTTTACTGATCCTAGAAAGGAAACTCTCCTAGAAATGATCTAAGATGACTCATTTAAATTTTCCTCTCACAGAATATTTGTCCATCCAGGAGTTCAACCTGTATCCTGACATTTCTCCTCGTAATTTACCATGGTATTAAAAAATCTTAAAAGTCATGTAATTGAACTCCAAGATAAACTGAGGCTCAGAGATTGAAAAGTGTCTGTCTCCCAGAGATTGAAAAGGTCTCTGTCTCCCAGCAACAGAGAGCATTCAAAAGGCAGAGCTGTCTGAACCAGTCTCAAGTCCAGTTGCCTGTCCCACCAGACAAAGGGAAAACTTGGTTTGGTTTGGTGGTTTGTTTGTTTGTTTGTTTGTTTGCAGTGCAGGGACTGAATTCAGGGCCTTGTGTATACTAGACATGTGCTCTACCACAGAACTACAGCCCCAACCATAAATTTTCAATATTGCAATACAAAACCTTAGAGGCCACCAGATAATGCCAAAAGACTAGGCTTTAAGGATCTACTTATTAAGCGCTTTGGCATCCTGAGCAGTTTACTTTTCTTCCTTCTCAAAAGTATGGTCTCCAGACCAACACCCTCAACAGCAACCTAGAACTTGTTGGAACCAAAGAATCTTACCCCACTCCAGACCTACTGAATCAGAGAGTCTTGATAACATAGCAAATGATAATTGAGTGACCTCGTAACCTACCTGACCTCACACAGTGGGTTGGAAAGGGCAACACTTAAGTCTATAAAGTGCCAAATTCAGTGTCCAGTGTCTCCCAACCCCTTTAATCCAGGTTTAATTTTCCCTGTATTTAACCTTGCCTCTCCGAATGTAGTTAATGCCTTGTGACTCAGATCCTGCCACAAACATAGAAATCTTCAGTAATTCCTCCTTAGATCTCACTCACCTTTCCCTTCACACAAAATATCTTCTCAAAGAAAATCAGTTCTATCCAACTGACCCCAAGTCTTCCACATTTGAATGGTAGATGATGAACCAGGGTATGGGATGTTCACTCTCATGAGACGGGGCAAAAAAGGAGACAGCCTACAAATTGTGAGCACCCTACAATAATAATCATCTAGGTCTCTGTCTCCCAGCAACAGAGAGCACAGGGAGTAATTATAAACTCTTGCTCTCACATTGCGCTCAACAATTTTCCAAGCACATCTACATCCTACTGAGCCTTCCAACCATCTCATAAGGAGGGCAGAACAAAAATTATAATTAATGAGGCTCAGAAGGGCTAAATGATTTTTCCAAAGTCACACAACTAGTGAACAGGCAGGCTGGGACCAGAACTTCAACCAGCCTTTTCGCAGGCTTTCTCCACTCTCCACATACATTGGAAATGAAAGCTCAGGATGGATCGTGCCTTAAGCTATTATTAGAAATGCTCTGATCATCAGTTGTTGCTTTAATGGGGATGAGCTGGAAGCCAGCTGAGAACAAAAATGGTACACAAACTTGCTATCACAGGGAAGTATGAGGCAGGGGAGGATGAAGAAAAGGGTATAACAGGAGAGTTCCAAGGACAAACATCTCCAGCTCACCCTTCTATTGTAGACTAAATTTGAGGAACCAACATATTTGCAAGCTCTTTTTGCCTCTGGTCCTAAATCAGATGCTTCTGGGGAATGGGTACTTTATATTTCCCATAGTCAGCACTCTGCTAGGCACAGGGTAAATTCTCATACAGGTTTGATGAATGAATTAATCACTATGTGTTCATATTAATTTTTGGTTTTGTCTTTCAAAAGGCCCACTGCCTACATCTTTAGTTTTATCTCCTGCATCTTCTCCAATGTCCCGGTAGTCTGGGTCTAATTAAGAATAGAATTATAGCCCAATAAAGGTCTCATCCTGGCCCAGTAAGAGCACAAGCCACTCTGGTTCTGAGATAGCAATTTTCAATTGAGCCAACACAAGCAGTTCTATTGCTCAGTCCCCTAAGACATGTTAGATTGGGCATTTCTCCCAGAAGAAGGATTTCTTGTTGCAAAACAAAACCATTCAGCCTCTAGTCCTAATTCTGACCAATCTAGGATGTTTCTTAGATACCAAAGGATATCAAATAGGGTCTAAACCCCTACTCTCCCCTGTCCGTAGCACCATGATCCTGATCCCATTCTTTATCACCTCTTCCTGAACTTCTACAATCTCTTAAGCACTTTCCCAGACACCAGGCTCTCTGCCTCCTAACATTTCCTACATCTGATATGAATATTTTCCTCTCCCTATGGCATCCAAGATGCCTGCCCACATCTCCCAATTGATTTCTTACCTCTCCTCCCAATCTTCTTATAAATCAGTGGGAGCATTCCCAAAGAGCACATGAATTCCCCACCACTGGGCCTTTGGTCATACTAGCCCCTTGGCCTAAAGTGCCCTTCCCTATTTCTTCACCAAGAGAACTACCTATGTTTTAAGGCCTACTTTCTCTGAGAATCTTCTTCAAAGACTCCAAAGTAAGGAAGTTATTCCCTCAACCATGATCTCTCAACATTTTATTTATATCCAGATAACTTATAACTTTTGTTTACTTGTCTCTTGTCTCTTCCCCTACTTCTCTAAGATGGTTATGGAATGTTAGTCAACTCTTAGACATTCTTGAATAACCCATGCCCACCATAGTATCTGCTCTAGGCACACAAAAGTGTATTGACTTTCATCTCAAGGAGCAGTTGAGGGTTGTCCAAATCTCTGGACAGTTCAGGAGCCATGGACCCAGGCAATTCACATGTTCCCAATCATGTTCCCAACATCATAAGAATATTCAGTACAATTTTGTTTATAATAACAAAAAAATCATATAAAACTTAAGTTCCATTAATAGAAGCACAAGTTAAATGAATAACATTATGCCTATACAATAGAATAGTATTTAGTTACTACAATAGTTTAGATCTGGAATGCCCCCCAAAGGCTCATGTATTAAAGGCTTGGTCCTCAGCTTGGTGCTACTGGGCGATGGTAGAACTTTCAGAGGTGGGGCTTAGTGGAAGGAAGTTAGGTAATTGGGGGGGGGTGCCCTTGAAGAGGATATTAGGCCCTGACCCCTACCTGTCTCTCTTTTTGCTTCCTGGCTGCCAAGAAGTGAGTAGCTTTCTCCACCATGAGCTCCTGTCACCATGTACTGCCTCATTGCGAGTCCAAAAGCAATAGGACCAACTGTTATGGACTAAAACCTCCTAAACTTAAGCCTAAATAAACTTTTCCTCTATAAATTGTTTATGTCAGGTATTTTCTTACAGTTACTCAAAATTGACTAGGTACGGTACCAAGAAGCATGAAATACACCTACATGCGTTAGTTCATTTTCCATTCTCACAGTTTGGGAGGCTGAAAGTCCAACAGAAATGATGACTTTGTCTAGATCCCCATGACAGAAGGAATAATGACAAAAGTGAGTTCAAAAAAGAGGGATCACATAGGGAAACAGGAATACAGAGAGACCAGGGTGGGACCAGTTTTGTTCTTTTATAACAACCCTCTCTTGGGAACTAACCAGGGCCCCTGCGAACTACATCAATTCCTTCAGAGGACTGTGTCTTCAGTGATCTAATTACTTCCCATGAGGCCCCACCTCTTAAAGGTCCCACCACTTCTCAACACTACCACATTGGGACCAAGCTTCCAAAACATGAAGCCTTGGGGACATACTCAAGTCATATCCAAACCATAGTTTGTACTAATTTGGAAAGATGTCAAGAAATAAAAACAAGTGAAGAAAGCAAGGTGCAGTACAATGGAAAAGAAATACATCAAACCATTATCAGGGGTTTTCTTTAGGGCATAGAATTATAGATTAATTTCATTTAGAACTCTATACATTTCCAAACTTTTTATTTTAAAGAAAGCAGTACATTTATAATAAAATACATGCACTTTTTAAAAAACAATAGTCCCCCCTCACCTATGCCCAACTGCCCTTCTAGATGCTGTGAAAGATAAGCTTAGGACAGTATACAGAATAGAAAAGCTAAAACTGCAGGTACTCTGTAAAGGAAGACAGCACTGACTTCTGCTCCTTCTTAGCTGCCAATTACATACACCTCGCCCTCAGTACAGCAGAACATGTAGGGAGGGGCAGGGAGGTGGGAGAACTCTGATATCAAAAGCTTTCCCTGCCTCTCTCTTTCCCCACAAGGCTGCCTTGTTGAACACAAAATTAGAAGGGAAATGAACTATAGGTACATTAGCTAGCTGCATAAATAGCCCCCCACCTTCACTTTTGGTGGCATCCTAGGTCATGGGCAGGGGGTCTGCAAGCACAGAATTTTGCAGACACAGGCTGGCCTGTCCAGGCATTGCCTATAGAAGGCAGATAGGGACACAGCTCCTTAGAAAAGGAACAGAAACAGCTGAGTGAATTCTGTGAATGGTGTGTTGCCTAATCTAATATTTCTCTTTGGATAAGTGTCATTTGTCTCTGTTTTAAATGTTGGAAAAGGACATCAGAGTGAGATTGCTGCCAGTTTTCTTTTTAAATGACAGGACCCAGGCCTGGCACCACTAATACTCCAGAAGCTAATAAAAGGGGATTGAGTCAAACAAGTCTCTCCCTCCCTCCTACTGTTTTAGCTCTGGCATGTGAACTGGACTGGGAGGGCCTGAAACATACACTTGTAGTAAATAAAAATAATTCTAATAATGTTATATTATTAGCACTAATAATGCCATTATTATTAGCCAGATTAGCTCAATAATTACCTTCTTTACTCTGTATCAAGCACTATGCCAAAAGCTTTGTATGCCTTAAAATAATCCAATAGCAGAGCTGGGGTTGTAGCTCAGTGGTAGAGCGCTTGCCTAGCACATGTGAGGCACTGGGTTTGATTCTTAGCACCGCATATGAATAAATAAGTAAAATAAAGGTTCATCAACAACTGAAAAATAATTTTTTTTAAAAATCCAATAGTGGAGGATTCCAAGATGGTGGGCCAGAGGCAGGCAGCATCCTGTGTCGCTCTGTGACCGAGGTCTCACCTAGTCGGAGTACTGCATCTCAGAGAGTGTAAGAGGACCCCTATACATCTGATTTCCGCTGTGACCCCCGCACAGGGCTCAGAGCCTCAGCATTAGAGCAGGACTCCACTCCGGGCATCCAGCACCCAAGACCCAAAGCCCGTAGTTCTAGCTCACACATGGCTCTCAAGCGGCTTAGCAGAATCACCTATCAGCATCTCTTCAGAACTCCAGACTGTGCTCCACTCTCACACAAGCCACTTGGCGACTTCCTACCCACAGCACAACGCCATCACCTGGTTCCCCCCTCCTCATCAGACACCCTGGCACTATAAGCAGAACGATTCCATCTTGGATAACATTTTCACCATATTTGGTGGGGGCAGCTCTCAGCTCTCAGATATGATCTCCATCTGGCCAGGCACCAGGTATCCAACTCCCCCCAACATCCAGCGGTGACCTTGGCACAGTGACCACTCAACACAAAAACAGCTCCCAGTTGGGCAGATGTACAGTGCAACCAGGGCACCACTCACTTGGTGTAAGCCTGGCTGTGAGAGGTCCCTCAGGTGGGAACTTCTAAGGAGAGAGGGAATGGGACTAAAGTTTGGAGCCTAACAGAGAGACCAGGAGCTGGGAAATCTCCAGGCAAGAGAGGAAGACAATACCAGATGCTCAAGTCAGACGAGCGGTCCCAAAAAGAGACCCGTGAGGTACAGTCTCCCTGCAGAGACTGGTGGGTGGTACTCCCTGCTTCCAGATGCCCTACACCAGGATAAGTCCTCCGACCATGGTTACCTACAGCATCCTGAGGGCAGAGACACCAGCTTAAAACAGCCCCATCTATTGAATGAGAAGAGAAACAGAAAAGAAATGGCTCTCTAAAACTAGCAACAACCCTGGTTTCTTCTTTCGAGTATTTTTTTTCTCTCTCTTCTACCCTTCTATCCTCCAGCCCTCACATACCCAACATATGTGGAATCAAGAACTTTGAATGAAATAAGATTTTGAGGACTGAATCATCTGAATAATATAATATAGAGATGTTGTATGTCCCTTTTTTCCTCTTTTTTCTTCTTTCATTTTTCTTTCCCCCTCCAAATTATACTATTTTAACATCCTGTATTTCTCTAAATACATATGTGTGTTGGTTTTATGTACTCTACTGTCTTCCCACATACTTGTCTACCCTAAATTACTTCCTTCTATTCTCTTGCTACTAACCCTCTTCATTAGATTTCTCTTTCACATTTCCTAAGATATACTAACTCTATACCCTCACATCTTTCCCCCTCAGCATATTGTCCTACTCCCCACCCCCAGTTCATTGTCCACCGTCAGAATCTGTAAACCTTTTTATGAAACTACTGATTATATTTTAGAAAATAATTGAATCCAACATTTCTGTACATTGAGACTAAATTGTAAATGTCTTAATAACAATATATTGTTCATAGGTGATATATTGTGGATATTGGGATCAGTTAATATTGTCCTTCCCCACAAAGGAGGGATCTTGGAACCCTACAAGAGCACTACAGACCTATAGAGTAATAACACCCCAGACCCACAGAGCTGGAAAGGAAGATTCATGAGCAACATGAAAAGACAAGGGAAGAAAGTACCACAAACAAATAAAGACACCACTTCATTAGAATCATTGGAAGCCACAAAAGAAGAAATGACAGAGAAGAAATTTAGGATGTACATGGTTAAAATGTTCTGTGAACTCAAGGAAGATAAGGAAGATATAAGAGAGCAAATACAAGCAGTGAAAGATCACTTCGACATGGAGCTACATAAACAAATCCAAGAAGCAAAAGATCACCTCAACAGGGACAAAAAAAAAAAAAACACAAATCCTTGAAATGAAAGAAACAATAAACCAAATTAAAAGCTCAAATGAAAGCATCGCCAACAGAGTAGACCACTTAGAAGATAGGACATCAGACAATGAAGATAAAATATATAATCTTGAAAAGAACATAGACCACACAGTAATAATGGTAAGAAACCATGATCAGAACATTCAAGAAATATGGAATAGCATAAAGAGACCAAATTTAAGAGATATTGGGATAGAGGAAGGCACAGAAGTCCAAACCAAAGGCATGAATAATCTATTCAATGAAATATATCAGAAAACTTTCCAAACATGAAGAATGAACTGGAAATCCAAATTCAAGAAGACTACAGGATGCCAAATGTACAAAATCACAACAGATCCACATCAAGACAAATTATAATAAAAATGTCCATCTTACAGAATAAATAGAGAATTTTAAAAGCCACAAGAGAAAGGAATCAGATTACATATAGGGGAAAACCAATTAGGATAACAGCAGGTTTTTCAACACAGACACTAAAAGTTAGAAGTTCTTGGAACAACATATATCAAGCACTAAAAAAAAAAAAAAAAAAAGGATGCCAACCAAAAATCTTGTATCCAGCAAAATTAATCTTTAGATTTGAAGATGAAATAAAAACCTTCCATGATAAACAAAAGTTAAAAGAATTTATAGCTAGAAAACTGGCTCTACAAAACATCCTTGGCAAAATATTCCATGAAGAGGAAACGAAAAACAACAATGAAAATCATCAGAGGGAGATACTACCCTAAAGGAAAAACTAATCAAAGAAGAAAATCAAGTCAAGTTAAATAACAAAAATAAACAAATAAGGCTGGAAATACAAACCATGTCTCAATAATAACCGTGAATGTTAATGTCTTAAACTCACCAATCAAAAGACATAGGCTAGCAGACTGAATTTTTTTTAAAAAAGACCCAACAATATGTTGCCTACAGGAGACTCATCTGATAGGAAAAGACATACACAGACTGAAGGTGAAAGGTTGGGAAAAATCATACCACTCACATGGACTGCGGAAGCAAGCAGAGGTTTCCATCTTCATATCAAAAAAAGTAGACTTTAAGCCAAAGTTAATCAGAAGAGATAAATATGGACATTACATACTGCTCAAGGAAACCATACACCAACAAGACATAACAATCATAAATATATATGCCCCAACAGCTATGTTCATTAAACAAATTCTTCTCAAGTTCAAGAGTCAAATTGACCACAACACAATAATCTTAGGTGACTTTAACATACCTTTCTCACCACTGGATAGATCTTCCAAACAAAAGTTGAATAAAAAAACTATAGAACTCAATAACATAATCAATAACTTAGACTTAACTGACATATATAGAATATTTCAACTTGCATCAAGCGGATATACTTTCTTCTCAGCAGCACATGGATCCTTCTCTAAAATAGACCATATAATATACAACAAAGCAACTCTTAGCAAATATAAAAAAGTAGAGATACTACCATGCATTTTATCAGATCATAATGGAATGAAATTGGAAATCAACGACAAAATAAAAAATAAAAACTTCTCCATCAACTGGAGACTAAACAATATGCTACTGAATGATCAATTGGTTACAGAAGAAATCAAGGAGGAGATTAAAAAATTATTAGAGGTAAATGAGAACATAGACACAACATATCAAAATCTCTGGGACACTGTGAAAGCAGTATTAAGAGGAAAATTCATTGCTTAGAGTTCATTCCTTAAAAGAAGAAAAAGTCAACAAATAAATGACCTCACACTACATCTCAAAGCCCTAGAAAAAGAAGAAAAAATCAACAACAAAAGCAGTAGAAGTCAAGAAATAATAAAAATTAGAGATGAAATTGAAACAAAGGAAACAATTTTAAAAATTGACAAAACGAAAAGTTGGTTCTTTGAAAAAATAAATAAAATTGACAGACCCTTAGCTACACTAATGAAGAGAAGGAGAGAGAAAACTCAAATTACCAGTATACGTGATGAAAAAGGTAATATCACAACAGACACTAAAGAAATACAGAGGATAATTAGAAATTATTTTGAAAACTTATACCCCAATAAAATAGAAGACATTGATGGCATCAACAAATTTCTTAAGTCATATGACTTGCCCAGATTGAATCAGGAAGATACAGACCATTTAAACAGACCAATATCAAGTGATGAAATAGAAGACGCCATCAGGAGCTCACCAACCAAGAAAAGCTCAGGACTGGATGGGTACACAGCCAAGTTCTACAAGACCTTTAAAGAAGAACTAATACCAATACTCTACAATTTATTTCAGGAATAGAGAAAGAGGAAGCAGTTCCAAACTCATTCTATGAGGCCAATATCACCCTGATCCCAAAACCAGACAAAGACATCAAAGAAAGAAAACTTCAGATCAATATCTCTAATGAACATAGATGCAAAAATTCTCAATAAGATTCTGGCAAATCTGGTTTGGAGATGTGGCTCAAGCGGTAACGTACTCGCCTGGCATGCGCGGGGCACTGGGTTCGATCCTCAGCACTACATAAAAATAAAGATGTTGTGTCCACCGAAAACTAAAAAAAAATAAAAATAAATAAAATATTTTTTTAAAAATTCTGGCAAATCGAATACAAAACATATCAAAAAGATTGTGCACCATGATCAAGTGGGATTCATCCCAGGGATGCAAAGTTGGTTCAACATATGGAAATCAATAAATTTTATTCATCACATCAATAGACTCAAAGATAAGAATCATATGATCATCTCAAAAGATGCAGAAAAAACCATTTGACAAAATACAGCACCCTTTCATGTTCAAAACGCTAGAAAAACTAGGGATAACAGGAACATATCTGAACATCACAAAGGCTATCTACACTAAGCCTCAGGCCAACATCATTCTAAATAGAGAAAAATTAAAGGCATTGGCTCTAAAAACTGTAACAAGACAGGGATGCCCTCTGTCACCACTTCTATTCAACATAGTTCTTGAAACACTGGCCAGAACAATTAGACAGACGAAAGAAATTAAAGGGATATGTATAGGAAAAGAAGAACTTAAATTAGCACTATTTGCTGACAATATAATTCTATACCTAGAAGATGTAAAAAGCTCCACCAGAAAACTTCTAGAACTAGTAAATGAATTGAGCAAAGTAGCAGGATATAAAATCAACACCCATAAATCAAAGGCATTTCTGTATATCAGTGACAAAGCCTCTGAGAAGGAAATGAGGAAAACTAACCCATTCACAATAACCTCAAAAAAAAATAAGTTACTTGGGAATCAACTTAATGAAAGAGGTAAAAGATGTATACAATGAAAACTACAGAACCCTAAAGGAAGAAATCAAAGAAGACCTTAGAAGATGAAAAGATCTACCTTGCTCTTGGATAGGCAGAATTAATATTATCAAAATGACCATACTACCAAAAGCACTATACAGATTTAATGTAATTTTGATCAAAATCCCAATGGCATTCCTCATAGAAATAGAAAAACAATCATGAAATTCATTTGGAAAATAAGAGACCCAGAATAGCTAAAGCAATCCTTATCAGGAAGAGTGAAGCAGATGGCATCACTATACCAAACCTTAAACTATATAATAGAGTAATAGTAACAAAAACAGCATGGTATTGACACCAAAACAGACTGGTAGACCAATGGTACAGAATAAAGGACACAGAGACTAACCCATAAAATTACAATTATCTTATTTTAGACAAAGGTGTCAAAAACATGCATTGGAGAAAAGATAGCATTTTCAACAAATGGTGCTGGGAAAACTGGAAATCCATATGCAACAAAATGAAATTAAACCCCTATCTCTCACCATGCACAAAAGTTAACTCAAAGTGGATCAAGGACTTAGGAATTAAACCAGAGACTGCATCTAATAGAAGAAAAAGTAGGCCCTAAGCTTCATCATGTGGGATTAGGCCCCAACTTCCTTAATAAGAGTCTTTTAGTGCAAGAATTAAAACCAAGAATTAATAAATGGGATGGAATCAAACTAAAAAGTTTCTTCTCAGCAAAAGAAACAATCTGTGAGGTGAACAGAGAGTCTACATCCTGGAAGCAAATTTTTACCCCTCACACATCAGATAGAGCACTAATCTCTAGGGTATATAAAGAATTCAAAAAGCTAAGCACCAAAAGACAAATAACCCAATCAACAAATGGGCCAAGGACATGAATACACACTTCTCAGAAGAGGACATACAATCAATCAACAAATATATGAAAAAATATTCATCATCTCTAGCAATTAGAGAAATGCAAATCAAAACTACTCTAAGATATCATCTCACTCCAGTCAGAATGGCAGCTATTATAAAGACAAGCAACAATAAGTGTTGGTGAGGATGGGGGGGGGGGGAAGGTACACTCATATATTGCTGGTGGGACTGCAAATTGGTGCAGCCAATATAAAAAGCACATTAATTTCTTCGTGCTGCTTTAACAAAGTACCACAAATTTAGTGACTTAAAACAGTACAAATGAGATAACCGTATTTAGGTGGGTTTGTCTCTGTGCCCTCTGTTCTGTACATTGAAAAATAATAAACAAAATGGGCTGGGGATGTGGCTTAGTGGTTAAGTACCCCTGGGTTCAATCTCTAGCACCCACCCCCCAAAAAGTGTTTATATGCCTTGATCCAGTAAAATCAGCTCTGGGAGTTTACTTTTTGAAAAATGTGAATATTTTATATTTATTATAAAACCAAAATGGACAACAATAAGAGAGAGGTTTTAACAATTCAAGGTATGTTGTTCAATATAATGGTTCAAAAGTCTGTGGTCACATGACAAAGTGACAATAATATATAATTTATATTAAATAATTAATATTTTCTCTAAAATGGTTATAAAAATACATATACAATTATTTATTGCAACTATGTTTTAGGACTCAGAAAAGGCACAAAAATGTGTCTTTTTGTTCATTATTTTGAGATAGGATGTCACCAAATTGCTTATAGCATTGATAAATTGCTGAGGTTTGCTTTGAACTTGTGGTCCTCTTGCTTCAGCCTCCCAAATTGCTGGGATTACAGGCATGTGCCACCATGCCTGGCAATATACACTTATAGTTGCTCTTTGAAAATTTTGTCAACTTGTTTTTCAAATAAACTGAATAAATTTTATTGTTTTACTAATATAGTGAAGTCAATTTTATTTTTCTTTCCCTTAGTGTAAATATATGTGTTGATTTTTCTGGGGTGCTGTCCATACTAGTGTTCTCTGGGAGACTGCAGGTGCAGAAATATCTAACACCTCTGCAGGTAAATTTAGTTCAGTGAATCTTTGCTTTGACTAAGGAATTTTTTGAAAAGGATTTTTTATATTAAGAATAATGCATTTATTTCAAAAGCAAGTTATTGTCAAAATCATTTTTTATTTTATTTTTTTACTTTTTGTGTGTGTTGAAAATCAAACCCAAAGTTTTGGTATTCTAGAGAAATATTTAACCACAGAGCTATAGTCCCAGCCTCTCAGAAACAATTCTCTCAAAAAAAAAAAAAAAAAACAACTTTACTCCAGTATACCTGAAACCTTATAAAACATACCAGTTTGTGAAGAATGCATAGATATTTGTATAAAAAATGTCATGACTACTTTCATTTGTACTGCTCTTACCAGAAAGAAATAAAAATATTAAAAGTACAACCAGGGTAATATCTTGTTAAGAATCACCTCCCACACAGCTCTGGAAGAACATTTTGCTTTACTTTAATCCATTTTCTGGGTATGGTGTCTGAGAGACCTGAACCCTGATCCCAACTGACAGTAAATAACTCTAAGACCTTGAACAATTCTTCTTCTCTATGCTTCAGATCTCTCGCCTGTACAGTGGTAATAACAATACTATGTTACAGAGGTGCTGTAAGGAATAAATGAGAAAACATAGGTATTTTCAAGGACTATCAAAGTTTGGAAATAGAAGGGATTGCAAAGCAGGCAGTTGGGTACATCATCCTATGCCCCTTCCAATCCACATGATTCCTGAGGGAAACATAAGTTCTGTGCAAGGTCTGGCAAAAGAGCACATTTTACTATCAGGCCACAGAGGCCAATGCAACCTTGACAACATGGAGCACTCCTCTGTAAACAGCTTGGATGGTGGGTTCAAAGCTGACCAACCTCATCCTCCCTTCCTTGTCAGCCCACAGTAGAATGCCCATAGACTATTCCACTTGATCCATTCTGGACCAACAAAATGGATTTAGACATGAGCAATCAGTAGCAGCATTCTTCCTACACAAGATAGGGAGAAGGGGGTGACAGTGAGGGTCACTGGTCACAAGACCAGTGCATAGTAAATTGCACAAATACTTCTTCCCTTCCCCATCCTGGTTCCTGGCATTATTCATATGGAAAGAACTGTAGAATTTATCTATTCCAGAAAAAAGGGATGGGTCTCAGTTAATGAGAAGCAGAGAGAGGAACAGCCGTGAGCCCTCACTACGTCTCAGCTGGAACCAGCTCTAGGATCAGTTTAGTTGGTCAGCTTTGAACCCACCATCCAGGCTGATCTCTCCCTCCGTCTTGCTCCCTTCATGTCCACTGACTACACTGAAACCAAGTTGCTCATCTGATCATGCTACTTCCCTGCAGAAAGTACTTCAGGGTTCTCAACTGCATACAGATTAATGTTCAAGTTCTTTACAACGGCACTCAAGGCCCTTGCCTTCCTTGTCACCCTCGTTTCCCCCTTTACCTGCTATCAGCTGGGCTGTTTCATGCTCTTCCATTCACTAGTTCTGTGACCTTCAGTGAGTTCATTAACTATTCTATGGTTTTGTTCCCTTATTTTCAAAGTTAAAATAATTTAGCCTACTTCATAGGGACTTTGAAGTAGACTAAATTATTTTAATATCAACCATATTAATGCAATATGCAAGCATAGTGCTTATAGAACATGGGATGCACTCAAGACATTTCAGCTATCATCATCATCATCACTGTCTTTATTTTTCCATAACCCCATTCATGTTTTTCCCTTTACCTGAAATAGCCTGACTGCCCTTTACATAAACCAGCTCTTACTCATCCCTTAAGATTCAATTCAATTGTCTTCTCCCACAAGGCTTCCCAGTATCTCCTAAAGCTAGGTTGAGTGAACCTTTTCCAGGATGCAGAATGCCCATTGCTTACCCCATCAGAGCACTTAGCAAACTCTAATGTACCTGTCTACAATCTAATAATTATAACTTCACCAATTTGGGAAGCTCCTCAAGGGCAGATACCAATTGTTATTTACCTTTGAACTGCCAGGCCCAACAATATAAACAATATAAAGTAAGTAGTCAGTAAATTTTTGTTGTATTAAAATGATGCTGAAAGTATCATATACCTAGTATCTTGCACTATACTATGAAGAAAAAAAATCAGCGTACTACAGTGATGCAGCCACATAAGTTTTTATAGCAGCACAGTAAACAATAGCCAAGCTATGGAACCAGCTTAAGTACCCTTCAATAGATAAATGGATAAAGAAAATGTGGTATATATACACAATGGAATACTACTCAGCAATAAAGAAGAATGAAATTATGCATTTGCCAATAAATGAATGGAACTGGAGACTATCATGTTAGGTGAAATAAGCCAGTCCCCAAAAAAACAAAGTTTGAATGTTTTCTCTGATATGTGGAAGTTAATCCAAAATAAGGGGTAGGGGATAAAAATAAAAGAGAAAAAGAAAAAATGGAGAAGGAATTTTATCAAAATAAAGGAAAGATCAGTATAGTGGATGAAGAGGATTGAGGAGGAGGAAGAAGGGTGGGGAAAGGGAATAAGAGTAGAATGAATCTGACCAAACTTTCATATGTGCTAGCATAGATGTGGCATGATGAGTCCTGTCATCAGGTATATCCACAGGACACTAATTAAAAAAAAAAAAAGATAAACTGTAAATGGATTGAAGAGGGATTAGTGGAGTGGAGGGAGGGAAGTGGGGTGCTGCTGGGGATTGAATTAAAGTGGGTTGAGTTACACACCTTTGTGACAATGTGAGGGTGTATCCTGGTGTTGTATATCAATAAAAATTTAGTAAAAAAAAAAAAAAAAAGAATGCAAAAAGAAATAAAAAAGAACGAATCCTTGAAGTAGAAGGGTATATATGCTTGCTGATCATGGCAGTGCATACCTGTAATTCCAGCTACAGAAGACTGAAGCAAGAAGATAAAAAAATTGAGGCAGTCTGGGCAACTTAGCAAGATCCTGTCTCAAAATAATATTTTTTAAAAGGGTTGGGGATGTACTCAGTGACCCTGGGTTCGAGCCCCAATACTGGGAAGGTGAGGCAGAAAAAGAGGGAGAGAGAGGAGAGAGAAGGAGAAGGAGAAGGAAAAGGAAAATATATGCTCGCTGACTAATCCCAAACCTGTGTAGTACACAGAACTCCAGGGTACTTCTGAGATAAGGTACATGAGGTGCTCAGAACATGTGCACTGCCCACCCTTGGTCAGATGCTGTTATGGTTTGAATCTTTAAGGTTCTTCCAAAAGTTTGCCAGAGTTAGACTTTTAGGCATGAGGCCATAACCTCAACAGTGGATTGATAACATTTAATGTATTAACAATTTGAACAGACTACTGTGTGGTAACTGTAGGCAGGTGGGATGTGACTGGAGGAAATCGGTCACTGGGGCTGTGCCTTTTGAGGATTTTTATCTTTCCCGAACATCTAGCTCCATCTCTGCTTCTGGGCTGCCATGAGCTGAGCAGCTTTCCTCCATCAAGCCTGTGTGCTATGGTGTTCTGCCTTATGTCAGGCCCCGAGCAATGGAGTCAGCTGATAATGGATTGAGATCTCTGAAACCAGGACTCAAAATAAACTTTTCCTCCTCAAAGTTGTTCTTGTCAGGTATTTTAATTACAGGGATGAAAATATGACTAACAAAGATGCCAAGTCAACCTAGGTAGCCCAATCTCTGTTTGCAGCCAAAAATGTTGCCAAGGGCTGGGGTTGAGGCTCAGTGGTGAAGCGCTGGCCTAGCACATGTCAGGCCCTTGGTTTGATCTTCAGCACCACATAAAAATAAATAAAGACATTGTGTCCATAAACAACTAAAAAATTTAAAAATTATAAAAGAAAATGTTGCCAAGAGCACCCATTGTTCTCATAGTCAACAAGATATCAATGAGTCTGTAACCATACCACCTTGGAACCATCAGGGTGGTTGGTGCTTGGGGCCATAAATTAGGCCCTCACACACTGCTGGAATCTCTGCAAAGTTGGCACTGCATTGGACAAGCTCAGTTTATTGCAACCAGTTCTGAGGGCAATTGCCCTGCCCACATTCCCTACTGAGGGAAGAGGTCAGCCTCTGAGCCCCAGACCTGTCTTTGCTTCTCTGGCCAGAACTGTTTGAAAATAAGAGAACAATTACTCCATGGCAGCCAATCCAGAGGCTGGCCAGCCACCCTCAGAAAGAAGCTCTACCCAAACAAGGTCAACAGTAATTAAGTGAGCTGATCTGATTTTTCTCAGAAACGTAGTTGGAGAGTAAGGAGAAAATCAAATGTTCGGTAAACAGAGAAGAATCAAGAATGGTATGCCGTTCATTCTCTGCCCTCATCTCCACTTCCTCTGTGCCCTGGCCTTTCGTGGGTTTGACATCACCAGGAACTGTTACCCACTGGATTCAGAATCCATCGATCGTAACTAGCAGGAGGCTGAAAATTTGAGGGCAGAAAGGTCACAATATTCATTTCTCCCACATCTCTTTCTCCTACACTCCTGTTTTGGCGCTGCTTGCCTTCCTTTATGGCCATGTTTCTAGTTGGTAGCACTTAAAGAATTCTAACTTTCAACCAGACTCCAAGCCCTAGCAGTGATAATGGCTTTGTGGTATTGCTAGTGCCTCTGCCCACACTTAGGCAAATAGTCCCTTCATTAAAGAGCTGCCTCAGCATCTCAGCTGAGGAAAGTCATCCATGTCCTGCTAGTATCTGGACTAATCCAAAGATTTACAAAGAGAAACAGAGAAAGGTCGACTTAATGGTAATAACAACAGAGTAAGGATTCACAATGTCCTTCTCCTGAGACCCTGGGTTCTGAATGTACTACCTGCTCCAGGTCTCATTTTGCCTGCCTCCACTGATAATCCCCCTCTTCCCTGGACTCTAGAGCCGAGCTCACATGTCTTTCCCTCATGATCACGTTTCTTCCCTAAGTATCCTATTCTTACAGCCTGGATGTGGACTCGGGTTTGGACCCAGAGATTCTGAAGTTATGAATAAGCCACAGTAAATGAAGTAAGAGAAATTTGCAACTTGTTATTATAAAGGAAGCTCATTTATACACATTCCCTGTCACTTAGGCAGTATCCTCTACGGCTTTTCTTCCTGTGATGATTACTTTTCCATTTTATATCCTTGGGAGAGGACTCACAGCTCGGCCCGCTTCACATATTTGTTCACAGCCTTAAATACCTGATACATTAAGCTACTGGGAGAACCGAATTTTCATGATTCCTTTGTGTCCTGATTTCATTAACATTTTTAAACTCGCTGTTACTAAATTTTCTGTTCATACACCTGTTCACATATTTTATCTGGGAGGCAACCTGCCACAGAGTATTGACCCGGAAAATAAGAAACTGAAAGCAAAAAAACAAACTAAGAATCTGGATAAAGCTAAAAATAATTTCAACCACTCTTCACGGATGTTTGGGAGGAGGAGGTTTGTGCAGCCATCACAGTTGGACAAGATAACTTCTAAGTCCTTTCCAGCTGTAAGAGACTTTTAAGAGAATGAGTTTTGCTTAAAAAGTCGAGTCTGATGCTCATAGGCGCAGCCTCCCTCATGGCCAGATTCTGTGCCCCCTGTCCTCCAATAGCGGAGTCTAGTGTATTACTTGACTCCTATTTGAAGCATCATCCTCATCAGCCTCTACTGCTAGTTCTGTTCTGAGGCAGTTGTTAAAAGTTTCCTTCTAACTACCTCTGTGTTGCTTCTTTAGACTGTCAGTGCACAAGTCCAGGGCTGTGACTCTGCACCTTTCCTGGCTCAAGTCTTAAACAAGGCTCTGAGAGAACAACTGCTATACTAATGAAGTGTGGCTCCCCATACCTAATCCACATCCTCCTAGGTTTCTAGCAGCCCTGCTGTGGCAGAGACACAGGAAATTGGCTTGTCCAGCATACTCTTTGGTGTTCTGTACAAAGGCTGCAAAACTAAAACACAATTTCCTAAACTTCTTGTCAACTAGATTGTGAGTGTGATTTAGTTTCTTTAATCAGATGTTCTGGTATGAGACTGAAATTCAGAAGTGGCTAGCATGGGGAAAGAGAGACAGCATGAGCCATTGATTATTTCATGTAGATCAGCATTGAATTGACTTGATTCCAGAGCTGAGAGCTCTGGCAACTGCTTCCTAATAGTGCAGCTTCCTGATTTTGGCAAAGACAGAAACCCCATGGTGTGATCTGGGGAAGCCATTCCTGAAGCTCAATTTAGATTCTGTTTCTTCAGTCCTCTCAGCAATTCTGTGAGCCATAAATGCTTTTTCATAAGCCGCTTTCTGCTTAGCCAGCTAGTACAGATTCTGGTATTTCTATTACAAGCCCTCACTGACCTCTCACAACCTCTTTGACAACTCCTGGCCTTGCACCTTTCAAAGTTATTCTCCAAACTAAAACCCATACTCTTGTTGCAGCTCAGTTTAAGCTATATTAAGGACTCATTCTGCTTCAAGACCTGAGCTAGATGCTAGAATTAATGACATAAATGGGTCTCTACCCTTATGGAATTTACAATACAATGAGGCAACTAATTGTATAATCAACATATCAATCAAAGGCAAGAAATTTGAGACCTGGGATTCTGCTACCTAACTAAAATGACATGGGGAAAAAAAATGCCCTGTACTATGCCCAAAAAAGAGTTGTAGCTCAATATGTGGTATTTCTCTTCCTTCCTCCCTCCCTCTACTGGTAACCCTATTAATGAAGGGTTGTTTTTCTCACCTTGCCCTCATAAAAAAATCTCAGGTCAGACTCTCCACTTTATCTGCCCTGTGGCATATCTAAGAAATATCAAGCTTCTTCTTGTCCAAGTACCAGGAAATGACAAGAATAGTTTCAAGTCCTGATGCCTTGGGTCAAGGTGAGGGCTACTTTGGGTTTGGGGTTTATGGCTGCAGGTGGGTACTAAGGAGCCCAGACATGAAGAGGACAGCTGCAGAGGTTGACAAGCCAGCAGGCTCTTTGGGACTTGCCCACACACAGCACCTTTCTCTGACCCTAAATTCACTATAAAAAGAACTAGTTCAAAGCAAACTGTTCTGGAAGCAGGGTTACATCTTTATAGTGATTCTATTTGTGTCAGCAAAGAGGGCTGAAGTATCCCATTCTGCTACAATTGGAACAATTACCCCTTAAATGTGATAATTACAGTTTGATCATTTTGTAGGCAAAGGGAAGATTTGTTCCAAGATTTGCTTCTGCTGGTTGGCATTTTCTGTGAAGAAACTGCTTATAATCCAAGGCCATAGGCTTCACATTTCAGAGCAAAGTATGATGTCTTCTAGTGCCTACATTTCAGACAAAAATTCTGAAACTTCTGTTTTATAAAGTGTTGCTAAATTTAAGGGCAAGCCAAGGCAACTGTCTGGATAATTTCAACCAGGAGGAAGAGACCTTTGCATGTCCTCCATCAACTCAAGAGCTGGCTACCTTATCAGAAACAATACTGACATCTTGGCATCCACTCAACTAAGATGGCAACATAAATAGTCTATCAAGGCCTTGCAAAAGGGAAAAAAAAAAAAAAAAAAAAAAAAAACCTCTATTCAGATTTTATTTTGTATGGTAAGCTGAATAATTGGTCCTCCCATTCTGGACACCAGAATCTTATCTGCAATATTTAATGTTTTCCATCTTATAATGGCTGAAAGAAATGAGAATAAACAAACACAAGCTATGAAATGAACTCAATATCAGATACTGTGAAAATTATTTAAGCATATACTTATATAAAGCCAAATGTAATTATCACAATGGTGGTGGAAGGTATCTTTAGGAATGATGAAACTCCCATTCTGCCCAGAAGGTCCTCATTTGTCATCCTGATTCTGCATTAAAATCCTCTCTAGGTCCCCATAGGACCCCATTCTTACATCTACCTTCAATGGCACCTAGTTTTGAGGTTTTGAGAATCCTTAGTCTTTCTACCTGCTAACTGCATCACTATATCAATATTCTATGGTTCTAATGACTGACATTCCTTATATATCAACCCAAAGATGCACAGAATGCTCAACACGGTTCACAGTCCTGCTGAGATCTCTGAATCTGCTGTGGAGCTGAGCAGTGTTACATGTGCTCCTTGGGCTTCTAGAGGGAAGAGTACCACTTTCAGGAGAGGTGCAATCTTCATGAGTCTCCCACACCATCCAGAGGTCCTCTAGCTCAGACTACTTTTTGTCTCAAAAACACCCTTTTTTCTCCCACATCCCTATAGCAACTTAGACTATTACAGTATCATCATTTCTAATTTTGTCATGCATGATTTGTTCATGTTCTTATGAAAACTAGAGAAAAGACCCCTTGTTACCTCTGGGTCTTCCATGAGGAAACGTTTACCCCTTTCCCAAGAAATTCTCAATCAACTTCCTTCCACAGAGTCTCAAGCTGTATAGTGTGACTCTGCCATGAAATCACAGTTATCAGTCAATGTTAGGTAACTAATCCAAGGAGAGCCAATCAGACTGCCTTCCCTGGAAATTGAAAATTGGCTCAGCTGACTGCTGTCTTGCACAGGAGAAATATAAATGCAGACGCTGTGGCATGGACCTTTTCTATCCCATAAACTAAGCATCAGAGAAAATCAATATGGAGAAATAAGGCAACAGACAGAGAAAGTAGGGATAAGTCATGGGGAAAATTCTGGTTCCCAGAAACTTTTCAAAGCATAGTTCCAGTCTTCCTGAGACTGATACTGTGCTGCCTTTGGACTTCCTGAGCCACCCTCTTATCCTTATTATTTTATATTCCCCTTCCATGATTCCTGCACTTGCCAATCAAAATTATCTTAATAAATGCTATGCTGCTTACTGTTAAAAAAAAAAAAAACCTCTAGAACAAAAGCATGTTTCTCATTTCAACAACATAGCTAAAGACAGCAGCATAGAAAGTTCTTGAGGAAGGCTGCATATTGTAGAGAGAGATGTCCTCTGGGGTCAGACATTCAAAGCTTCAAATACCACCACTAGAAGTGGTATGGCCCTGAAAGATCTTTAACCTTTTAGGATTCAGCTTCTGCTTCTGTAAAATGGAGATAATAATTGCTACCAGGCAGTGTTGTCCCAGAGATTAGAGCTCATGTCCCAAGAGTGTCTAACACTCTCATTGGCACATAGAATGCATGTGATAAAAGAGAGCTTCTATTATTTTAAATTCCTGTTTCAGTGGTTGCCCCAGGGAGGTAGCTGGAATTGGTGAACCTAGCTTAAAATTTTCCAAAATAAAAATAAAAACATAGAAATTATGTAGCTAAGAAAGGCTGGTTTTCTTCACTATCAACGTGTAAATCTACCTCCAATAGGATCAAACAAGAAGTGAGCCTTTCCTCAAAAAGTTAAATACAGAATTACTGTATGACCTTACAATTTTGTGCCAATGTATATGTGTGAAGAATTGAAATCAGGTCTTCAAACAAATATATGTACACACATGTTCATAGCAATCCTTTTCTTAATAGTCACAAGGTAGAAATAGTCCAAATGCCTATCAAGAAATGAAAGGATAAACAAATTATGGCATATACATACAGTGGAATATTAAACAAAGGAATGAAATACTGACACATGCAGATAAACACCTCAAACATTATGCTAAATGAAAAAAGCTACACACAAAATGTCACATACTTTAAGGTTTGATTTATATGAAATATACAGATTAGATGAATCCATAGAGACAAAAAGTGCATTAGTGTTAGCCAGGATCTGAGAGAAGCAGGGAAGGGGAAGAACCTCCTTAACAGGTACAGGAGTTTACTCTGGAGCTATGGAAATACTTTGGAACTAGAAAAAAAGTGGTAGTTGCACAACATTGCAATTGTACCAAATATGATACTTAATTGTTGATTTTAAAATTGTTAATTTTATGTGATATTATCTCCAATAAATTTTAATAAAGATATAGTTTAAATTATAAAAAGAAGGAACTAACAATTTTTTAAAACCTCTTCTTAATGGTAAGAGTTGAAAACAGGGTAAGGATGGCAAGAGTAAAGTTAATCAAGAGTCCCCCAGTTCTGCCCAGACTGGTATATATCAGCTATTTAAGCTGGCTTTATAGAGTCAGGGCTTCTTCTTAGAGCCAGAAGGATAGCAGGAAAAGACCCAGAGTAGATGTTAAGAGCCATGGCTCCATCACTAAATAATCAGCTCCCTAGCTGAGCCTCAAGTTGCAAACCTGGAGAGCTTCCTGGTGGGGCTCCCAGTAAATAGTAAATATGAAGGAACTCATTACCCATCATAAAAATACAAAGTTTCCTACATGGGTTAGGATTCAAATTTCAGTTTATTTGTTGGGTGTCCCTCAACAAGATATTTACGCCCTCTAATTTTTTATCCTACCTACCTTGCAGAATTATTTTGAGGACCGAAAATAATATATGTAAAGTACCTACTTTAATTTAAGTAAATGTTCAGTAAATTGAAGCTTCTAGCAGGAAAGGGAAAGAATAAAAGACAATGAGCAAAATGGGTATTGAGGATGAAGCAGAAATGTCATGACCAGTGCAGGAATTATGATAGCTGTACATGTGCTGCTCTTTCCCTCTAGCATATTCATAGCATACATTACTAATCTATCATGGTATTCTTGTCTGTGGCACCAAGATGTGACCTCACAATCTTCACTGCTTTTTCCCAAGCAGTCGCTGTCAGTTGAAGGGAAACCTAACCAGGCATGGCAACACACACCCATAATTACAATGATTCAGGAGGCCGAGACAGGAAAATCACAAGTTGGAAGCCAGCCTCAGCAACTTTTACCCTGTCTCAAAATTTAAAAACGGTTTGGTGATGTATCTCATGGTAGAGCACCCCTGGATTCAATCCCCAGTACCCCACAACATAGACACACACAAGAGATGAAAATTATTTGTCATTCCTTGCACATATTTCCTAGAACAAGTGAAAAAGCTTATTGGGGGCTGAAAAATAATGTATCTCTAAGAGTATACATAATTTCACAATTTATGCCCATTGCCCAATGAAAATAAGTGGTGGAAGAACAAAGGAAACATTTGTGCAGAATGTGCAACTTGTTCAATTCTGAATTCCAACATTTTCTTGCACTATGACCTGGGATGGTCATTTCAGCTTTCTGAACCTGTTTTGTTGTCTATAAAGGCTGTTATTACCAGCTCATATACTAAGGAGGTCAAATGAACTGTTCTACATAAACAAGCCCCCAAAAAGATAAAATGTCATCTATCAAGGGTTTGGGGAGGAAGGCTAGCCTGTTGCATTTTGGGGAAATGGGGAAGGATGAGACTTTGGTGAGACTTTTCTAGCTCCCCCATGCCCCAGTGTAAGAACTGGACTCCAAAGATGAGGCCCTACAGTCATTCTGGTCACTGGTGTGGTCAATTAATCACTCAGCTACCTCAGTCATGGAGGGCAGAGATGCAGAGTCAACACACAGACAACAGGAGCTGGTGAGAACTGGCTGTTGACAATTTCAGTCGATGTCCAGAGTTCATTTATTTTTGGAATGCATACAACTGTTATAGGATTCAGGTGGGGTGTGCCCATCAATCATAAATAATCAAGATAATATCCATAAGCCAATCATCTTATGCCTAATGTAACTGCACTATGAGGAAGCTCTAAATATTGCTGTCGTGGTGGAAAGCAGTCTGGAAGGGTCTTTGTCCCTAGGGGAGGGGGCCTTCAGAGTCAGGGGTTTCCTGACTCTTGGTTTCCTGGCCCGGTAGTTTGGCAATGCTAACCACAAATGCTGAGGATGAGGTTTCACTTACGACTCACTAGAGCAGAGTACCCCATCCTGCAGGTGTTCCTGTCAGGCCTGAATGAGCATAGATTTTTCAAGCACTCCGAGTTGCTCATAGCTGCTAGCTGCTAGCAGTAAACCGAAAGTTATTCCAACAAGGCCCCAGAATTCTATTAACCATTTATGTCCCTTTGAGGTTCAAGTCAGCCAAGAAGTAAAATGAAGAGGGCTCCTCTGATCAGGTATCTTGAGCAGGAGCTATAGGCTCTGCTAGGCAAGAGGTTACCCCTGGACAGGAAAGAAGGGAATCTCTAAGATCTCCCAGGGTCATTACCTAGGACAGGGGACCTACATGAAATGCCTGGCCTTGACTGCTAAGAGAAAAGCCCAGATGAGAGGACTAAGCAGGCAAATATTCTTTCTTTTCAATGCTGCTCCCCAGCCTAGTAGCCTTCAGTGATTCTTCTTACTCACTGATGAAGCAAAAGAAATCTTGAGAGCCAGACACACCTCTTCCAACCTCATCTTCCAAATCTACCCCAAACCCATTTCTTCATTCTCTCCATTCCCAAGTGAACCAGGTTTCCTCATACATACTTTCCCAGATTTGCAATTGCCTTTCACACACAACATAGACCACACCACCATCCATTAAATCCATTTAAATGAACAACTGTGTACTTATCTTTCCAAAGTAAAGCCTTGCCCAGGCTCCCCATTCTCTTGGCAACCTGTACTTCCTTTCATTCTAGTATTATTACAACTAAACCAACAGCAACCTGAGGACAGGATTGTATTTTATGTCTATATGTTCCTGGCCTACCATAGTGTCTACCACCATAAATTATGTTCAATAAGGATTATTTGAAAAATAAATGAATAATCAAATGAGACACCCCAAGATATAATGTAATATTGCAACTATATAATGTTTTGACAAGTCTTTTATTTTATTTTCTTTTAATCATTCTTTCCTTTGCTTCATTCTAATTGACAAACTTGTACTTGAGTGTCACTGTCAGCCTCCTAGTATAATTAGGATAAAAGTTTCCTCCAGATTTTCAGAGACAGGGAATGGTGGTCATCTTGAAGCCATTTTTTAAAAACGTGATTTAACATAAGGCCAACCAAAGCATTTGTGAAAATGGTTTTCTCTGACTCAGGGATTAAAAAAAAAAAAAACTATTAAGCCAGCTTCAGAAATAAGAACAAAGAACTATCCTCTTTTCCTTTCCACATACTCCCCCTAGTGTCAAGAACTCCAAGCTAAGGAAGAAAATTAAACCCATAAGGTACAGAGCTGTTACTATGCTTTACTAACGTGCTTTAAAAAAATGCACTGGCATTCCTTCACATCACCTCTTCTGAGAGAAAAGGATAGACAAATGTCAGTGGTCCAAGCTGCATACTTTCTCCTTGAAGTTACGCCAAAGCTACAGTTACAGTGCTAGGTGGCCTCTGGCAATTGTGCTCAACAAGTTCAGGCAAATCAATCATTTCTTCTCCCAATGTCATGTGGTGATCTGGCTATGAGAAATGCAACTCAGAAAGCAGCCTAGTTTAGCCATACCTCAGAGACCAACAGGGTAGCAGGGATAGTGGGTCATGCAATTTTGCCCAACCTGGGTTCCTAGGCCCCTGAGCATCAGAGAAGAGTATTTTTTTGAGAGTTTTGATATTTTAAATGCCTAAAGAAATTGTATTGTCATTAGAAATGAAACTGGCAACTCACCAAAGAAATTGGTAATTATCTTTGCCTTCAGCTAGAAATTTATCAGCTTAGTGATGGAGTAACACTGCTTTCCTCCCACTAGTTTCACTTAAATTAATTGAAAATACAAAAATAATGGCTTAATGGGTACAGTTAGTAAAAAGTAAGACGTTTTAAAATTTGGAGCTGATAAGGATAGAAAAATAATTCAAGTACTCCTTCATAATGAAAAAAACTGGGACCCACTACCCCCTCCTATCCTACTAGCCTCTGAGATAGAGATAAAGTTTATCCTATAAACTATGCCAGGTCATCTCAAGACATTGGAAGAAGAAATCATTCATTTGCCCATACTAGTGAATGGCAAATAGTTATTTTCTGGAAAGGAACCCAAAATGATTTATCCATCTGGGCTCATACATTTTCAAAATTTCCTATGAATCTATTGTATAAAGCCCAAGTTCCTGGAAGACTTAGCTGCGGATGGCTGTGGTGGTGGAGTCCAAGATGTAGACCAAGAATTTCCAAGTCAGTGATGGGCACTGGATTTGCCCCGACAAAAAATGTGGAAATGTAAACTTTGCTAGAAGAACCAGCTATAATCGATGTGGTCGGGAGAAAACAACTGAAGCAAAAATGATGAAGGCTAGGGGTACTGAAATAGGAAAGAAACTTGCAGAAAAGAGCCAAGGCCTATTTAGTGCTAATGAGTGGCAGTGTAAAACTTGCAGTAATGTAAATTGGGCCAGAAGATCAGAGTGTAACATGTGCAATATTCCAAAGTATGCTAAATTAGAAGAAAGAACGGGATATGGTGGTGGTTTTAATGAAAGAGAAAATGTTGAATATATAGAAAGAGAAGAATCTGATGGAGAATATGATGAGTTTGGATGTAAAAAGAAAAATTACAGAGGAAAGGCAGTGGGTCCTGCCTCTATATTAAAGGAAGTTGAAGATAAACAATCAGAGGGAGAAGAGGTGAGGATGAAGATCTTTCTAAATATAAATTAGATGAGGATGAGGATGAAGATGATGCTGATCTCTCAAAATATAATCTTGATGCCAGTGAAGAAGAAGATAGTAATAAAAAGAAATCTAATAGACGAAGTTGCTCAAAGTCTCGATCTTCACATTCACAATCTTCATCACGCTCATTATCCCCCTCAAGTTCAAGGTCTAGATCCAGGTCCCATTCAAGAAGTTCTTCCAGTTCACAGTCAAGATCTCATTCCAGTTCCAGAGAACGTTCAAGACCTCGAGGGTCGAAATCAAGATCCAGCTCTAGGTCCCACAGGTCCCCATGAAAAAGACCTTATTCAAGTTCATCATCTTCTCCTGAGAGGAACAGAAAGAGAAGTCGTTCTAGATCTTCTTCACCTGGTGATGGCAAAAAAAGATGAACAAGATCACGGCCACCTGAAAGGTGATTGGTGAAAACACTAAATAACCCTAAGCCCACAGCCAACTCCTACGGAACACCACTACTTCACCCAGGCTCCACAGGTCATCTTCTGAATAGTCCCAAAAATAAATAATGTATTAAAAATTACATCTTAAAAAAAAAAGCCCAAGTTCCTTAGCCTTCCTAATTCACCTTTTATCTCCACTAATTCCACCCAAACTCCATAAAATTCCTTTGCCCCAGTCTTCCAGGTTTCCTTGCCAACCTCTGACCATGTTCTGAACATTTGCTCATTCATTCAACATGTATACATCAAAGACTTGTTACGGGCCAAGCATTATGGTCAGTGCTGCAGACACAATAACAAATGTGGTCTCCATCACCATGAAGAATACAAAGAGTAAGTTCAGGGACTTGGGGAGACTGGGTTGCTCTAGGAATCCATTAAAAAAAAGCACCACATCTGCATGTTGTATGTGTGTGTAGTGAAGAAATGGGTGCTTCTAAAGAGGTGGCATTTAAACTGGGATATGAAGAATATGAAGGAATTGGCCAAATAATGAGAAAAATGTGCTCCAAGTTGAGAAAGCACTATATGCAAAGGCAGTGAGTAGGAAGCAGCAAGATTAGTAAAGTGTGTTTGCTCACTCATAGACTTCTTGCCCCACAATCTTTTTTTTTTTTTTTCAGTACTAGGAACTGAACCCGGGGGCATTCTACCTCTAAGCTACACCCCAGCCTTTTTTATTTTTAATTTTGAGACAAGGTCTCACTAAGTTGACTACAGCCTCACTAAGCTGCTGAGCCTGGTGTCAAACTTGCAATCCTGTGCCTCAGCATCCAAAATTGCTGGGATTATAGGCACGCACCACCATGCCCATTCACAATCTCTTAACAGAAACCCTTTTAAAAGTTCAAATCCTCTCTCTTGATAACTATGGCCAAAGAGTATCTCATTCTTAACTGAACTAAAGACTTTTTTAACATTTACATGACACTAATCTATTACTTCTTTATGCAGAAGTCTATTCGTATACATGTTCTATTCTCCCGGTTATACTCCAAATTCTTGGAGGGCAGAAATCCTTGCAGTCATTACATATCTCACAGAATTTCTTGCATAAAAAAAGGAATTCAAATAATTATTGAACTGGATTACTTTTCTTTAGATTCTTCGCACATCTAGTCTTAAAGGTAGCTGGTATTCAGATATTTCTGTGAGTGAAACTGAAAAAAAAAAATGTCAAGCCCAGAAAAAGGTAATGATTGTGAAGAATCATACTGTAAAGTGTATGAGATCTTACCCGCTGTGCTACCTATCAAGTTAGCCTGCACAGTTGTATGGATTCTACTAGAAGATATGAAGATTCCTTGGCTAGAAACAAAAGATGCAACTACCAATAGCACAGCAAGAGCGCCAGTATATCTGTGCCAGATCCCCTGGGCCCAGAGTCCCACAGTATGATGCAGACGGGCCCAGGTGGATTCCTGAGCATGCAATGGGTTGCATTACGGAGTAGAACCCTGAGTTAGGGCAGCCTAAATATTTTCTAATAGTTAGCATGAAGCCTTTTGCTCCAGAGGGAGACAGTGTTTTCCAATTTTGTTTATTACACAAACTACCTTTAAAAGAGTCAGTAACAAAGGACGTAGAAGGCCTCTGTTTACAGAAACACAAGAGATTCATGGGGAATTATCTCCCAACAGTAAAGTCATCAGACATTATTACTATTGGTACTTACATGTGCCAGGCCCTATGCAAGCATTTTATATGCACTATCTCCTTTATTTCTTTCAACAAACAGTAGAAAATATCACCTAATATTTAAGAAAATATTTTTATAAATTAAGACCTTCAGCATACAAGTATTAGCAACAATGGAGATTTTCAAACACATAGAAGCATTATGAAGATCTCAGGGAGGAGTTATATCTATTAGCAGAATACCATCTGGACTCTCCCTCCATCTGCTATCCCTGCTTCTCCCTCACTGTTTTTCTCTGGCCCACTTAGTAAAATATGGTTACATTCAGCTCCTGAGTTTGCTTGTTATCACTTCAGCCAGCTTCAGAAGATAATTGAGAACCCCTTAATCTAATTGCCAAATGCACAAACGGGAACATGATTGGCCCAACTTTGGTCAGGTAAATAACCAATATTGTGTGTTAGATGAGATAAAATTTTATAACAGTATAAATAAGAACCAATATATATTAATATTTAAAGAGACAACTTTTATAACCATTATTTAATTTAAGAGAAATAAAAATATTGTGGTTCCACAAGCCTGTATCATCCACTAAACTATGACTCTTCCAAACCAGGAAATCATTTCACTTAACAAAATTATTCTCAAAGGTATAGTCCCCATTTACAATGATTAAACTTACATGATTTTTCAACTTTAAAACAGAGCAAAAGCACAGGTCATGGTGGCAATACCTGTAATCCCAGAAGCTCCAGAGGCTGAGGCAGGAGCATCATCAGTTCATAGCCAGCCTCAGCAAAAGGGAGGTGCTAAGCAATTCAGTGAGACCCCATCTCTAAATAAAATACAAAATAGGGCTGGGGATGTGGCTCAGTGGTCACACTGAGTTCAATTCCCAGTACCAAAAGAAAAAAAAATGGTGCAAAAGCATACCCATATAACCACTGTTTCCATTTTCAGTACAGCAGTCAATAATTACATGAGATATTCAACACCTTATAAAACAGACTTTGTGTCAGATGATTTTGCCCAATATAGGTTAATGAAAATATTCTGAGCACGTTAAGGTAGGCGAGGCTTAGCTATGATGCTCAGTAGGTTATGTGTAGAGATACTTCTGGAGGTTCCATGATGTCATATCTTGACAAATCTATTATAATTGAAAATATCGTAAGTCAAAAATGCATTTAATCCACCTAACCTACTGAATATTACTTTAGTCTCCCCTACCTTAAACATGCTTAGAACACTTAACTGTAAGTTGGGCAAAATTATTTAATACAAAGCCTATTTTATAATAAAATGTTGAATATCTCATGTAATTTATTGAATACTATATTGAAAGTAAAATAACAAAAACGGTAGTATGAGTACCCCCCATTAACTATGCAGGTGAAAGCACACAGGACCTGAACAATGTTTGAAGCACTGTTAAAATTAACTGTTGAATGAGGGGAATGCTATTGTCACAGGCTCATCACTTTCCCACTGACAGCTGAGGCTGGCCTGCATTACAAGGGTATTCTACAGAATGTTTTAAGACTGGGGAAAAGATCAAAATTTGAAATGTGAAGCATATTTCTATTGAATACATATCCCTTTACACCACCAAATCACAAAATTATATATCAAACTATCCTAAATCCGAAGCTGTATTAAATGCATTTTAAGATATGTTATTTTCAGTTTGCAATGGGTACAGGGCTGTAACACCATGGAAAGTCAAAAAAAATGTGTCAATTTTTCTGTCTCTAAGACAGTAAATCCATGTAGTCAGTAAGTTTAAAATACTTGATGACTGCATAAATATCAACTTGAGACATTTCTGTGAGTTATTGAATCATTTTTAATAGATTATTTCCAATTTTTATGACTAACATCACAATACTCATGATTTTATAATACCTTACATACGTGATTATTTTCTTAAGATAGCTTCTTAGACATAAAACTTTGGTATTACTTTAGAGTTTCATATATATCATTGTCATATAATATGTTAATTTCATAATAATTTATGTCATACATTATGTTAATTTCATAATAATTTTCTCGCATTAAGGATTATCATTTTAAAAAATGATAGGTAAGCAGCACAATTCACAATTGCTAGACTGTGGAACCAACCCAGATGCCCTTCAATAGATGAATGGATAAAGAAAATGTGGCATTTATACACCATGGAGTATTACGCAGCACTAAAAAATGACAAAATCATAGAATTTGCAGGGAAATGGATGGCACTAGAGCAGATTATGCTTAGTGAAGCTAGCCAATCCCTAAAAAACAAATACCAAATGTCTTCTTTGATATAATGAGAGCAACTAAGAACAGAGCAGGGAGGAAGAGCAGGAAGAAAAGATTAACATTAAACAGATAGATGAGGTGGGATGGAAAGGGAGAGAAAAGGGAAATTGCATGGTAATGGAGGGAGACCCTCATTGTTATACAAAATTACATATAAGAGGTTGTGAGGGGAATGGGAAAATAAACAAGGAGAGATATGAATTACAGTGGATGGGGTAGAGAGAGAAGATGGGAGGGGAGGGAAGGGGGATGGTAGAGGATAGGAAAGGTAGCAGAATACAACAGTTACTAATAGGGTATTATGTAAAAATGTGGATGTGTAACCGATGTGATTCTGCAATCTGTATTTGGGGTAAAATTGGGAGTTCATAACCAACTTGAATCTAATGTATGAAATATGATATGTCAAGAGCTTTATAATGTTTTTAACAACCAATAAAAAAAATTAAAAAAAAAAGAAAAAAAAATAAAATCATATTGATAAGCAAAAAAAAAAAAATGATAGGTAAAATAGCATATCTTGATTTGGGCACACCCCATTTTTTTTTTATATTTTTTTTAGTTGTAGTTGGAGACAATATTTTATTTATTTATTTTTATGTGGTGCTGAGGATCGAACCCAGCGCCTTATAAGTGCAAGGTGAGCGCTCTACCGCTGAGCCACAACCGCAGCCCCCACATCCCAATTTTTAAAAGAGCTATTTATATCTCTCTCCATGAATTGTCTGTTAAAATACGTACTGGCGGAATTAAAGTTTTGTTCTTTAATTATGCTATAGGGCTTAGAATGGTACTTGTTAAGTAGTCCTCGCGAAGTTTTGAACATATACAGATAGGTAACCTAATTAATCGCTAAAATCCTAAAGATTGTGAACCATTTTAGGATCTATATTAAAGCCTCCGAACACAGTTACTGTACATTATTTTCAGCATTTTATCATATGAAGCAAGGCCGGAGTAACTGAGGTCTGAGAGGGATAAAGAATGGAAGAAGAAATCCGTTTTCCTGAGGAGAGGAACCACACGGTCTAAAACAGTTGGTCCTCCAGTGCTACAGAGGGCGAAGCAGCAGGACGTGAAGCAGCAAGAACGCGCCGCGAACGGGACAACCAAGCTTCCCTGATAGTGGCGTGGGCTACGTGCTACGCATTCCCCAGAACGCTTCGCGGCCGCGGACTGCAGGTCCCAGGCTGCTGTGCATTTAGATAGTTGGGTCAGCCACCATTCCGCAGGGCGTAATGGCCGCCGCCCCTATGTGGGGAGACTGCTGTTGGATTATATTTGATGTCAAAAAACAGGTGCCAGAATGTTCTCCGAGATCCGGTTTTCTTAGGGCGGTGAAGGCATACATAGGTTGGGACGAAGTGATGGGAAAAGTAGGGCCTCTGAACTATGCTAGTGGATTGTAGGTCCGACTGGGGGAAAAAAAACACCCTTCGCGGGATCCAGGTTCAAATACACGAAGAGCGTGACAGACCGGAAACTACATTTCCCAGCATTCTTGCGGTACCAGAACTATTCCCGAAAGCCTAAGCGAGCTTCATCTGGTTTTCCGCTTCTTCTGGCCTACCGGACATCTCTGGAACATGAGGAGTCGCTGCGTTTGGCGGCTCCTGCGGTCTGGAGGCAGCGGGGGCCACTGGGTTTCAACTCCCCGCGGGCGTTTCTCGCCGGCCCTGCGGAGAGGTGAGCTGGAGTATCGTGCCACGATGCCTGGAGTACTGTCTAGAGAGATGATTCCGGTGGGTCGCGCCTGCTCGGGTGAGCCGGAGGCGGGGGTGCCACGCCTTCCTCCTGCCACGTCTGGCGCTGGCAACCCCGCTGCCCTGGCTCGCCGCTGGGGACTGGAACGCGGAAGACAGTACTGGGAAGTGACCGCTTTTCCCTTCTGAGCTCTTCTTTTTTTCTGTCACATGAGGCCAGTAACTTCGGAGCAAACGTGATCTGTGTTTGGGGAAACCCTTATTTCTTTTAGGACCCGTTCAGAAATAAGTCTCTTCAGTTGTTGGTCTGTAGCCTAAGTTTTTGGTAGACCGCGCACACGTATCAGGCACACGTACATGTTCAGTCCTTTGCAATCACATAGTAGCCATTAAAATAAATAAAAGCTGGCACCAACAAGTTTAGAACTAGTTGGTACTTCTGTTCGCAGTGTGTCCTGAAGAACATCTGACTTTGATAAATATTTACAGGGTTGTGTGTTGTGTTTTTTCCCCAACTTTTTCAATTTTTTGACTCTTTAAAAAGGTTATTCACAAAGTAGACACTTCATACCAACATTAGCATTCTCTGTGCACCTCCTGAATCTTTTGTACTAGGTGAACTGAGACAGTACACAAACACATCTCTCCCACCTCCACGCTGTGTTGTTTTTTTGTTTTGTTTTTTCCTTTGACACCAATGACACCAGTTGCGTCAAAAACCCGTACTTGTTGATCCTCCATCTGTAAGCTTGCTGTTTAGCTGCCAGGATTATTCAGGAAGTTTTCCATTACATAGTTTGGGTGTTGAACATATATACACATTGTGATGGTAACAGTTTTCAAACCCTGATAAATCTCATCTTTGTAAACTTTGAGAGATAACCTTAATATCTAAATGAAATTTAAAAATTAAATATTTTTAGAGACTAAACTTTGAAGTATATATCATACTGGAAAATACATCAGCACAGTAATTTTTAATGTTTCAACATATCCTCCCACTTGAATCTTAATATTCTTGGAGAAATTTAAAGTTTCCCCTTACAACAATATATTTTTATAGCCCTCTTCACTGTTCAAATATTTATTGAATGCTGTGTACAAGTAGTTTAAATTTCCCTAATAATATCAAAGAATTTGAAAACTTTGACTTCAGACCCTAGGGAGAACCTTAGTTATCATTAAGTCCAATTTCCTTTTTAAAGATGAATGAGTGAAGGCATAGGAAAGTGATGCGATTTGTCTTAAGTTTTATACCCAGTAGTGTTATATTCCTTGTTAATAACTACTTCCCAAACTTAACGGAGCATAAAAACACTGGAGATGTTTTTTTTTTTTTTTTATATATAGATTTTTATCCTGGAATTACTGAGTTAGTGTCTAGGGGTGGAGCCCAGAACTTTATTTATTAACCCTAGTAATTTTGATGCAACCATTATAGCATAGATCAGCATATAAGAATATGAGCTGTAATGCCTGTCTTTGAGTACTTTACCAAAAAAAAAAAAAAATCAGTCATGTTATGGAAGTGTTTTAGCTCTAAGATGATTAAGCACATTAATATAAAACTTGAGACTTAGATATAATGAGACACCATTTTACATGTTTTTTTAAAGTAAAGTCTGGCCTTTTCCAGCAAAACAGGAGCTTGGTGCAAGATAGGCCAGAGTACCAATCCATGATGTACAATTTAGTAGCTCTGAAAGCTGGGTAAGTCTTTAAACTTTGTTTCTTACTGTAAAACACATGCACATACAAGATAGGAATCAAATAATGAAAGGTTTAGGGTTTGGTGCAGATAAGGAAGAGACTTCCTGCAGAGCTCTGAAGGACAAAGATGAGCAGGCAAAGGAAAGGAAAGCTTTCTGAATGGACTGAGCAAAGTCTTGGAGAAGGAAAAGCACAAGGCATGTTTGTAAAATTAAGAGCCCTTGAAAGAAGAGATGAAGGAAGCATAGTGGGATGAGATGAGCTGTGCTCTGCAAGATTTGCTGGCAGTGTTAAAGTCTTTTTTCTATCTCAAATTTGAGAAACTGATGTTTATGTGAGGTAGTCAATGTTTGTTTATTGAAGCGAGGAACTGCATTAATCTGCCTATCAATAAAACTAAGATATGAGACAAATCACTTAGCTCTGAGCCTCAATTTTCCACATCCAGAAAATGAGAATTTTAAAGACTGAATAATAAATATAAAAACAATAAAATATCATATATTATTATTTTTTTCTAAATGCCAAATAAAAGAATGACCTTTTAATTAGGAATAGAAAATTAAAGATACCAAATCATTACTCCCAATGCAATTGTTATTGGAACTAATTTTTCTTTCTCCTGCTTTTATGTCTGACACTGACACACAAAGGCACATATCATTTTACCATTTCCATGTGGCACTCATCCAAAAAGAATGCTGATGCTGTGATAATAATATGTGTGTTTTTTAAAAATTGTTCCACCTTTACAACTGCTTCCGCTTATCCCTTCAGTTAAATAGAATTCTGAGTATATTACTGAATCTTCTTTTTATCATTTGAATTTAGAATTGTTGTTCTGTTTTAATAACATCTGTTTTCTGCCTGCTAGTTTGTAAAATCATTGAGGACATAAGGTATGCCTGGTTTTGTTCATTGTTTTATCCCCTGTTCCTAGTACATGGTCTGTAATTCAATAAATATTTGTTGGCTAGGAAGATATCTAGAAAGGAATCACATTTTCTGTACACTAGCAGAAAAGTAGTGCCTGGAGTTGCAGCTGTGCTTTTTAAGTACCTATTAAGTGGCTTAGGATAAATAAGAGACACAACATAGGGTGATGGAGAGAACATGAGCTTTGAAGTCAAAAGAACCTAAGTCTGGAGGCTGGGGGTGTGGCTCAGTGGTTGAGCACTTGCCTAGCACATATGAGGTACTGGGTCCATATTCAGCACTACATTTAAAAAAATAAATTATTGTGTCCATCTACAACTAAAAATAATCTTTAAAAAAAACAAGTCTGAATCTTAAATCTGTCATTGGCTCTCTGACCATAGACAAACCCCTCTCCTTTCCTAGGTGTGGTTTTTTTAATCTAAAAATGTAAATAACGCTGCCTTGACTTGTTAGTAATATAAACAGTCTAGGATAGTATCTTGTGTTATACTAACAGGCAGTTATTTTCTTAATACATAATAATATTAAATAAGTTGTATATGGGCAGATTTCTCCCCAAAAGCAAAGACCTTATTAAAAAATTCATAATCAGTTTATTAAAAAGGATAATACTTTGTCTAGGCTAAAAATTGGAAATTTGTTCAAACAGGAAACCAAGTTATTTCAAAAATGATACATATTTCCTAGGGCTTGTGTAGTAAATACTCAGGATTTTAATTCAAATTCATTGATTTGATGACAAAATGTGATACAATTATGTGCGAAAGCACTAGGTGCTGAAGATACAGTAATGAAAAACAGTTAAGACTTAAATTCTAGTTCAGAGACAAACAGCAAACAATAAGTAGATTAGAGCTGAAAACTGTGTAGGAAATAAACCATGGATATATAGGAGAGTGGGAATATGGAAAGCTACTTTAAATAGGAATATCGGTATAAAAATTTTCCATAGCTCTGAGAAATTTCTGAAGACTACAGAGAGTTGGGCAGTTTCTGTTCTCTGGTAATTAAGAGTTGAGACAATGATCTCAAAAGCATTTGATATGTATCATATTACAATTTTAGACAAGCTCTTAACAAAACATTTTTAATTACTAAAAGAAAAACATTGAATGTTTGCTATGTACAGAATAATAAAATAGACTTAGATAAAAGAAAGGCATGGAGGGGTCCAATTAACTTGTGTGAGGTTACAAAACTCCTAAATAGAAGAGTTAGAACTATATTTAAATATGTGGGGAAAATGGTTTAGAAGCCAAAGTATGATACCTCTATCTGCTATTAAAAGGAGGGAAAAAATTATCTTTTCTTTTCAGATTTCTTGACCACTACAACCAAGGAAGGATATGACAGAAGGCCAGTGGACATAACTCCTTTAGAACAAAGGAAATTAACTTTTGATACCCATGCATTGGTTCAGGACTTGGAAACTCACGGTAAGATACAGGAATACCTCTTGAAGGAAGAAACTTAATAGCATTTATGAATCACCTAGGTAAGACTATTGCTATTATGAGCAATTAAGAGTAACTATTTAAGTAGTTACAACATTTCACACAATAGAATATTTTACAGTCATTAAAAATGGTATTGCTTGAAGAATATTTACTGATATGGGAAATACTAAAGATATATTAATGAAAAAGGGCTGTAAAAAAATTTGGTGCAAAATTATTCCAATTAAATGAAAAAGAAAAAAACTAGAGGCTGATAATACAATCTGAATGGAAATACAAATGTTCGAGGATCACAAAAAGTCAAGCACAAAAATTACCAAATATAAAAGTGGCAATTTAACATGTGATATCACAGGAATAGAGAAATTGATTAATAGAACAAAATAGTATTCAAAGTCACATGGATATGAATGTAGCATATGATAAGGCATTTCACATGAGGGAAAGGAAGTGCCTCAGACATACTAGGCAAGTGCTCCGCCACTGAGCTACAGGCCCCAGCCCTGGTTATATTTTTTTGTGTGCTGCTTATATATTTATATTTTGCCCATTTTCCTCTAATTGCTTTTACTTGTTCTTATTGATTCCTAGGAATTCTTATGTTCAGCTTTTAATCTATCTGGAATTTCACTAAGGAAATCTAATATATTTCATCCAATGGCTAGTCATTTATTATATCTTACTTATTAAATAGAACAGTTGTGTCCATACACAACTACAAAAAAACAATTTTTTAAAAAATAACCAAAAATATATTAAAGGTGTTTAACCTCATTACTAACCAAGGACATACAGAATTAAATACAAACTAAAATAATGCAATACCATTTTTATGCCAATTATATACTCAAAAACAAAGACCAGTAATATTCTAAAGTTGCTAAGGATGTGGGAGGCATTTAGAATAGTAAAATTATAAAGTACTTTTAGAGAGTAATTTAGCATTATCAAGTTTTTAATTATAACCATTTAAAAAAAATAAAACAAATCTTAAATATTGAGGAAAGTTATTCTAGTGGTCTGTTCTGATAAAGATGTGTACATTTAAAAAGACATACTTATTTGCTGCCTACAGGTTTTGACAAAGCACAAGCAGAAACAATTGTATCAGCATTAACCACTTTATCAAATGTCAGCCTGGATACTATCTATAAAGAGATGGTCACTCAAGCTCAACAGGTACTATATTCATTTTTATCTCCGACAGTTTCATAGATGATTTTTTTTCAAGGAACGAAGGAAGAAAGAAAAGGAAGAGAGGGAAGAGAAAGAATTGAAGGGAAGGGAAGAAAGATCTTTAGTAAAGTCTGTATCTCTAGACAGACTGAAAAGTTAGAATAGTCCTAACAAGATTATGGCATAATACAAAGAAGGAATTTTGTCATATCTTCCATTGTGTGAGGTAATTATTTAAATCATGAGATGGTAGCAGATTGTTATTAAAAGTTTTTTCCCCTGGAAAGCCTATCACAGAAGAGCTAACCTTTCTTTACTATATGATACATTTTACTCGTGTCTTATATATGTTGTAGTTCAGAGACAAAAGCTAGAAAGGATTAAACTAACATGGCTGGGAAAGACTTTATAAATTGCTTGGCTAAGAAGTCTGGATATACAAATTCTTAAAGTCAACTATTTACTAAAAACTTAAGATGTAAGGAGCACAGTAAAACTGTTTAAGAATCTGTTTTCTGCTAGGTGTGATGACACATGCCTGTAACCCTAGCAGTTCAGGAGGTTTAGGCAGGAGGATCACAAGTTCAGGGCCAGCCTCAGCAATTAAATGAAGCAACTTAGTGAGACCCTGTCTCAAAGTGAAAAAAAAAAAAAAATTTTTTTAAAGGGCTGAGGATGTGGCTCAGTGGCCAAATACCCCGGGGATTAATCTCTACTACCAAAAAAAAAAAAAAAATCCATTTTCTTCTGAACTTATATTTTTTAATTTTAGTTTTTCAAATTTAGACTTCTTCCCTCAGATAAATATTTCAAAACATAAACACAAAAAGATAGGATTTTTTACATAATATTAGAATCTATTAAAGATTTTTACTATGGGCTGAGGCACTGGATTCTATCCTCAGCACCACATAAAAATAAATAAATAAAAATAAAGACATTGTGTCCATCTACAGCTGAAAAAATATTTTAAAACAAAGATTTTTACTATCATCTCCTATTAATTAGACATTGAAACTAAAACATTCATATCCTTCAAATTTGCGTTTGCATCATTTTAGCTTAATTTTTCATGTTCATAGCAGACTAGTAAATCCACTAAAGAAAAAGCCAACAATTATTGCATCCATAACAGAGTCAGAAGGAGCTACTGACATTTTAAATAAAAAGTAATTTACTCTTAAGTTCTTAAACTTGCCTATAATATAAGCAGGGAATTAAAACTAATTTGAAGAATCATCATGCTTCCAAGACCATTTAATATTACATATAAAATATAGGATTATGTATAGGAATATTACTATTAAACTTTTGGCTTTTTTCAAATTTCTAGTGTGTGAAGTTAAAATCGCATTCCATTCTTGAACTTAACATCATTGTTGACCTTTAGCGTATAATAAGGCACAAAGATGATGTCATGAAGCATAGAGCTAAGTTCAAGCAAACAAGCTAACTACTTGATTACTTCAGATCACTAAATCTGTTCAACCTCTGATGACTTCACAAAAGTTATAAAGATCATACTTCTAATAAGTTTGACCACTTAATAATGAATAATATCTTTCCATTTAAATGCGGGGGGGGGGGGTCTTTTGGTTTTTTTGGTACTGGGGATGGGACTCAGGGGTGCTTAACCACTGAGCGACATCCCCAGCCCTTTATACTTTTTGAGACAGGATGTCACTAAGTTGCTTAGGGTCTAACTAAATTACTGAGGCTAGCTTTGAACTTGCAATCCTCCTGCCTCAGCCTCCTGAGCCACTGGGATTACACACATGCACCACCATACCTGGCCTATTTAAAGTTCTGGAAGATAGACACTGTGCTGTATGAGTCACAGCTGTATGTTAAGAATGAAGTAAAAAGCAGCTACTATACAATCCCTTATTCTCGAGCTCAAACTCTATAAGAAATCTGTAATTACATTTCTTCCATATGTATTTTCAATAATAAAAATGCATTATATTTAATGTCATAGAACTCCTTTATAATGGTATTGGGGAAACAGGTGTGAAAGCCTCTAGAGGACACATCTGTAATGACCTCTCAGGTAATTTTCATAAATACTTCAAGCAGAAATGAGTAAAAGAAAATGAACCCCATTCCCAATAATATATGAGGGTTAGGGAAGGCATAGGAATCAGATATTTGTTGAACACAGTTGAAAACATTTATATTGTGTAGGATTCATATTTAAGTCAAAACATCCTCAACATAAAAATACTGGAGTCAAAGACTATTCTACTTCAGCCATTAGATCACTATGTCATTAATAATATATAGCTAACAATTACTGGATACTAACCGTAGGCCAAGAACTATTTAAAGTATTTTATATACAGTATTTACTTAATCTTAAAAATAAAAAACTCTGTAAGGTGTGGGTATTGTTATTTCCATTTACCAATGAGGAGATGAAAGAAGTTCAGTAAGTTGCCCAGAATCTCAAAAGAAAATGACAGAATTTGAGTTCAAACTCAGAGAATCTAACTCCACAATTCACACTTTTAAACTCTGCTTTATGAGTGTGTCTCATCTGAAAGTTGTTTTTGGAGAGATGTGCATTCCAGACCCTTTGAACACTGAGCTATATCTGAAAATGTTACAGCCTCTGCTGTCTAAAAGTCATCAGCTTTCAAATGGTCTTTCTATCTCATGCCAATCAAAAAATGACTTGCAACCCCAACAAAGTACCCCAATCACAGATTGTAACTTTAAAAATGGGATTAATGATCCTGTTCTTGTTTGGGCTTTTTTGTTTTATTTATAAACCCATTACACAGGGTTCTTCAAAAGGTTATATACAATTATCTGATTTATCTTTTAATAAAGAGCAATAAATTATGTCAGTAAGCTACCTCATTTTAAGATTAATGGTAACCATTATGGTTTTTTGTAAAGCCGCCTTAAATTATTACTACAAAAATTTCCCTTCTTAGCAAAGCAAAAGCTTTTAAGTATATTGGATAGAAGCCACCTTTTCTTTTGTATATTCTTGGTAGTGCCAAACATAGGAAAGATATGAGAGAATTTAAACAAAATTAATATTGTGCCGATAAAGAATAATTATTTTAAACAAGTATCTATGTATTTTGTTATAGTCCCTGACATTAATTTTTTTTCAATACCTTTTACCATTTTCCAATGGTAAAAAAAAAAAAATCCCTCAAATAAAAAGTAACAAAAGGTAATAAAACCCTTTCTATCTATGTGTTCAAAAAACAAAATAAATCCTTTGGTGAGGAACTTTTAGAGGCTAAGTAAGTAATTTATTGGAATTCTTTTTAGAATGTTTAGACCTAAACATTTAATTTTACTCACTGGGAAATGCATTTTTCTTCTTGAATCTCTGTAGGGTTATATGTTGTTTTGTTGTTTTTTTTTAAACATTTGGTTAACTTATTCTAAATTTCATGAAAATAATTCATGAATAAAACAGTGTCATTCCTAGATCACTAGGTTATTTTTATTTTATTTTCTAGGAAATAACAGTACAACAGCTAATGGCTCATTTGGATTCCATCAGGAAAGATATGGTCATCCTAGAGAAAAGTGAATTTGCAAATCTGAGAGCTGAGAATGAGGTGATATAAGTTTTAATTTATTATTGATACAAATAACTGATCTCTTCAGTATGTTACTTGGTGAATAAGACCAAATAACTTTATGTGGTTACTAAACAAGTTTTTAGATTAAAAATACACTGTTTTATCAATGCCTAATCTTTATGTGTAAATCAATTTCTTACATACTGAAGAACAAGAATTGCATTTTATGTACATAAAATTCACATAAAAGTCTTTGAGCTTACATACTATATACAATTTCTTGTATAGCTCATAATATAATGTATTCAAAGCTGAAAATAATATGTTTTCCATTTTATTTGATCCTCTATTGTCTTTTCACTTAAAAGTATGTTCCTGTAATCAGAAATGTGTTGTTATTCACTAGTGTATATATTTTTATATTTTATATAAATATATATGTATGTATGTATGAGTGTATATAGAAAGATAGATATTCAAATTTTGCTAATCTAGAGTCTCAGATGTTTTTTAAATGAATCAGTATGGGTTTTGGTTTCATGCTAATTGTTTATGATCTTTCTTACCTAGAAAATGAAAATTGAATTAGACCAAGTTAAACAACAACTAATGGTAAGTGAAATTTTTCCCATTTTAGTATCAGACAAATAAATATTGATTACAATATAGTTTTTTAAATATTTTCTTTCTTTAAAGAATGAAACCAGTAGAATCAGAGCAGATAATAAATTGGACATCAACCTGGAAAGGAGCAGGGTAACAGATATGGTAATAAGCTTGTAAATGTAGTTTTTTGGTTACTTATTCCTTTTTAATTCTTTTTAGTCTTTTATTTTTTTTTTTTTTTAATCTCCTGCTGCTTCATATCCTTTAGTTTACAGATCAAGAAAAGCAACTTATGGAAACAACCACAGAATTTACCAGAAAGGTAAGGGAGTAGTATGTAGAACTTTCTCTTTCATACTTTTCTTTATATGTATCAGTTTATAAGTTTAGACTTTATAAAGCTAGCCCTATAAAATCCATGATTTCCTCATAGCTACTATAGTTAGCCAGCACTTTGTGGGAAGCTGCCCCCAAATAAGTGGTTGTACATGAGCTCTGACATTACACTAAGAATCAAGATTTTTGTATAGCACACTTTTTTTTACCTAAATTATTTTTGCAGAGACAGTGACTGTGTCTTAAAAGACAAAGATTCACTATTCACTATTGGTATTTAAGTGCCTAGGTTTAAATAAATACTTATCTTAAAAATTTGTTAAAAAAATATTTATTGCAAATATTTCTTGCCGATACTGTTTTACATGCTTTACTTCTACTAATTTACTTAATTTTTGTATCAGCCTGTGGAAAGTAGGTACTATTATTCCCATTTTACCAGTTTGGAAAATGAGACAAGTTAAGATCACAGAGTTAATGACTGGTGGAGCTGGGATAAGAACCTGGATTCTAAACCCTATATTTAAAACTACTGCTTACCTTACCTTCTCAATAATCCTTAAATTTAATCATCATTTAAATTCTGTGGCTTGAGTAAACCCCAGCTTTCTGACCCAGCCTAGTCTTTTTCTTAACAGCCATCTGACATTATTACCCTATGTACATACATGACCAGTTTGATTCTATATCATGTACAACCAGAAGAATGATAAATTATACTCCATATATGTATGATGTGTCAAAGTGCATTCTACTGTCATGTATAACTAATTAGAACAAAATTTTTTTTAAAAAGTTATAAGTCATTTGGCTTTCTAATATAGAAGAGACATTACTATGCTCAAATTTTAATAGACGGGAAGGCTACATGTCTTCAAGAATCCTGTACTCTTACTTCTTGGCCAGAGAAAGTAGATAAGGAATTAAGCAAATTGTTTCACAACTGATTTCTGAGTTCTGGCTCCTATATATTCACCATTAGATATTTCTGCTAGTTCCTTTTATATTGGTGTCAGTTCATATTACATATTGGGATTTTTTTCCTTTTGCAGATAATATCTAAAATTTTAACCATAACATCCTAAGCACTTTACACAATAAAGTGATAGTTCTAGTATTAAAATTTTCGCTTTTCCATTTATCATCTTATATATTTATGTCTCAAGTGTCTTATGTGAGGTTTTTAGTAGAATATGCCCAGCATGTGATAGAAATTATTTCCAGTGTGGAAATTGGGGGAATGTGGTTTGTACCTTTGTGTCCGTTGAATTTTTTTAATACCACTATGCTTTTACTGTATTTCCCCAATGAAAATGTTTATAATGCAAAATTAGCACATAAATATCTCTACAGAGGAACAAAATTTAGTTGTCTTTCTTATTCCTGCTTACTACAGGATACTCAAACCAAAAGTGTTATTTCAGAAACCAGTAATAAAATTGACACTGAAATTGCTTCCTTAAAAACACTGATGGAGTCTAATAAACTTGAGACAATTCGTTATCTTGCAGGTAAGACTGTCAAAGAAAGGAATACTGTCATTCAATTTTTGGACCTGTTAGTTCCTACCTCTCAAGGTAACCATGTAGGTAGCAGAAGAAAAGGAGAAGCTATAATAATGCTTTTAGTGCTTAGTCCCCTGTAATGCTTGAAGAAGGCTTCAATCCCAAGATATAACTCACCAGGCAACTCTGTGCAACTTACTGAGAGGAAAAAACACATGGGTAGCAAAGAAATATATAAACCCAAGGACAAAATGATACAAAGATACAATGAAAATTTTCTTTTATTGCTTATATTCTTCCTTAAGGATTTGAGTGGGGTTAGAGAAAAAGAACACTAAAGTAGATACAGGCCATTAAAAACCATACCAAGCAAAGGGTAATGGAGGGTTGAAACTAACTTCTTCATTCAATTGCCTGAGCACAGATACTACCCCCAAATTAGATTATTTGTCATGTACTAAGCTCCTTAATTACTATCTGACATAACAATTATATATAACTCAACTAAAACAAACTCTACTAAAACATCTCTGGACCTAAAGACATCAGTTTTAATACCCAGGAAAATTCTAAAACAGCCCAGTTTGGAGTGTTCATTCCCTCTTTCAAAATTGATCACAAAGTTACAAAGGTTAGGAATGTGTTGAGGTGGACTCAGCTTCCTACAGAGTGTTTACCTGTAATCTTAGTTTAAAATAACATAAGATGGTAATGAGTTCCAAAAAGCTTTCATTCAGAAGTGAAGATATACAAAGCAGAATTGAATAGACTTAGTGGCAATAGCAAAAAAAATAAATAAATAAAATTAACAAGTTAGTCATTTAGAAAAACTTCGTTCTAAGTCATCCTCCCTTCTGTTTTTTACTGAGGGTTTAAAGCCAACAATACAATACAGAGGCATTTTTCTCCATCCTTATCCATCTATAAATATGTACTACTTACTAGTATTGTTAATGGTAAGCCTTTTAAGAAGCTAAAAATCTCATACTTTGAACAAGTGGGATGGTAATGTCATGAGTGGATCTGTTGGTTCTAGAATACCTGAGATAATTGCCTGTAAGACCCAGTTTATCTGAGATTCACATATTAAATTCAGTCATAAAAGGGGAATAAAAACTCCTAGTTCAGTTGTCAGAGTCCCAGCTTTAAAGATCTTGCATTTCCCTTGAAGAAGATATCAATGTATCTTAATCACTTTGGTTAATCGGTATCCCAGCTTACATTAGTCAGTAATCTTTTAATTTTAAATATTATATATCCAACTTTAACTAGTTTAGGCTTATTAATAAATTTTGAAAAGTCAGAGGCATATCCTAACAAGGATAACTGGAAACAGAATTTACTCTGTATTCTGCTCTGAATGTCCTCATTTTCTCCACACTAACTTTATGAGTTGGAAACATTACCACCAGTAGCTCCTACATTAATGTCATTCTACTCTCACCAACAAATACAAAAAAATCCCAGGAAATAGTCTGAAGAGCCCCCTCTTGGGGTTGCAGTTCCTTTTGGCCCAGATCACTGTTGCCGAGGAAGCAACAGCTGTAAAGTAATGGTAGTTCTGTTTAATCTGTGTTATTGTAGAATATTCTGTTCTGGGCAGATAAATAGTAATAAAAAGCTAACATTTGTGGGAAATTTACCAGGCACATGGCTTATTTAAGCATTTTACATATATGTAAGTTTACTGCTAGACAGTCCATAGAAGATAAACAGCAAACTTAAAAATAATTTGGAATGTCTTCATGATTATTAGTAGTGACAACAAGAAGAAATAAAAGCCAAAATAATAGGAACAAGAAATAAAGAGACACTAAAGCCTATCTACAAATTCAGCATAAGGTTCATTAGCTCCTTGTATTACCTTAGATAATTGACCTTGTAAACCTCCATGTCCTTGTAAAGTCTTCCATGCCTTACCTGCATCTGCAGCAATTTGTGCGTATACACCAGGATCATATGCAATTTGTTGCTGCTGATCCTCATAAGGTCCCTTTCCTAACAACATATCTAGATTTCACTGAGGATAACCAGCTGCTGCATTTCGCCTAGCCGTCTCCTTGCAAAATTCCTCATTAGCAACCTTCCATAACAGGTATTGTCCTCCATTTAGCACAGCTTTACACATATTAGCCCAATCTGCTGGCGTCATGTTCAAGTTGTTAATGGATTCGACCATGCTTACAGTGAAGGGTGCTTGAGGACCATAGGTTGTTACAGCCTCTTTTAGCTGCTTCACTGTTTTGAAATTTAAAGCATGGTGAATTCGCTGCCCTCCTGCCTCAAATACAGGGCATGTTAATATTTGAGATCCTGTCTCAGGATCCCAACTATCAACTGCAGGGGTTGGGGGGCCTCCCAGCATATGGAGGTGGCGCTGTTGGTTGGGCACTTACGCCCTCTGGTGATAGAAAGGTGTTAGTAGCAGTCTCCTGTTGTAACTTTTCCCCTGATGGCTTTTTCTGCTCTAAGCTTTCTTCCTCTATCTGACTAGCTCGAAAGACCTTCTCTTTTACTTGAATCTTTTCCTCTTTCTGACTAACTTGAGAGACCTTCTCTTTTACTTGAATCAATATGTCTTCTCCTTCCTCTACCTTTGTCTGAACTGAAGGCTTTGGACTAAGCAAACAAGATGCCAACGCCCACAATGTCAGTGTGCCAACTGGCAGAGTTCCTGGGCTTTTCTTTTCTATTCTTTTTAAATCTTCACCATGATGGTTCCATTGTGATATATTTAACAACTCCTCCTTAAAAAGCCATGGGCTACATTTTTGTATTGTATCAACGTATGCCCTGACTGCTCTTGATTTTACTGAGATGCCTCCTTCCTCTAACAATTTACTTAACACTCTTTCAGTTTGTTTTTTACTAATTTCTGATCCCATATTTCTACTATAATACAACCCAACAAGATAACGCCTAACAAAACAAACAGAGTGAAACAAAATTGGAACAACACAAAATCATTATAATAGCCTCCTGAAATATCCATCCGTACTTTCTCCCTATCTGTTCCTCAGATGTGAGTGGTTTTTCTTCCATCTTACACATCTCAAGGGACAGGCAACTTAAAACAAAAGTGAAGCAAAACAAAAGAATAAATTTAAAATGGCTACCCATCCTCTCGCCCTGCCCTCAGGGGCAAGCAGTTTACCTTATCACTTTGCGGCCCACCAAATGCCGCAGTCTGGCTGGGCACAATTCAGGAGCCACTTGTCAAAAGCATTATTTAAGCATTTTACATATATGTAAGTTTACTGCTAGACAGTCCATAGAAGATAAACAGCAAACTTAAAAATAATTTGGTATGTCTTCATGATTATTAGTAGTGACAACAAGAAGAAATAAAAGCCAAAATAATAGGAACAAGAAATAAAGAGACACTAAATTTGGAAACACTTCTGTATTCTAACAAAGAAATGAAATACTTTCCTCCTTACAATAAATTCATCAGCTCTTAAATTAGCAAAAAATAAAAATCACCTAGATAGCCACATGTGGCTCAAAAAAAAAAAAAAAAAAAAAAAAAATTACAGGGCTGGGGCTGTAGTTCAGTAGCAGAGCCCTTGCCTATCACATGTGAGGCACTGGATTTGATCCTTAGCCCCACATAAAAATAAAGAAAATAAAGGCATTCTGTCCATATACAACTACAAAACAGCTTTTTTTAAAAAAAAATTACAAATGTCACAGTACAAATAAGGCTAACAGAATGGTTTTCAAAAAACAAAGCTTTGTAGTCAGGTATACCTATTCTTGAATCCTGGCTTCACCATTTGCTGGTCATATAGCTTTGGGCTTGTTGCCCCATCTATAATACTACTAATCTCATAGGATTTTAATTATATCTAAATAAGGTAATGTATGGAATCACTTAGCACACTGCCTGACACATGGTAAATAGTAGCAGGATCAAATTAGATAATGTATAATTAATTGCAGTAAGACAAGATATTCTTTTTTTTACCACAATACCTTTATCCTATTTATTTATTTATTTATGTGGTGCTGAGGATTGAACCCAGGGCCTCATATGTGCTAGGCAAGTGCTCTACCATTGAGCTACAGCCCCAGCCTAATATATTCTTAATGTTATTCTTTCTTCTCAAATGTCCAGATTCCCTACGTATCTTAGGCCTAATTTCATTTCTTAAAAATGAGGAACTGATCTTATCATTAACTAAGTTACATTAAATAGCCCAATTAAGTGGAATAGTGTAAATTAGATTTATACATTATAAATAAAATCGCTTTATTTTATATAGCTAATTTCTTGTGTCTTTAGTCATAAAAGTTTGTCCTTTATCTCAGATTCTCCATTTAAAGATGCTTTCATGGCCTTTTAAACAAACTGGAGATTAGAGAATCCTTAAAAGCCTTTTTTTTTTTTTTTTAAAGGTGCTGTGTTCAAACCCAAGTCCTCGTGCAGGCTAGGCAAGAGCCCTACCACTGACCCACATACCCAGCCCCCTTAACTTCTTAAAGGGGGCTGAAACGTTTTCTCTTAGAATGATGTAATATGGAGCTGGGGTTGTGGCTCAGTGGTATAGCAATTGCCTAGCATGTGTGAGGCAGTGGGTTCGATTTTGCACTACCTAAATAAATGAATAAAATAAAGGTCCATCAACATCTAAAACTATTTTTTTTAAATGATATAACATAAAGAGCAGGTGGTATGTGGGCTGAAGATGTAATTCAGTGGTAGAGCATTTGCCTAGCATGCACAAGCACCACAAATAAAGGGGGGAAAGCAGGTGGTATATTAATCAAAAAGCCTTATGCTTTTTCTGCCCTCTACTCTCTGAAGTTTTTTTTTTAAGGGTTTTCATTAAAATTTAAGTTTTTAGTAATTATGAGAGAATTCTTTCTTTTAAAAGAGATGGGTTCTTTATTACCTAGGATTCCCCAAACTCTTGGGCTCAGCCTAAGTAGTTGGGACTACGGGCCACCGTTCCCAGCTGAGAAATTATTTTAAAATGCACGGAAAAGACAATATAAATTTTCTTCTCCAACTGGCAGTGTAGCTCAGTGGGAGAACACTTGCCTAGGAAGTACAAGGCCCTGGGTTCTCCCCAGAACCACATACAATTTTTTTCCCATAGATATATTAATGCCTGTTCTATTAACCTAAAACACATAATTTTTAACATAAGAAAGATGATTTTATTGTAATATGAAATAGTTTATAATTTTTTAGTCATTTGTTACACTATTGTCAATGACTTTAAATACTGTTTATAGATTCTGACTTATCATCTACATTTCTAACTTATTTTTATCCTTACTCTGTCTTAAAATTTAGGAAGCTTTTAAAAATAATGTATTGCCAGGTACAGTGGCACATGCCTGTAATCCTAGTTTCTAAATAAAATGTGAAAAGGGGCTGGGGATGTAACTCAGGTTAAATTCCACTGGGTTCAATCCCTGTTACCAAAAATAAAAATAACTGGCTTTAATACTGTGTTATTAATTATTATCTTTATCTTAGTTTTCTAAGGAAACAAAAACAAGGTACAGAATTTATTTCCTTTATTTTTTTCTTCATCTAAATTGAAAATAATATTATTCTGTTAATCCCTGCAAAATAATAACGAATATTTGACTTGTAATATAGTTTCTTTTTTCTTTTTTTTTTTTTTTTTTTACAGCCTCAGTGTTCACTTGTCTTGCAATAGCATTGGGATTTTATAGATTCTGGAAGTATTACTAACTATCCTACTGTTGGCTGCTATTGACTTCGTAGAATACTACACCAGGAGTTTCTTTAAACATTTTCAGTTGCTGCAGAAAATTTACAACAACATTATTCAAAGTATGCGTGGACTAAAGAGAAGTATTTTTAAGTATTTTATCTTTATTTTATGTGTCTGTATTTTATTTGTTTGAAAAACTGTCATCCAAACCCTGATTTATTTGAGATAGAAGGGCATTTTGTCCTCATCCTTTTGATAGTTCATAGAAACTGAACTAAAATTTTCTTGTATTTGCTTCAAGAATTTTGTAAATCAAATAGAATTTTGTTGGTATGTGCTGCAAATTTGAAAACTATGCCTTAGCCTACATGTTTACTGGACCTAACTCTCCTGATTTTAAGTACTGTAGTTAAATTTTTATATCAAATAAAAGATTATTATAAGAAAATATGATTCAAATGTATGATATGTCAAGGTCATCGTACTGTCATGTGTAACTAATTAAAACAAATAAAAAAAATAAAGTAGCTTGGTTTTGAAAGTGTCTCACTGTATAACAGGAGATTATTTTCTTTTTATAAGAAAAGTAAACAATAATTTTTAAAATGTGTGCTCCAGTATCTAACCACTAGTATAAAAATCTATGAAGTTATTCTGATCATTACACTTACTTTTTTATTTTTTAAATTTTTCATATAAAAACCAGGGTTTATCCTTGATTTTCAATTTAAAACAATTTAAATCAACCCATCTTAAACTTATAAGACAAAACTTTTTCGAATGATTCATTTAAATTCAGCAAACATCTGTTGGTATATATAGAGCCTACTCCCAGGAAACTTATATGGAAATCCAGGTTTCAGGTTTTTATTTTGTTGCTTTTGGGAACCCTATATTTTTTCTAATTTAGTGTCTCATGACAATATATATGTTATTTTTTTAAAATTACAAACTGTCATTTTTATCTTAGTTCTATAGTTCTAGCCACATTAAGAAGCCACAGTAAGAAAATGTTAAACACTTCAGAATATTTCATAATTCCTTGGCAACGGCTTTAAAAGTTTGGTAATCCGTCAACCAGTTATTCAAAATAACCCTACCTTTTTTAAAAACTTTTTTATTTCTAATCAGTTATACATGACAGCAGAATGCTATTTGATTCATTGTAGAACACAGTTAGAACACAATTTTTCACTTCTCTGTACACGAAGTAGGGTCATGCCATTCCCATTCATGCAATCATGTATGTACCTAGGGTAAGGATGTCTATCTCATTCCACCATCTTTCCTATGCCTATACCCCTTCCCCTCCCCTCCCCTCTGCCCAGCCCAAAGTTCCTCCACTCATCCTGTGTCCCCCCCCCCCCATTATAGATTAGCATCCACTTATCAGAGAAAACATTCAGCCTTTAGTTTTGGGAATTGGCTTACTTTGCTTAGCATGGTATTCTCTAACTCCATCCACTTACCTGCAAGTACCATAATTTTATTCTTTTAATGCTGAGTAATATTCCACTGTGAATATATATCACAGTTTCTTTATCCATTCATCTATTGAAGGCCATCCTGGTTGTGTTCACTATTTGGCTATGAACATTGATGTGGCTGGGTCACTATAGTATGCTGATTTTAAGTCCTTTGGGTGTAAACTGAGGAGTGGGATAGCTGGATGAAATGGCGATTCCATTCCAAATTTTTTAAGGAATCTCCATGCTACTTTCCAGATTGGTTGCACCAATTTGCAGTCCTGCCAGCAATGTATTAGTGTGATTTTTCCCCCACATCCTCACCAGCACTTGTTTCTTGTATTCTTGATAACTGCCACTCAGACTGGGGTGAGATGAAATCTTAGTTTTGATTTGCACTTCTCTAATTGCTAGAGATTTCAACATTTTTTCATATATTTGTTAATTGATTGTATATCTTCTTCTGATAAGTGTCCAGTTACTTAGCCTATTTAATTTATTGATTGGGTAGTTTGTTTTTTTGGTACTAAGTTTTTTGAGTTCTTTATATATCCTAGATATTAATGCTCTAATATGTGTGTGGTAAAAATTTGCTCCCATACTATAGTCTCTCTTTTCACCTCACTGATTGTTTCTTTTGTTGAGAAGAAGCTTTTTAGTTTGAATCCATCCCATTTATTGATTCTTAATTTTATTTCTTGCACTTTAGGAGTCTTGTTAAGGAAGTTAGGGCCTAATCCAACATGATGAAGATTTGGGCCTGCTTTCTCTTCTATTAGGTTTAGGGTGTCTGGTCTAATTCCTAGGTCCTTGATTCACTTTGAGTTTTGTGCATGGTGAGAGATAGATAAGGGTTTAATTTCATTTTGCTATATATGGATTTCCAGTTTTCCCAGCACCATTTGTTGAAGAGGCTATGTTTTCTCCAATGTGTGTTTGGGCACCTCTGTCTAGTATAATAGTATAATATTTATGTGGGTTTGTCTCTGTGTCTTCTATTCTGTACCACTGGTCTACCTGTCTGATTTGGTGCTGATACCATGCCATTTTTGTTCCTGTGGCTCTGTAGTATAGTTTAAGGTCTGGTATTGTGATGCCTCCTGCTTCACTCTTCTTCATAAGGATTGCTTTGGCTATTCTGGGTCTGTAATTTTTACAAGTGAATTTCATGATTGCTTTTTCTATTTCTGTGAGGTATGACATTGGGATTTTAATTGGTATCACATTGAATCTATGTAGCACTTTGGGTAGTATGGCCATTTTGACAACATTAATTCTGCCTATACAGAGCATGGGAGATCTTTCCATCTTCTAAGGTCTTCTTCAATTTCTTTTCTTCGTTGTTCTGTAGTTTTCTTTGTAGAGGTCTTTCACCTCTTTTGTTAAATTGATTCCCAGGTTTTGTTTTTTGTTTGTTTGTTTGTTTTTGTTTTTGTTTTTTGAGGCTATTGTGAATGGAGTGGTTTTCCTAATTTCTCTTTCAGAGGATTCATCAGTGATGTGTTGAAATGCATTTGATTTATGGGTATTGATTTTATATCCTGCTGCTTTGCTGAATTCACTTATTAAATATCGAAGTTTTTGGTGGAATTTTTTGGATCCTCGAAGTATAGAATCATGTCATCAGCAAATAGTGATAGTTTGAAACCTGCCTTTTTTTTTTTTTAGATAGGAAAAATATAGAAAATATGCTGAGTAATATTATCTTAGCACCAAAAAAAACAAACTACCCAATCAATAAATAGGCTAAGTAACTGGACACTTATCAGAAGAGACTCATGCACATGGTCCAGTGAGTGAGAATCAAAGGATTTTCTTCAAAGATCTAACTGCTGAGTTGTTTTCAAAACAAAACTCTATATCTTAACATTATCCTATTACATTCTGATTCATTATCTCCAAAATCTCTTATCTACAAGTTCTTAACACATTATAAATTTCTATTACATTAATAAAGACCATCTAGGCTAAAGTCCACTGTAATAAACTACAGTGCATTTCATTCACTTAATCCTTATGACAACCTGCTATGTGCCAAAGAGTGTGAGCTCCCTGTGTACACAGCGGTAAACATGTTTAATTCTCATAGAACTTAATAATCTTAGTGGAGATATTAAACAATAAGTTATATTAAACAATAATATATTTTTAATTGTAACCAGATGGAAGACTTCCTCCATGAGAAGGAATAGCACATGAAGAACATCATAACATTGTCATCCACTCTGCTCTAAGGAATTAAAGTAACTTATCCAGTTGTAAATTTGGTAGGAGAAACAGGCTGTAGAAGCTCAGTTCATCCCTATTCTTATTTGGAAACACCCTATAGAGAATATACATTCTATTCTGCTTCTATGGCAAACAGGCGTACTTCTCTCTTACAGTCCAGTGTAAGAATCCTAAGGGCTAATGTGTCAGCTCCATGGTGTCAGGGTCCTGACTCCTCCTCATCTTACTCATTTTTATAATGTCCAGTGACTCACCACCACATCTACATTTTAGAAGAAATGGGCAGGAGGTGGAAAACCCTTTCCCTTTTAGGGGCATGACCCTAAGGTATATAACATACTATGTTTGTTCACATCCTATTGGACACAACTTCCATCTGATTTGATGCTAGGGAAGCTAAGTTCTTATCCTGAGCAGCAAGAAACCCCAGGAGGTACTATAACTATAGAAGAGAGAAGAATAGATGTTGGGGACAACCAGGAAACCTCTACCACAGGTACATGCTTCTATTACAATGTTCTGGTATTTCCTACCTCATTGATAAGAAAGACATAGACTTGAAAAAAACAGAAGCAAATAAAACAATTTATTGGGATTAACTCCAGAGTCAATAATTAGAGGGGGAAAATAAATCTGTATAATCCCAGAAGATGAGAGAAATGTTGCATTTGGAATTCCAGAAGTGGTAAATGAGAATGAGGACTGAACTTTCGCTGTTAAGGTTAGAACCACAGCTCTGCAATATGTGATCCTAGGTACAACCACTTAATCTGTCTATAAAATATATCTACTTCATATTATTGTAAATTCAAAGTCCATTGGAAACTTCAGAGAAACTTAACAATAGTGAATATAAGGAGTATCAAGAGAATAGCTAAGTCTTTTTTCCTTTATTTTTTGTGGTGCTAGGGACCAAACCCAAGACCTCACACATGTTAAGCATGCCCCTTACCACTGTGCTACATTCCCAGCTCAAGCTGATCTATTTTAACACCATTAACCAGCCTGAACTTGTCTTAGCAATCCAGTGTACTCTTCTGAAGGCAAACTAGTCCTCATGATACTAGATTAAATTGTCCTTTAGCATCTATGAAAAGTATATGTAAGGATACCAAGAATGGACAAGCTGGTATATTGTGGTTTGAGAATGCTACTGCCAATGAAGCCAAAAGCTAGTGATCAGATATTCAGAAAAAGATAAGATCTAGACAGAGCCCCCAAGATAGTCACAATCTTTGCTAGTTCATGAAAGGAAAAAAGGGAAAGAAAGGGCAGGTAAAATATGGAAACTAAATCAGAACCTAACTATATATCATACATTTTTTTAAGTCAGCAAAGAACAACTAATCTTAATTTGAAGTGGGGGTTAAAGGGAAGAAAAATAATAAAGCCATGTATTTCTTATCCTGTCCAGGCTGCTTCTTAACTATACTCCTTCTAAAGCTTGCAAGACATACAAAGGTTGAATTCTGAAGCAGATTATGTAAATGGGTATTCTTAGCAACACATATTATGCTTTTTTAATAATAGCAAACTTTCAGTTTGCATAAAACTTTGCCAAGTGAGATATTTGGTTGCTATTGTAAAATTAGTTATATCATTTGAAAAACAGAAAAATGTTAAAACTATACGCACACCAGGCATGGTGCACGTACCTGTAATCCCAGCAAAATTTGGGGGGCTGAGGCAGAAGGATTACAAGTTCAAAGCAGCCTCAGCAACTTAGTGAGACCTTATCTCAAAATAAAAAACAAAAGAGGCTGGGGATGTGGCTCAGTGGTTAAGCACCCCTGGGTTCAGTTCCCATACCAAATAAACAAACACAACAGCAGCTGTAAATAGTACTTTAGAAAGTGAAAGAAATACAATCCTATTATGGAGTCATAACAGAATTTTTAATAAATTTAATATCTAGAACTAGATTTCCTTTAATTATTAGACTGGACAATTTATATTTTACAAATTTAATTGCTCATAACTTTTAACTTCCTTAAGTAGGTATATAAAAATTAATTTTGGGAGGGAGTGTACAAGTAAATCAATATAATTTTAAAAATTCCTATGATAGGGCTTGGGCTATAGCTTAGTGGCAGAGCGCTTGCTTAGCACGCATGAGGCACTAGGTTTGATCCTTAGCACCACATAAAAATAAACAAATAAAATACTTTGTGTACAACCAGAGATATGAAAAATTGAGCTCTATATGTTTAATATGAATTATAATGCATTCTGCTATCATATGTAGCAAATTAGAATAAATTTTTTAAAATAAAGGCATTCTGTCTATGTACAACTACAAAAAAAATTTTTTTAAATCACTATGATAAAATATTCCCACCTTCAGAAATGGGATAGTAGCATATCAGAACAATTCTGAGAAGAGTTGCTATAGATTTATATTTATACTGATTTCTTAAAGAGAAAATCCAGCAAGTTTATTTAAAGTTTTTTCACAGACTAGTTAGTACCTTCTTACAAACACTCCCGCAGAAGGCACCTTTTTTTTCACTCGCCTCTTCTCTTTGCTGGACTCACATGAGTCATCTTCCTATCAACAAAAGAAAAAAGAAATGAGATTTTTCATTCTAGCACATATTTTCATCTTTCTACATTGACTGTTCAAAAGAAAAATAATTAATCATGCTAAGTATTTTTCAACTCTGATTAAATTTCTTTACAAAATTTACAAAAATTTCTTTTTGTAAATAAGTTCCCAAATCTGAAGTACCAGTGCTTCATATTATGCTAAATCTTAAGGCTGGAAGGCATCTTGAAAAATCATTCAGTCCTATCTCTACCTAAAATATCCCTCAAAGAGAACACCTTGTTTTTTATTCTTGTATCTTAGACTAACATGTCATAATACACTGCTAACTGAAATGCAGAAAGGGTCACTATGTCATCCTCTGGATTTTTTTGCAAGGCCCACAGGGCTAGGATTTATATTTGCTGACTCCTTTCTTCCCTTTTATGTTTGTACAGCACCTCTTTACTGCCCTTGTCTCATTTTCCACTGTTCCTGAAAATTTCTAATCATCTTGGTAATTCTCATGACCTATCAGAAAAATCAATAAAATGCTATGGAAAGGAACAGGGATAAGGCTGGAAACACTGCAGATGTTCACTAGCTCTTAGTCATTTTTGAGTAATTCTTCAAGTAAAAAAAATGCTGTGGGGGGGCTGGGGTTGTGGCTCAGCGGTAGATCACTCGCCTAGCACGTGCGAGGCCCTGGGTTCGATCCTCAGCACCACATAAAAATAAATAAATAAAAATATTGTGACCAACTAAAAAAAAAAAAATGCTGTGTACCTAGTTAGGACAGAATCTGAATAAAGAAGCTCCATGAACAGGACAAGGCACATGTTCATGGGAAAAGCCCATGGCTAGAATTAATTCCTGAAGGTGTTCCTTCTGACACTTTTGCTAATGAGCTCAGTTAGCTTTATTCATATATAGTAGTGTATGAACCTGGAAGCTATCTTCCAACACCACCTGGAAAAACAGTCTTTTCTCTGTGTTCCCTCCTCTTCTCTCAGTTGCAAACTTGCTATCATCCAAGTTTCTAAAGATGAATTTGTCAAAATAAATCTTCTTACAAGCACAGTAAGAAAATGAGGGTATGCAGTTTATAACGGCAGCAGCAAGTAATGTGGACAGGATGAACTTGAAGCTGGGCTGTTAGGTTGAAATTAGAATGTCTTGACACAAAGCCCAGCATTCAAGTACTCAATACCTAAGTTGATGATGACTTGAAATATTATAGAGATGAATCAGATGATCTTATGAAACTTAAATTTTTAGTACTGTGGATAAAGTAAGTACTCAATCAAACTGAAATGTAAATGAGATGCCCTCAGAGCAGTAAAAAGTGCTTGGTGAAAGGAGAGATCATATGTGGTCATGGGCATTAGAAAAGAGGTAACAAAAGCAATGATTCCTGGGGATTTTTAAGAGGCAGAGTTGATAGGGAGCCTTCAGGCCCAAGAACAAAATGAACAAAGGCTTGGTGATGGGAAAGAGTAGGGTAAAATTAGAAAAGACAGGATACATGTAGGAAAACAGACAGAAATAAGACTGTTAAGATAGTTTAGGAATAAATGACAAACTGAAGATTCATTCATTCATTCATTCATTCAGGGTAGGAGAGTGAAAATCAAGCTGATAATTTCTGTGTCTACACAGAAATTCTGTCATAATAGTTCAAACAGACACAGACACCTTCACAGACACCTACAAGGTCGGCAAGAAAAATAGAGCATATGCTCCTATCTGTGGGATGGCCCACTTTTTATGGGCTGGAGAAAACAAAGTTAGTCATGACTAAGAATCTAAGACTGAGCCGGGCACTGTGATGCACAACTGTATTCCCAATTTCTTAGGAAGTTGGAAAAATATATATATTTTTTTCACACACGTATACATATATATATACACACATATATAAAGGGTTGGGGATATAGTCCATTAGTAGAGTGCTCCAGGTTCAATCCCCAGTACCACCAAAAAAGAAAAAAGAATCCAAGACTCAAGACAGTAATTGAGAAAACGGTGATGCCATGAATTTGAACATAGAGGGGAATCTGGTCTTTATGTTGAGTTTGGTTCTAGACATTTTTTTAAATTAGGTGCCATCAAAAATTTCAAGTGGAAATGTGCTACTGGCAGTGAGAAATAGTTGAGGAGTCCTGCTGGGGACATAGTACTAAAATATGAGTTTGATAATCACTTACACAGAAAGATTAGAGAAGTATAATCTGAAGGCAGAGATTCTGAGTTTGTTCCTGCTTCACACTAGCTATACGCTCTAACAAGATACTTAGCTTCCTCATACATAACATAAAATGGAATCTACCTCCTCAGTGTTGATACAGAGAAGATGAGATAATATCTAAGAAAGCACTATAAAAACAGTTATTTAAAAAACTAGTTTTTAGGGCTGGGGTTATGGCTTAGCGGTAGAGCACTCGTCCAGCACATCCGAGGCCCTGGGATCAATCTTCAGCACCACATAAAAATAAATAAAATAAAGGTATAAAATTTTTTTTAAATTTTTTAAAATATGTCAAACTATCCTAAGTAACTCCTAAGAACTTCTCTGAGTAAAAATTATACTATTGCAGATTCTTGGGTGGAGAGATTTAAAGTTACAACTTTATGCAATCATAAGTCCTGATCAGAAAGTAGTGGGAGAAAGATTTAGTCAGACTCCAAAATAAACTCTTCCAATCCTTAGCTGCATAGGAAGGAAAAAAGAGAAAAAGACACAAGAAAGGGAGAAAATAATACAAACAATACTTCTAGTAATAGCTTGTGTGTGCCACAAACTGCTCAGGGTTTCTACATAATATTTCATTTAATCACTACAATCCCATGAGGTATTATTATCCCCCATCTTATAGATGAAGAGATTGAGAATTAGAAGCTTTTCAGAAGAGAAAATAAGAAGTGCCCGAGTTACAGCTGTTAATGACATTAGCTCATTTTAAAAAATTGGGATTAACTTGGGCTGGGGTTGTAGCTCAGTGGTAGAGTGCTTGCCTTGCATGTGTGAGGTACTGAGTTCAATTCTCAGCACCACATAAAAATAAAAAAATAAATACAATAAAGGTCCATCAACAACTAACCAAAATATATTTAATTTTTTTTTAATTTGGAATAATCTAAAGCAAGATTGCACAACAAACGGGCCCTCAGTCCAAGGCCTGAGTCAGCTCTCCTGAAAGTCTACACATTGTTAGAGGAGAGTGGCATTTTAGAGAACCTGGATTGTGCAGAAGGAAATCAGATCCAAACTTGAAAACAGAATGCTTCTGAACATAAAAAGAGAATTTATAAATAGCTAAAAAAAAAATGGAAAATTTTATGCAGAGACTGTAGACAATGTGTGTGTGAAGAGAAAGAAACTATTAGAGATAAATAGAGCTATACATATAGATGTATATTCCTTTTATCTTGACATCAGCTCTAAAAAGTCTAAATTATTCTCTTCAACTTACAACTGAATCACAAAGCAGTTAAATGATTTTCCCAAATCAAAAATTATTGTAACCAGAATTCAAACTCAACTAGTCCCAGCCCAAAGTTTACACTCTGATTTATTTCCTCAATAAAAATAAACATGTTAAGGATACCAACCATATCCATAAAATTGGGGGTCTGAATCTTCTCCATTGTTTCCCTAAGTTGATCCACCTCTGCTCGATATTCATCCAGTTGGCATTCTAATTTCTCTCTACGGAGTCGTTCATACTCCAGCTGGTCCTGCAGTTCTTTGATGGTCCTGTCAAAACAATTTTATTCAATTATCCTCCAATATCATTATATACTCCAATACCATTACTAACATTTTTGGAAACAGTGGAAAGTGCCCATTTAAGACAAGTAAATTAAATCAAAGGCATAGTTATTGTATTTCAGGTCTACTTGAACCAGCACTGATCTGTGTATTAGAGATAAGTAGTGAAAAAAAAGCCAAGACCTGCCCTCTTTAATTTAGTAGTGGAGGAAAACAGATAGTAGAAGGGGGAAAAAAAGTAAAACACATTGGTATCTCCGAGATGATAAGTCCTAAGGGAGGGGGAAGCAGGAAACAGTGATATAAAATGTCGTGGAAGAGGTGATTAGCACTTCATGTTCAGTGGCTAGGAAAGGCTTTACTGAAAAGGGTGCTTTGAGCAAAATTCTGCAGAAAATAGATAGCTAGACATCAGGGGAAGAACATTCCAGAGAGGGAAAGACCTAAGACCCTAAGGCAGAAATATGCCTGGGAAGGAAAAAAGAAAAAGGAAAAGAAGAAAATCAGAGGCCAATCTGGCTGGAGTAGTTTTAAAAATAAATAAATAAAATGGAAAGTAGTATAGGTTAGAGGTCAAAAAAAGCCAGAACAGGCAGGTAGGGCCTTATAAGTCATAGTAAGGATTTCAGTTTTTACTGAGTGAAATAGGAATCCACTGGAGGATTTGAAGAGAGAAGCAGCATGCTCTTGCTGAAGTTTTAATGTGATTTCTCTTGGGAACAGACAACAAAGTAGAAGGTGGGGTGAGGGCACAAGGACAGGAGACTGGGAAACCTGTCAGGAGGAGGTTATAATAATCCAGACAAGAGATACTGTGATATAAACCAGGGTTTTTTGTCTAGAATTCCCAAAGCATGCTGGCTTGGATTCCAGGTCCCCAAGGAGGGCAGTCTGAGAGTACACCAAAGTAGTTCTTTCTGGTAGAAAAATGAGTGGGGTTAAGATGGAGGAAGTGGAAGCCCAGAAGTTCAACAAATAAGAAGGGAAGATGATCCTTGGGACAGAGTAATACAACTATGTTTTGTTGTATTGTGAATTTGATGTAAATAATAAGTAACAAACCAAAAGTGCATCATTCAAATCAATATTTATCTTTTTTTTTTTTTTTTTACAGATATACCTAATATCAGGAGTTTGTACCCAAAATATAAATGAAAGGATCTAAGAACTTTCAGCTAGGATCTTAGGCTAAAGCCAGTACTAAAAATATTCTACATCTCAAACGCTTCAAGAGTATAGAGGCAGTGGTTAGCTGCCTATATGATGTGATTTGTGAGAAACCAAGGAAGCCCTGACTCAAAAAGAAAAAGTTCTACCACAGCTTCCTAACAACTAAAATCCCATTAAGAGTATTCTGGCAACATGTTTTGTCTTCTATTTAAACCCCAAGTATTATCCATAGAAGGAAAACATGCTAAATTTTTATCAAATATTTAAATGTTACTCTAAATACTTTTACCAGCTTTCTTAGTGAGGCTAGATCCAGAAGGGGATGGAAGGAAAACAGGCAGTTCTAAGAGAGTAAAGGAAAGAGATAAAACCAATGGGAAGGGCAGGGAAAGTAGAGGAAGAGGAAGGAAATCCATGTGCAGTTCGAGTTTCTCTTTTACAGAGCCATGTCTCCTGTCCCCTCTTGTTTCACTGAGCCATGCCTCCTGTCCCCCCCCCTTGTTTTACAGAGCCATGTCTCCTGTCCCCCTTTGTTCTCTGTGCACTCTAGAAAGCAAACAGACAGGCATACAGGCAGTGGGAGGAAAGAAGCATGCGGCCATCTTTTATTCTTGCAGCCACTGATTCCTAGAGAGGTAGATACCCAATGTCCAGAGAGTGAATTTAAGATGCAGGGAGTAAAAGGTAAGTATGTATAGCTGTACAACTGCTCACTGCCTCTAGATTTGAGCACATTCTCTGATGGGTACTCTTGTTGGCCAACCCAGGAATGGGTCTCATATTTGTGAGTAGGCAGTCCAGTCTGATGGGGATGTTCAAAGACCTATGCTGGTTGAAAAGATTAAAATAGCTGTAGTCTCAAAAAAATTTAAAAAATTAAAAAAAAAAACCCGAATGCCTTAAAGAGTGCCAGTTTTACAAGATGAAAAAGAGTTCTATATTCAAGTTGCACAACAATGTGAATATACTTAATGCTACTGAACTGTACATTTAAAAACAGTTGAGATGATAAATTTTATGTTGTGTATACATTATCACATTTTCTTTAAAAGAAAACTTTAACTCTTTCTCCATCAGAGATCTAGTAGGAGGTTTTAGAACCCAACACCCTTTGACAGGATGAAACAACAAACCCTCACGTGGCATCTAGAGAGGTAACTAAATACAAATAATTAAAGTTTTAAAGACATTACTTTTCAGATTCAAGCTGTTCTTTCTTCTGCTTTAGATCCTCTTCTGTTATCCCACCCAAATGTTTATAGTTGCTCTCAGCAATTTCCAGAAGGTGTCTCAATTCTGTAATTTTGTTATAAGCTCTTACTGCAAGACACAATTTAATAAGAACCTAATTTAGACGTGTAACAGCACATATGCTCAGAGTCATGGTCCTCTCAAGCATTTTCTTTTGAGCCACCTGCCTGTGTGGTTTGAGAAGGCAGTTGAAGAAAGGGTGGTATATATACAGAGGATAAAACATAAGTGACAGAATAGTTAGATGAGCAAGCAATAAAACACCTAAACATAGGGTTCTTACTCTGCTATTGGAGCATATATCAGACTATTATAACTATTAATGCTATGGACAAGAAGGTTTAAAGAAAACTAACAGTAGTATATTACATGACTATGTATAATCCACTATACATTAGAAAATCAGAAGAAATTAAATGTTTTATTAATTTAAAATAACCTAGAATTAATCCATTCCAAATTTTGGTTAGTCACTTGTAATATCTATGAAAGAGAATACTGAGAGGAAGAAGTATTAGTTTCAATCATCCTTCAACTACCAAAACTATGATTTTTCTTTTCATCCTTAAAGATAGTGGGTCTCAACCTTGAGTGATTGTTTTCCCCCCTCAAGGGACATCTGGCAGTGTCTGGAGACATTTCTGCTTATCCCAACTTGGGATTCAGCTACTGGCACCTAATGAGTTCAGGATGCTATTAAGCACCTTATAATGTACAGGAGAGCCCCCTTCAACAAAAGTAATTCTCTGGACCTAAATATCAAGAGTATAAAAGATGAGAAATTCTTTTGTTTACAGGACGAGGTTAGCAAATTACAGCCTCTTTTTCCTAACACCACTCTGATTTATCTATCAACCGATTGGAGCTGCAGGTTCTAAAATACAACCACCAGAATCAACTGGAGTATTTTTTTAAAAGGTAAATACTTGAAGCCCATCCCAGACCCACAAATTCAGGTATCTGTACTTAATAAACATTCCCCAGATAATTCTGAGGGGCAGATAGGTTTGGGAATCATCAACAAAGTGGTAGAGGAGATTAAGGGGTAAAAAATGCCACATAAGAAAACACTGAAATATGGCTGGGGACAAAAACAATTAAAATTATCATGTATTTAAGGAATGTCTATGACGTACAAGATACTAAGAACTTTACCCATTTTAATCTTCAGAGAAATTCTAAAAAGAAATTTTCTCTCTAAATAATAGTGAGTGGCTTGTCACTGAAAGTGACAGGAGGCCAGATGACATGTGATGGGAATCTTGAACCAATTATCAAACCTCAAATGGTTATAGGGCTCAATGATGCCATAGACCTAAACATAATTCACTAAAATGTGCTCTGAACTGAGACTTGTTTCCAGTGACGTCTAGGATCACAATAAATTCAACCAGTCCCCTATTGGTACTCTGGCAAAGAAAGGACCATCTAGTTCTTTGTAGGTTTCCTTGGAATAATATTAAATAGGGATAGTACAATGGCATATGATTTCATATATAGTATCCCTTCACTAGCTGCAACACTCCAGCTGAGTACCAGGGAGTGTCACAATATAGCAAGAATGCTACAATCTCATTTGTATTAAACATACCACAAGGAACTATTCTAGTCATGTTCTCGGTCTTTCCCAAAACATCTTTTTGAAATTTCTTGACAGTGATTTCTTCGTAAGTATCTTCTACTCAAAAAATTTCATAAGAAACTGAAATCCTACAAGATCAATTACTCATTTCCTGCAGTCCTTTACATTCTCAAAATATCAAACAAAAAGAAACCAAAGCACAAGCAACAACTTATAAAACAGATCAAGTGGCCTTCATCAATATCAAAAACTTTTGCACTGCCAAGGATACCATCAAGAAAGTTAAAAGACAACCAACAGAATGAGAAAGAATACCTTCAAATCATAGGTCAAAAGGGATTTGCATCCAGAAATGCTTTTACGATACAAGAATAAAAAGATAAACCAAGCAGTTGAAAACCAGACCAAGGATTTGAAGAGAATTTCTCCAAATAAAATATACAAGTGGTTAGTAAGCACATGAAAAAAAGACAGTCAATATCATTAGTCATTAGAGAAACACCAATTAAAACTACAATAAGATACCACTTCACACCCACTAAAACAGATATAACCATAGACAAATAACAACAAATGTTGGTAAGGGTGTGGAGAAATTCAAGCACTCAAAGATTGCTGGTAAGAATGTAAAATGAGCTTTACTAGTAGCATGAAAAACATGTTGCATCTTCTTATCTGACATTATCACTTTAAACATGGAAAAGTGGTTTTTATTTATTTTTTTAAATACTATTCCTTGAAGACCAGCAGACTGACATTTTTTTAAAATAACTTTATTTATTTATTTT